>NC_056727.1:1211287576-1211630076 GCF_019279795.1 Protopterus annectens
AATATTGCTCTAATTCACTTAAGTTAAAATGACAGTTGTTGCATCAACATGCATTTTGTTAACAATAACTGGTATGAAAATGTCTGGCATTACTGACTTAATTGTCAGACGATCAAAAAATTTAAGGGGGCAGGGAAAAATATGAACCAAAAAATCAATGACTTTCTGCATATTCTGGGACAATTGAGAGGTACAGCATGCAAAATTGAAATATTTCACTGACAGAAGGCAAAACATCTTTTATGGGCTCATAGATCAGTACTAGGCTAGCTGGGCATTTTAAGCCTAGCCAATTATCCTTTTTGTGCTCAAATCAACCTATCCCGTTTCATTAGAGATTGGCCTTACCCATCCCATGGTCGATAATTATATTACCTCTAATGGGAATAACTGGGATCATACCATAGATCATGAGGAGACCCATGCATGGGATAAAGCATTTAGGTGTTGCCTCTGTCCATTAGCAGTACATGGACAGTCCAATGGTAAATTTTCTGTTTCCTATCCATAGACTGAAGCCAAGCTCAACTATGGACAGGGATGAACATGGACAGTCCAATGGTAAATTTTCTGTTTCCTATCCATAGACTGAAGCCAAGCTCAACTATGGACAGGGATGAACTTTGTTTTATGTAGATGTTGCCTGTTCCAGAGCGGCAGTATCCTCTACGAGATATACCTGTACATCTAAACCACTGTTGATATTGCAGAAGAGGCTTAGACCCTAGACATAGTATTTATGATGGCTTTTGACTTGCTGATGTGCAGTAAATCCATCAGTATTTGGGTGGAGGGTGCCTTGTATGGCAGACACAGGCTACCTTTTAGCAGTCTGCAGGATACAGCATATACTGGTGGGATTAGGTCCATGTAGGACATACTTGTATATCTCTGTGGGTGGTCCAGTTGTTGCATGCGTCTGGAAAGATGCATTTTAAAAACTGTTAAGACACTAAACTGTGGCCTGCCAATACTGCCTGTTAGGATCTTGCGACAGGGACCATCTTGGCTGAACTTAGGATGTCCTGTAACAATGTTTTTTAAGCACCCCAAGCATTGTTACAATTGAGTCTTATGCTATGGAAGTGTTTAACCAGTTATTTTTTTCCAATTTTGGGTGTAATGGTGGAACTCCATGCATTGCAACTTTTGAGTAAGAAGCAACAGTTAGTAATCATGCTGCAAGCATTTCGGCTAAAGTTTTCACTGAGTGTCTGCATTTTGTCCATTTGTTCCACATTTTGGGAATGGAAGGTTGGCAATTCAGCAACTGGACTTTTTTTCTTTTGGTATATGCTCGATTTACAATGTGCACGCTGGTTGGGCTGTGCAATCAGCATGCTCATTTTTGAATAGTAATAAACAAGTTATTGTATAATTTCCTATTTTATAGTATAATTCCACCTCCAAGCAGCTAACATGCATAACTTAGACATAAAAACTGCAGTGCATTTCCATATGCATGTGTGTGCTCCAGCACTAATGCAAGGATATTTGCAGTATGAATGAGGCTTCACAGAGCCAAGCCTATGTCCCTGGTCCATATACTACACTACCATGTTGTGTCTTTCGGCTTTTCCCAGTTAGGAGTCGCCACAGTGGAACTTCAGTCCGCTAATGATTGGCAGTAGATTTTTACGTGCAGAGTTGCTGGCCCTGACGCACAACCTTCAACGAAGGTACGCCCATTCACTCATGTCTCCACAGAAAAGACACTCTAGCTGAGAATCGAACAGGACAACGTCTTACTGTGAGGCGACAATGCTATCGCAGCACCACCATCGCAGTCGTATACTACACTACCATACACCTTAGTATAACAAAAGGCCAGAGTTACTCCCTTACTCAAGCATGAGTAAGCAGACATACATCACCCACTCCGTGCTTTCTTATCCAGGTTTTTGCTAATCTGGATAATTTGGGCCACAAGCAGGACATTTCTTCCTCCGTGTTATAGAGACAAAGTACAGTTGTGTACATTTACCATAAATGTAGATGTTAGAGTGAATTCACTGTTGCAGTCATCACATTTAGGAGTTATCCTTGCCAGGATAGCTCTTGGCTGGCCCGAATACCAGAGGTTTAGTATTTCTGCATCAGCTGCTATCACTTTAGGACTAATGTCAGGTCGTCAGGAGTATAAAGTAAGGCAGCAGACACCATTACATACGTTTTTCTTGCCCTAACCTGTCAGGAGCCCAAGTAGGAGCCAGGTTCTGGAGGAAAAACTCCATCAGTAGAAAGTAAATACCAATATGTCCCTTGTAAGGGAAGAGAAGAAAGGGGGATGGAGGGAGGAAAACCAGGACTGCAACAGTGAATACACTTGAATATCTACACTTATGTTAAGTGTACACAACTGTACTATGTTCTTCGTGTTTCACTGTTGCAGTCATCACATTTGGGTTGATTCCCAAAGCCGAGGAAAAGGGTGGAGGCAGTCAAAGAAACTAGGGGCTGGCTCAGATGCCCTGCAAGACTGCAGAGGCAAACCATGCCCTGGATTTGGAGAAGAGAGGCAGGTGGTAATGTTGGGTAAAAAAGTGTGAACAGATGTCCATGTGACAGCCTCCAGGATGTCCCTGGTGGGGACTCCTCCAAGGAAAGCTGCAGAGGTGGAGAGCAAGTCCTGACCCCCTTGGGGGGAGGCTTTCCATGTTGGCAGCAGAAATTCCTTAAGCCATGCATGCCTTCTAATGACTGGTTCAGTGACTGCTGCCCTGCAAGAAGCTTCTAGGGTGTCAAAACCACAGTGCAAGTTGTGTTCAGTTACTTGACTTGCAGAATGCATTAACTCTTGCAATTCTTTAGATTCTGCCCAAGCAGGAAAGGAAGACATTTTTTGTTTGAGAAATTCCAGAGTATGTTGCTGAAATTTTAGCATATGGTAGTACCCTGATAGCAAGAGTAGCTGAGGTGTATACTTTTTTACCAAATGTGTCTAGTGCTTGGGAATCCCTATCTGAAGGGGTGGGATTCTTAGCAGAGGTTGCTTTAATCCCTTTAGGCCCTTGAGAAATAACCTCAGGGTCAGCAGTAGGATTTTTAAAAAGAAATTTGTGAGAGTCAGGGACTCTATAGTACCTGTCTGGTTTTCTAGGTGCAGGAGGGAGGGTGTCAGGAGTCCAGCTTGATTCCAGGAAAACATCCTCCACAACATCCAGGACTTTGGGGATGACCAAGGGTCTTTGCTGTGGAAGATAAAGGAATTCCCAGAGTCTCATTTTAGACCAAGGGTAGTCTTGACGTTCCCATTGGAAATTCTCCCTTAAGGCATGCAGGGTTTCCCCAAAGGAAAAATCCTCTGGGGGAGAGGCTGAAGGTATGGAATCCTCTGCATCAGAATCCTCATAAGTAGAGAGGGGCTGCATGTCTTCATATTCAGAAGCATCAGAGTCATCAGACTCTTGTTCACACAGAACTACACGGGGACAGATCTCTTTTCCTTTTGGAGGGAGTAGCTTGGCTTCCCCTGATCAGCATGATAAGGTCTTCCGCTATTTTAAGCATCTGAGATTGAGGCAAGGAAGCAGGTGTCTGAGAGTGGGTTGTTGGTTTCTTGGGTGTGGTTCATACCCTGGGCCTAAGAAACTCAGTAGTTTTCAAAAGAATGGCAGTTATGAGATAAGACGTTGGTTTGTGTCAAGAATCGAAAGTGCAAAGGACTTCCTCGGAAGCTGATGCCTGCTCAGCAGCTCCGGACCCATCCAAGGTAGAGACGACCCGCAGGATCCGTAGCTGAAGAAGAGTTTTGCGGCATACCAGACCCCGAAAGGGTCTCAGTAGCAGCCTGCGAATCCACAGAAGTGGGCATCAGGGGCTGCAAAAGCGCCTCACTGAGGACCGGAGAACTGATGACTAACTTAACGGAAATGTCATCAGTAGGTTTGGACCTGTACGGTCTGACTCTTGTCTTTATCTTTATGCTTTTTCAGAAGATCTGCTGCTGGATGGCTCACCGAAGCCATATCGGAATTCAAGGACTGTAAGCGAAAATATCTAGCTACAATAAGGGCCCGACGATAGATAGTTTTGACATTGAACAAAGCACAGAAGTGACAACTGGGGACATCGTGGGCTGGGCCTAAGCAAGTGACGCAGTAAGAATGGAAGTCTCTGTGTGGTATTTGCTTTCCACAGGCAAGACAATTATTAACTTTTTCTAACATCAGTTAGTGCAAGAAAAAAGGATCCCAAACGTGGTACTTAGAAGACAAACTTCAATTCGGTAGAAATGCAGGTAGCGGCCAACCGGCACTCGTGCAAACTGCTTCTGCTTCTGGCTCCATGGCAAGAAAGACTGGTGTAATGGCATTGGCTGTCTTACTTTATACTCCTGACTACCTGACGTCAGTCTTAAAGCGACAGCAGCCGACACAAAAATACTAAGCCTCTGGTATTCGGGCCAGCCGAGGACTACCCTGACAGAGATAACCCCCAAATGTGATGATTGCAACAGCGAAACACGAAGAACATCTACATCTTCCCACTTCCCTGCTATTTCATCATTTACTATGCCCACACAAACAGCAGTCATCCTGTGACCAGTTCCCTTGCCCCTCTAAATACACCCTCTCACCCCTCTAAATACACCCTCTCACCCCCTCTAAATACATCCTCTCTATAGTCATGTGCATGCATGCTTCAGTAGAACTGTGCTTGCTCTTTTTAGAAGTGCCATCCTCTTAAAACAACCAGGACACTTTTCCTTATTGAGCATGAAAAATAATGAATAGTTAATGAAAATCTGGATCAAGAACAATATCAATTTTTAACTGTACATATTTCTAAGGGCCAGGCTAAGTCTCTAGGATTTAACAGCAGTATTTATGACAGTATTGGAAATCAAATCTAGCTGCTAATGATGTTACAACGGTTCACTCCAAAAGAATACAATCCTTTCTGTGGGGAGTGCCAAAAATCATAACCTATGCTCTTGCAAATGGCAGGCAGGCCAACTGCTGGAGGTAGCATAAGTATTATAAAGACAGTGACTCGCTTTGCCATTACTTAGTCATCACATTTGCTCATGTCTGCCAAAACATTACAGAGAAGTAAAAGTACAGACATGGTTCCACTGAACAAGTCATTTCCCATCTGCAGGCAATAGGTAAACTAACCTACTTGTCGTCTACTGTGGCTCAGAACCAAGGTGATCATGCATTAATACAGTCATCTGGATTAATCCAAGATAAAGTAACTTGTTAGGATATACAATAACATCAGTTCTGTGACACAGACAGAGTGAGATATGTTATTAAAGCACTCACTGTTCACTCCCTGCTGCATCTTCATTGCTTATCCTCAGATTATCCTGTCTTGGCAACACTGCAAAACTGTTTTTAGTGTCTATTCTGCAATTCATTATGCATGTTTACTTATGTAGATAAGGCCAGGGTTTATGTAAGCATTTAGCCAATACCAGGATGTGACATATAACAAAGGCTTTTCTGAGGAAGCAAAGTCTACATCATCTTTTTCTTAAACTGACTTTTCCAGTATTCTCAAGTGTCCTGGTCTTTTAAGCAATATTTTGCTGCAGTATAAACAAGAAAATATTTATTTGGTTTGCAGACACCCATTGTGATGTATAGGACACCTCTTCCAGTTGGGAGTTCTAGGTCAGTCATTGGCCTTCTTTAGCAGAAACACATTCCTTTACATAAAATGACACCCTCTCTTGACCTAAAGGTACAGTGTGGATGTTCATACCTATGTGATGTCCTAACCCTCCCTAGCAGTTCAGCATTTTTTAGCCATGGTAGCCAATGCTGAAACACCCATGTCCTCTTAACATATGGGACACAGGAGTACCTGGACAAGAATATCCACTACATATAGAACAAAACTATTGTATCAGCCAATGTAAAATGAAGAAATATACTAGATGTGAGAAAAAGCAGACATGCCAAACAGTTACCAGGTTAGAAATTTCACAGCATAGCAAAACCAATCACAAATCAAAGTCCATTACAATGGAAGCAATTCAGAGAGGACAGTAAAATGACTTAACATGCAAGATTTTACAAATGGATATGATTTTAAGGCCAAATGAAACAGGCTTGCTTTATAATGATGGGAAGGGGTTAATGAAAAGTGACACAAAGTCAGGAGAAACAAAAGTGGAATTCATAAAGCAAAATTAAGAAGCAAGATTTTTTAGCAGTTTTAGTGTGTGGATTCTATTTTTAACACCAAGTGCCATATTCAACCACCAGTTGGTACAGCAAGTCCCCCGCAGCACTGTGCAAAGCACAGGGAGATCATCTTGAGCTACTTGCCCCTTGACAGGGCCCAAAGCTGGATCTTACTTGCTAGCAATTAGTTTCTTATGATTCAGACCCAATCCTTCACATGTATGTGTATTACACATCAAAATGATGTACAACATCTCATCTCCCTCCCAGTCCCCCTTTGCAGGGAATTCATGTCTCCACTAGACTTTGTTCTGCAGTTTAATAACCATCTGTTTTGGTGCATTTATCTAATGCACACAGGACTTGTCTTATTTGATGTATTATGTAGTCCAGCGTTATCTTTCGCTTTGTTACCATATTGCAGAGTTTGTGAAGTACAGACATGATTGCATCTGTTGCTTCAATGGCAGTGTGAACACAGGTTTTCTTTTCATCTGCCAATACAAAGATACTTCACTATGATTAGTAGGTTCCAGTCATGTAATTATGCACTCTGCTGCCACACAGCACTATTCCCTGCAACACATTAAATAAATCATAATAACAGTGCATCAGCTAACTTCTTACCACTTTACTTGCATGATCACCAGCACTTCCGTGCCCTGTCCATTGTCCGCTGCCTAGTGCTCATGTCTAATTCCATTACAGGTTTCCATCCTCCATAAATACGAAAGTCCAACACACTAATAGCAAAACACTGAATCACCACTTCGCCTAAATGTTAACACAGGGAGCCAGCTGCATAGATCGAATAAATCCAATAAAAAGTTTTATTTAACAAAACTAAGAGTTAAGCGCTTTCACTCGTCATGTACGAGCTTCATCAGAACATATTGCACATTCAAATGTACCTTTTTAAATATAAAATGGCGCCAAAATGTTCTAGCCTTAAAGCTATAAGTGCATAATATATAAACAATATATATATGTATTAATGCATATATAAAATACTTTGCTAATATAATATATCAATGCATAAAATTACATAAAATGTTAAAATATTTAATTTTTCAACATTAACACAGGTTTGACAGATATATAATCGTTGATACCTGGTGGAGTCATAGCATCAGAATACAGTTGCCACCAGTATTCTCTATAGGCTAACAAATTCTTAATGTTACCACCCCTTGGGTCCACTTTGATAATATCTAAGATAGCAAACTTAAAATAATGTTCATTACCATTTTTATTGATATGTCTATATAGAGCATTCTTAGTGTCATTAGTTCTAATGCTGTATCCGTGGGCATAAATTCTCTTCTTAAACTGTCTTTGGGTTCTCCCTATGTAATATGCAGGACAGCACATGCATTTTGCCATGTAAATTAACATACTAGTATTACAATTTCCATTCTTAAATCTGACAATGGTTTTGTTAACATTATTTAAAGTAATACATGTATCTTCTAAAATGTCCCTACATTGTTTACATGCCCCGCACTTCCTAGTGTGTGCATCTTCCCTTTGTTGGATCTTATTACCACTTTCAAAATGATTTTTTAAATTTCTACCCATTTTGTGTACAAATCTGGGTTTGTTCCCAAGAATACTTATTAAATCAGGCTCACTGAAAAATATATACCAATTCCTATCCATAATTGATTTCACCACCTGTGAATGTGGCCCATATTCAATAATGCATGCTCTATTATAATTCTGAGTATTCTTGACTTCACTTATATTCTGCTCATACGTATCTATCTTCTTCGTAGTATTGTCATTCCTTATAGAGTCACTATTTAACCCAAATATAGGGGTGTATTTTTTTCCCCATTCTCCAATGACATATTCCCTAATGTTCAACATCATTTTCTCATCATACCCTCTTTCACGGAATAGCGTAGTGATATAGTTCACCTCCTCAATCATATCCTCATATTCCGATGTCATTCTCAGTGCACGGACTAATTGTCCTTTATATATATTTTGTTTAAGCAGTTTTGGATGGTTACTGCTATAATCTAAATAGGAATTGGTAAACGTGGCCTTTCTATGAATCCTTGATTTAAATTTTGTCCCATCCAAGGATACTAGTGTGTCTAAATATGCCACACCATAATGGTTGTGTTCAGAAGTGAATTTTAGGTATTTACTACTGTCATTGGACTTTCGTATTTGTTTAGCAAAACGCTTGTTTCAGTTGTTTCAGTTATCCTCCATAAATAGGTGACATTGCAGCTGAACTGCGTAATGTTCCCAACAGAGGAACACCTGCTAGTTTCAGTTTAATAATTTAGCAGTGTTTCAGATGCACCAGCATTTTCAACATACAGTTATGTTAAAGGTGCAGCCGCTGTGACTGCAGATTATCTTTTGCAAAGCCGCATCCTTGCCTGATAATAGCAAAGGGTGGCCATCCATTATCCACACCTGCATTCTTAGTGTGCAGCACCAGTTACTGTTTGCGAGTAAGGCTTTTTAGAGATTAGCATCCTGAGCTAATCCACTATTCTTTGCTCACCTTCCCTGGCCCCAATTGCATCTTGCCCCTTCTTTCTCTACATTTACACTTCACTAGTTACACCCAAAAGCAAATTTTACCCAAATCCAGTAGTCATCATTAACATTGATCATAGCAACAGCCTTGGCAATACCTTTCCCAGCACTAACTGCATCAGTCAAATATCCCAATCTCCTCTTCTCATACTAAAATCACTGTCATAACCTAACAAATTCCTCAGCTCTTTACTCCCAACATTCTTTTGTTACACCATGACTCTTCCTCTGCACTACCCTCCCTGCAGACACTTCCCTCATACTTTTACCCTCTCATCTTCAGGCATCCAAACTTCCAAGCAACACTTCACACACAGCACACCACAGGCCCCACCTCTCAGTAAAGCCCTAATTGTGAAACACTACCCTAGCTGTCTTCCACTATTTTTTCTTACCATTCTACTACAATAACCATCCAATTCAACACCCACCCAGATAAAGCACCATTACTTTTCCTAAATCACTTCAATGTCGATCTCATGCCATTCACTTTTCTTTTACTACCTGTAAGGCCATTTCTTACTACTGTGCCCTCATATCATGCTATCCAACAACTTGCCACCAACATGCATATACTTCTACACATATTTAACAATACTCTAACAGGCTTCTGTCCACCTACTGAATGCACTCTACTGTCCCATCAAAAGTACCTTTAGTCCTCCACAATATATAGTAAAACCCATATACCCCAACAAGGTTACTCCTCATCCTATAAAACAATACAACTACTACCCAGGAGAGAGCTTCATCCTAATCCAGATGGAGAATTTACAGCCATGTCTCTACTACCATTATGACATCCAAAAACAGTATTCTGACTCACCATCAGAAGCCAGTGCAATAAAACTAGAATCGCGCTATGACTGGATTCTTCTCCACAACCCCGATACCTCCTTACTAACTGAAGCCAAACATTTCCAATGAACAAATACTCCCAAGCATGCTATAATATTCTTAGATGCTTATGCATTCCTCAAAAAGAGCAGGCAGCTTTGCAGTTATATTTTCAATCTGCAACTTAATTCTCTATTTCAGGAGATTCCCCTCTTTCTCAGATGGCGAAATACTGTCAGCCTTTCAAATTAACAGCCATAAAACTTTGCATAATAGCTCTGACTTCCCCCCTAAGCCCACAACCAGCCTATCCACATTCAGTGATGTACTTTCATGGACGTCAGCTAATATATCCCATATTTGTTATGTATATGAGCCAGCATTCACATTTCATAGGTGTTTACTAGGCTAATGACCACAAGGGCCTTTTTAAGCCTAGCCATGTATCACTAATCTCTGACAAGTTCTGATACCCTTTACAAGTGTAAGCAATGGTTTGGGAGATGAACCATTTACAGGTTACCTGTGTCCATTAGAGACATAGGTGCCAAAACCACGGATGAACTTTTTGGCTTCCCATCCAATTGTCAAAGTTGCACTTGAATTGGGTTAGGGAGGAACTCTGCTTCACATGGATGGGGAGCCTGTTCCATAGATGCGGTAGTCTCTGGGATACATACCTATCTCTCCAGCAGGACCTATTTATATCACAGGCAAGGTTTAAGTCTTTAGAATGAGTAATTCTGGTGTGGTTTGTTTTGTGGATAGGCAAAAGGTCCATCAGAGTGGGGTCTGACAATGTCCTGTATGCCAGGCATAGATCTCCCCTCAAAAGTCTATAGGAGACATAATACAGGGATAGAGCCTGGAGGCAGTCTGCATAGGACATTTTACTTGTGCCCTGTATTCTTTTGGTGAGGAACCTCTGTGGACATTCCAATTGTTGGATATGTCTGGTTAGGTACATAACAAAGGAGGCATTGTACTCAATGATAGGTCTGATGAATGCTGAATACAGTGGAACAATGATGTCCTTGGACTTATAAACAAAAGGTATGTCATCTAAGTTGTGTAATATAGAATGATTTCCTCACCACTGTAGACACATGATGGTCAAAGGCTAGATTACTGTGCATCTCCAAAGTCCCAAACTACTGGGTCAACTCTAAGGGGTGCGTTGTCAATATGTTAGTTATCAGGGAAGGAAGACTTCCTAAAGTATACCATTATGCATTTCTTGGCATTTAGTTTTAGCCCATGGCTCCGACACCAGTTATTTGTCTGTGTCAGCCCCTCGCAGAGAACATTTGTCTCAGTGTGAGATTCAATGACAGCTCCTAATTTGCAATCTTCTGTAAATTTAGTCCGCCAGAGACCACTGATATTGGCCTTGACTTCTGAGAAGTAAATGTCAAAAAGGAGCAGTCCAAGAACTGATCCCCGAGGGACTCCACTTGCGACTGGCCTCTTTGTAGAGGTGGACTCCAATTCTAACTTTCTGGGTCCTGCCTGTGAGCCAGTTAGCTATCCATTGGGTGACATATGGGTTTGTACCCAACCACTTGAGTTTGTCAGCAATGCCCGAGTGGGGTATTGTGTCAAACGCCTTGGCCAGGTCAAGGTAAGCAATGTGAGCAATATTGCCCTCATCCATTTCTGTGGTGACCTTCTCAAAGAAGTCCACCAGGTTGAGTAGGCATGATCTGCCCTTGACAAAACCAAACTGGGTTGATCAGGTGTCCGGAGGTTCCTCAGTCCTTACCCATTCCACTTTTGTTTCATGTCCTGCCTTACCAATAACCTAACCAATTTGTCTAATCTTACTTTTTTCCTGCAACAGTATTTTCTTCCAAATTCCTTTGCCCTCCATGAAATCCCTTCCTTTCACTCAGCAAGCCTTTCCCAGAAGAGCCAACATTAATGCAGTTGTAATATGACTGCCAAAAATACAAAGGATTACTAAAATTGACTGCAGCATCTTCACTCTCATTGCAGCAGTCCAAGGCAAAGCAGTATCTGCTGGTATGTTTGCATGCTTGTCTTTCCAGGCACTGTATGTGTGTGCATATACTGGTTATGCAAACAATGCACTACCCAGACACCTTTCTCTGCATAGAAGACAAACAGGTTTTTAAGTTCCAGATAATGGATCGCATAGTCATGGGTGATCTTGAAGGGGATAGCCTGAATGTACTGGAAAAACATGAACTCGTATGGCAGTTAAAGCTGAACTCTAAGAAAGCCTGGTCTAAATCATTACTGTTTACTTAAAAGTGTACTGGAACTTATAAAACTAGTCCTGCAAAACAATGTGGCAACTTTTTTTTTTTTCCGCTATCCTTAATCACCTTTTTCCAATTTTCAATGATCATTTTCTTTCCAGTTGATCTTAATACCATGGTAAATCATGTTTAATAGTAGTGCATACTACGTTTCTATCACACCTGTTTTTAGCTTAAATATAGAATACTTTACCCATTTACTGCAAATGATTTTTAAATACTAGCCAATTATTCTTTGTCACACATTTTTTAGTGAATAGCTTTTTTTATTTAATTTATACTGGGTTAAGTGATTTTAGTGTTATTTTATATGGCATGTTCACTACTTTTATAAAGACACTTTTTTCTGTCCCACACTGGCCAGTGCATACTTTATGTACTTTTCCTGCTTTAACTTACTCATTAAATGTACACATTAGGTTGTATTCTGGTTTTAATTTTGGTTTACTGTTTTTTACTATGCGTATTGGTTAGTTTTAGTAATATTTTTTTGTAGATATGTATTTTTAGGGTTTTTTTTTACACAGACCTGAAGTCTAGATGGATGAAAGTGATCTAGAACAATAATTTATGTAAACAAATGTATATTTTGGATAATATAGTTTTTCCTGGATGCCAAAATATAATGTTTTGGATTGCCAAATGGTCTAATGTTTAAATATTTCAACCATGTATTATAATGCCTTTATTATTAAACAAAGTCTGTGAATTTATCTGTTTAACAAGTACCACATCATTACTGTTTTTTTAATTTTATTTAAAGTGCATAAGGCTTAAATTATTAGGACATTTAGTAAGTAGGGCAGTGCCAGCTCGAATATCACATTGATAAGGATGGGGGAAGGGATTTGCATTTGTTAACATGTATACCAATACTCTGTTTTGCAACAAAAATCACCCACTCCCATACCTGGTAACAGGCATATAGTCAAAGTTTGGGATGAAACTATCATGCTGTTTATTTTTTGTTTTGTCTGCGTGCTTATAAAGGATTTTCGACTGGAAACAGACCATCTACCCTGCTTGGATTACTTCTGAATACCTACTACAGCTAATAATTTTGAATAATAATAATAATATTTCAAAATAAGGTTTTTCTTTTCTGATTTAGGACATTAAGTTCGTTATTTCTACTACCACTTTCTGATTTTTTTCTGCTTTTTAAATATATAGCAATTGACTACACATACAGGAATTGAAAAACTACACCAAGACGTTTCTTACACTGTTAAAACACAAAACAGAGGAGGGATTACATTTAATATCTTGCTGACAGAAGGATAAGAATACAAGTATCAAGTTACATTTGGGGTGAGCAAAATCATGAAAGGAAGCTCACCAGAGCTATGGAGTTTTATAACAGAAATTACTTTTTTTTTTAGAAGGATGACATTTTGCATATCTGCATTATAATTATGAAAATAACTCTCTAACAGAGTTTTGTCCCACACACCTGATGGAAACACATGGTCTCTTTATTCAGTTTTTATAAGGGAATTTTGCCAAGTATGTAAAGCATTTAAACAGAATTGCAACCCTCACCCTGAGTGTAGGGTGCTCTCTCTCGCTTCAGCTTTAGCTAGATAATGAAAAGTGGTAAAACGGGGCTAGTGCTGTGTTGGACTTTTACAGTCACAGATCATCATCTCTAGCTTCATTCTTTAAGAAGGAATTTTGTTAAAGCACAGAGATGTTCATCATGTTACACTGCTGCAGTGATTACACTTGGGTTATCCTGCCGTCAGGCGGTTCCCCAGTCGGCCTGAGTAACAAAGTCTTGGTCCGGCGTCGGTTGCTGTCGCCTCCTCCCCGATGTCAGTGCGACAGGAGTATACAAGATGCAGCCGACGCCATTTTCTTCAGTCTTTCTTGCCGTGCGGTGCCCGAAGCAAAAGCAGTTCGCAAGTGCCGGTCGGCCTACTCCTGTGATTTTCATTTCGAATCCAGAACCGAAGTCTTCTACAAAGCTAAGTACCCCGTTGGGGAAACTTTTTCTTGCATCAGACCGATGTCAGTAAAAGTTAATAACTGTATTTCTTGTGGGAAGCAAATACCTCATAAGGATTTCCATTCTTATTGTATCCCATGCCTAGGCCCAGACCACAACGTCACTGGTTGTCGGTTTTGTGCTAGGTTTAACAAGCGCACTATTAAACGTCGATTTGATTTTACCAGACATTATTTTGGCAGAAAATTCAATTACACCATGCCGTCGGAACTTCTGATGACCGGCATACATAAAAAGCGCAAAGACAAGGATAGGCATCCGAGGCCCAAAACTGACGACGAAGCCTCTTCTAGGCCAGTCGCGGGTTCTCCGGTTTTCAGCGAGGTGCCTTCGCAGCCCCTGACGACTGCTTCTTTAGAACCACAGGCCGCCTCCGACTCCCACGTGGAGATGGCTGGGCCTTCGGACGCACAACATTTTCAGCCTACCGAATCTAACCCTACAGAGGGATCTGGAGTAGCTGAACAACCCGTAGCTTCAGAGGGTGTTTTCAGACCTACTCAGTTAAGCATTAAATCTTCTGTTAAGTCTAAACCTCCTTTAAAAACAAAGAAACAAATACAGCATTCTCCAGGACAGGCCTCCATGCCTAAAAAACAAATGCTCAAAATGGCCAAAGACCTAATCACTCTGATCAGGGGGTCCCATCCCCTTCCTGATAAAAGGCCTAGACAGGATGCAGACTATGACTCATCCAACCAGGTATCCATTTCTTCAGATTCATCCTCAGACCCAGGATACTCCTTACCCCCTTATGAGGATTCTGATGCTGAGGAATCAATTCCTTCAGCCTCTCCACCGGAGGACTACTCCTTTGGGGAAACCTTACATACCATGAGGGAGCATTTCCATTGGGAAGGCCAGGATTACTCAGAATCCAAGAAAAGGCTCAGAGACTTCCTTTTATTACCTCAACACAGACCACTTGCTATTCCACCAGTGTTAGATATTGTGGATGATGTGTATACTGAATCCAGCTTAAATCCTGATTATTTACCTCCAGCCCCAGTTAAACCTAACAGATACTACAGAGTCCCTGACTCTCACAAATTTCTTTATAAAAGCCCAGTTCCTGACCCTGAAGCTATTACTCAGGGACCCAAAGGGGTTAAGGCCTCATCAGCAAAGAATCCAGTCCCCTCTGACAGAGATTCCAGAGCATTAGACAGATGGGGGAAGAAAGTATATACATCTGCAACTTTAGAAATGAAGGCCTATAATTGCCAGTTTCACATGCTAAAATATCAGCAATTTTTGATGTCTCAGTTGAAACAAAAACTGCTTCCAGAATCAGATCCTCCTAATTTTAAGGAAATGCAGGATTTATTGCATGCAGCTGAACAAGTGGGAAAACATACTTTGCAATGTGGTTTTGATTCTTTAGAGGCCTCCTGTATAGCAGCAGTTACAGGTTCTGTCATTAGAAGACATGCTTGGTTAAAAGAACATACGTTACCAGATCATGTTAAAGCAAAATTATTGGATGCACCTTTGCAGCAGGGTGTGTTACTTGGAGTTAAGGCAGAAGAGGTATTAAAGAAAATGGAGGATAAGGCAAAATCTATGCAAACGGTGAAGGATTTCTTACAGGTTCAGCCTCCTAGATTTAGCAGAAACTGGCCAACTAAGAATTGGTCCTTTCCAATTACAGACAGACCTCAAAGGGGAAGATACAGACGTCCAAGAGGTAGAGGTCAAACACAAGGTCCTTACAGGCCTCGACAATGGGTTGCATCAGGCCAGAAAGAAGGGGAAGATAGGCCCCAACCATATAAAAAGCAGCTCCAATGACTTCCCACTACAGCTGCCAAACAAATCCCTCTTGGCAGCCCCCTTGGGAGGAAAACTGGCACTCTTCTACCACAATTGGCATATGATCACCAAAGACAAATGGGCTTTCAACATTGTGTCTCAAGGTTACAGGTTCCACTTTCACACTCTGCCAAGGTTAAAAGGAATGGCAAATCTGCCACCAAATCGGGCAGAGGCTCAAAAACAAATTACAGCACTCATGGACAGGAGAGCTATTCAAAAGGTACCACCCACAGGAGCAAGGACAAGGATTTTACTCACGACTTCTGGTTCCCAGAAAGGACAAAGCCTGGAGGCCCATTCTGGATCTTTCTTCTCTAAACACTTACCTGGATGTTCCGAAATTCAAAATGTTGACACTACAGCAGCTTCTTCCCATGCTGGGCAAGAAAGCTTGGCTCGTAACCTTGGACCTCAAGGAGGCATACCTGCATGTCCCTATCAGACAAAACTGCAGAAGATACCTCAGATGCATAGCTGGTTCAATGCACTACCAATTCTCTGCACTTCCCTTTGGCTTATCTACTATGCCCAGGGTCTTCACAAAGTGCCTGGCACCAGTAATTGCATTTTGCAGACAGAAAGGAATTCAAATGTATCCGTACCTGGACGACTGCCTGATTCAAGCAGAGAGCAAGGACATTCTTCTAAAGCATCTGGCATTTGTAAAAAAGTTAAGTTGCCTAGGGTACACAGTAAACAAAAAGAAATCAAAACTAGTGCCATCACAAGAGATCATATTCCTGGGTGCCAACTTGAATACAACGGCCCAGATGGCTTATCTCACGCCAGACAAGCAAGGACAACTGACTCAATATTTTCAATTGATGGCAACAAGAACCCAACTCCCTGCAAGAAAAATTCTGCAGGCCTTGGGTTACATGGCATCTTGCATACTACTAATTCCATATGCCAAACTGCATATGAGGAAACTACAATGGTATCTAAAGAGTGTCTGGTCTCAACACTGTCAAAGTTTGTAAACAGTTATACCACTAATTCCTTGCCTTCAACAGGAGTTTCAATGGTGGGCTCAAGCTTGTCACCTCAACAAGGGACAGCATTTCACTCAACTCACAGCCAGGCAAACACTGACAACAGATGCATCAGATTACGCCTGGGGAGCAGACATGGCAGGAAAATGTATTCAGGGCAAGTGGCCCGCAGAACAAAGGCATCTTCACATCAATCAAAAAGAGATGCTAGCTGTACAAAATGCCCTTATAGCTTTCAAGGACCTTCTGCATCCAGGACAACTACTACTAAAGACAGACACCACCACAGTTATGTGGTACATAAACAAGCAAGGGGGCACTCACTCTTATCCCCTCTGCAGATAAGCCATGACCTTGTGGTACACGGCTCTAACCTTTCAAGTTCATCTGCAAGCACAATTCCTGCCAGGAGAGAAAAACACACTGGCAGACGACTTAAGCAGAAATATCATGGATTCCCACGAATGGGGATTAAATCCACAAATATTCAGAATGATAACACAAAAATGGTGGAGCCCGGACATAGATCTGTTTGCATCCCCAATAAACTGCCAGCTACAGAAATTCTGCACAAGGACTTACCATCCACAAGCATGGAAAGTGGATGCCTCTCATTCAGCTGGAAAAACCTACAAGTATATGCTTTCCCACCACTACCTTTCCTTCCAAAGGTACTCGTAAAAGCCAGGCAAGAAAAGCCAAAGATGATCCTGATTGCCCCAGACTGGCCACACCAGCACTGGTACCCAATCTTAAAGAACTTAGCACAAGGACCACCCTGGATTTTGCCTCAAATACCGCATCTTCTGACTCAGCACAACAATCAGATACTTCACAGCCAGCTAAAGACTTTAAACCTGGCTGCATGGAAGATTCCTTAGTCAAGCAAGCAATGCCTCTCTCCAAAGCTGTTATGGATGTCATTCTGGAGGCCAGAAGGCCTAGTACCAGGAAAGCCTATTCGGATAATGGAAGAGATTCTGTGCCTGGAACCAGGCTCACAGCCTTGACCCTCTTGTCCCAAACATTCCTCAGATGCTACAATACTTAACTGAGATGCTGGACAAAGGCCTCTCCTTTTCATCTATTAAGATCCACACCTCTGCCATCTCTGCTCATTACAACACGGATCCACCAATGTTCTCTAATCCCTTGCTAAAACAGTACCTCAGAGGGGCTAAAAATATAAGACCGCCCCGTAGAGCACCTACTCCAACTTGGGACCTCAGCTTCATGTTGGAAAAATTAACTTTACCTCCCTTTTGAGCCAGCTAACACAGCAGATTTAAAATATATCTCTTGGAAAACTGCTCTGCTCCTGGCAATAACATCAGCACGAAGAGTTTCAGAATTACAGGCACTAATGGCAGTGGAACCTTTCATCATTTTCCACCAAGACAGGGTGTCTTTAAGAACTAACCCTACTTTTATGCCAAAGGTGGTATCAAGTGTGGCTCTAAACCAAACTATTCACTTGCCAACTTTTTATCCAAATCCACAGAACAAAGGGGAGAGACTACTGCATTATTTGGAAATACACAGGCAGTTACGCTTTTACTTGGACAAAACCAAAGCTTTCAGAAAAACTGAGCAATTATTCATAGCATATGCTGCAGGAGCACAGGGAAAAGCCATTTCAAAACAGACTATTTCAAAATGGATAGGACATTGTATACGTTTCTGCTATACACACCATGGGAAACCTGTACCTAGCAGCATTAGATCTTACTCCACCAGGGCAACAGCCACTTCAACTGCCTACCTCAGAGGAGTACCTACCAAGGACATTTTAGAAGCAGCAACTTGGAGTTCTGTACATGCCTTCACCAAGCATTACCATCGGTCTCTATATTCTAAATCTAGAGCTGGCTTTGCCACTGCTGTGCTGCAGGGCCATACAGCCACACCTAATGCCTTATAGAACCAGCCTCCCTACCTCAGCTTTGGGATTCTACCCAAGTGTAATGACTGCATCAGTGTAACACGATGAACATAGTACAGTTTTGTACCTACCATAAATGTAGATGTTCGAGTGGATACACTGCTGCAGTCCAGGTTACCCTCCCTCCTTCCCCTCTTACTTGCTGGTATGTACCCATGTCTTCTACCCTTTACTACCTGTGGGGAGTATTTGCTGGTAACTGAAAGTTGTTGATTGCTTTTCTTATGTATGTTTTATTAGCAATTTGAATTGCCTACCTTTTTGGGGGCACCTGACATCTGGGGCAAGAAAAACTGAAGAAAATGGCGTTGGCTGCATCTTATATACCCCTGTCACACTGACGTCAGGGAGGAGGCGACAGCAACTGACGCCGGACCAAGACTTTGGAACTCAGGCTGAATGGAGAACTGCCTGACGGCAGGATAACCCAGGTGTAATGACTGCAGCAGTGTATACACTCAAACATCTACATTTATGGTAGGTACAAAACTGTACTTTAGGCAGCCTACAGGACTTCAATCAGGTTTTGGTGATTGTTCACTTTTGTTTGTGTTGCAATGATGTTTACAATTTTGGAAGTATCCTGCAAAAACATCCACTTCAGTACTGACCCCAAAATAGAGAATACAGAGATGTTTTAGGACTTGTAATTAAAATATTTTATTTATTTTACATTTATTTACCGGGATAGTCCGACTGTATACATGTCCATTTTCAACAGAGGCCCGGGGAGAAAAGCTCCAAATAGTCAAACATACAAAAGGTTACACAAGAAGTTAGAAAACAATTAGAATACATAAAAACAAAGTGGCAATATATCTTATATCCATTGGTTTAGTACTGTTCCCTAGTAGGCTCACAGTTCTCATGAACAGAGATAATTACAAGTAAGATTGTAACTCACAATTAGTCCCTAGTAGGGACTCACAGTTCTCATGGACAGACGCAATTACAAGTAAGATTGGATGCATAGCACGGTGATGTAGTTAGATGTTATGACAATTACTGATTATTCTATGATAATTACTGACTATGCTATTGTTTTATAACTTTGGTACATGGGCATAGCCAGTTCAATTTGAGATACTGTTTGAGGGTTTTTTTGAAGAGACTTTTAGAGGACTGTAGGTTTATATAGTTTTCATGGCAATCCAGGTTTTGCCAACAAAGCTGGTGAACAGGGATTCACTAGCTGAGTTATTAGCTTTGTGGGTTTAAAACAAATTTCAATTTTTACTTACATTTTTACTTAAAAAAAAAAAAAATAAATAAATAAATAAATAAATAATAACACCCTTAGAAAGTTAATCCTGTAGCTCCCCATCTGTTTTCCTTAGGGTAATGTGTGCATTTTTGGAACCAAGCAATAATGCTTTGTCTCCCCTACTTTCTGGCTAGACGGCCAAAAATCTTTGAATCAGGTGTATTCCTAATGCTTACAAGGACACTGACACAGCAACTGGTGTCTTCCCCCCTCCCCCCCATTCTGCAAAGCGACTGGTGTCCCCCCTCCCCCCATTCTGCAAATCTCTTTTAGAACTGCAAGGTGGTTTGACTCAATGAATATTTTCCATAAAATTTACTTTTCTTTTATTAGAGAAAACTTTTGATAATTAGAGGCGCTACCCCTTTTCCTTGCATATTGCAAAATGGCTTAATGTACAGACCTGTATTCTGTGTACAGCATGACACTGTTGGTGTTGGTACTTGAAAATTTTTGCTGCACTGTTTGCACTATCCTTGTGTTGCCTTCTTGTAAAAGAACTGCGCTCAGCAGATATCTTACCCACTTAACACTGAGCATCGTCTATGTGATGGAATCATGTAATTTGGATTCCACTGAATGACAAGTGCTTGACTGCTTTGATAATCAACCCAAAAACTCTGGCAAGGTATCAGACTGAGAACATGAGATGCAACATAACACAGAAGATGTCAAAAATGCTCACAGTAGCAAGAACACAAGAAATGTAAAAAGTATGCAGATAAAAAAAACAGTGTAGAATAGGTGGCAAATAGGTGCCAAATGTATGGCATGCACCTCCAGCAGCTGGAGACAGCATGTAAGGGGTAGAACAGAAATCTAAAAGGGGGAGGTTATGAAGGCAAATTAAACAATCAGTGTAATATGCACTGATCAGAGAGAAAATTGTAGAGATAGTGACCCGTTAACGAACAGTTCGATTACATAATCCTTATTTTTTTATAAACACACATTTATTTCCAAATATGTTAACTGCCACAATCAACAGTGCTATACTGCTAATTGTCTTGGGTGGGGGTATAAGGGTTCAGACCAAAAATCAGACATTTTTTCCACAAAGGCACCTACCCATATAGAGTTATCAAAGGGGAGAAAGTAAAGTGTACAGTAAAAACTGAACTAAAAACATGCTCACTCTCACCTTAACTCTTTTGCCTTTTTCTGTAGGTGGTCTCCTGGACTCAACCACAATTTGAACATTAGTTTTCTGTTCTTTTTCTATCCTCTTCTAACACCTCTCCTTTAATTTCTTTGCTTCTTCTTTTTCTCCCATGCATCCATGCTCTTGCATTCAAACTCTATCTATAATTTGCTTTCCTTTCCTACTTACTAACATCACACTTGCACTAATATATCTTTTTCTTATGTATAGTGCCCATTGCACCTCATTCTTGTTTGGAAATTGTTAAAGTATTATGCTATTAGAACAGAGTGTGTTTTTGTGTGTAAGTATTAGTTTAGATTTTTTCTGCTGTTTTTTTGTGTGTAATGTATTATCGTGGAGCTTTTCTCCCCGGGCCTCCACTGAAAACGGGCTTTCGGGCCCAGTGGACTTCCCCGGTTATCAAACTGGAAATAATAAATAAATAAATGAGGAAGTACTTTACAAAGAAAATGTGTTAGCCAAAACAGTGCACCCCACGTGCATAAGCTAAATAATCCAGAAACAGAAAAAAATAAATTCACATCAGATATGATTTATGGCTGCTGAACAACAGGCAAGTGACCACAAGTGTCTTGAGTAAGAAAGCAAAGGCAGACAAGCAGGCAATGCCATGAAACATAGGTTGCAATTCAAAGTTAGTACAAGATGTGTGTGATATGCAAGGGGTCTTAAAGCTGAGTGGAGGACTTTCTAGTCATTTTTTATTTTTTTTGCAGCTCCAAGTAAATATAGTCTCATTTTACTTCTACTGGAATAGGAGCCTTCAGCAGATATGTGGGAGTGCACGATCCAAGATTTAGATTTTATACTGACCTTTTCTGCCCCCTCCATACTACTACATTCAAAAAGAATGAATTTAAAACATTTTAGCAGGTTATAGGTCAGTTTCATACAACAAGGGTTTTTTTCCAGTTATGATTACAATACTAAAAATAAGTGTGGTAAAACACAGAGATCCCAATATAAAACAGAAACTTTCCCGCTCTCTAAAAAGTCTCTTGTTCTCTAAGCAGCAATAAGGTATGCTACAATTACACAAAAATGCTGCTTTTATCTGCTCTGGTGGGGGTCCATTTAGCCATTTAGCCTGGGATAGCTCTCTACATACCATTGCCAGAGATGACAAGGAAAGGGGCAATCAAAGGCCAAAAACAGATGTTTTTTTTCAGTCTTTTTCCTTTGAAGAAATAGATGAGACAAAAAGCTACCACATGACCAGGAGTTTAGTAGCAATAATTAACAGATGATCTTTGAAGAGTGGGTAGCTCTACTAATCTTTGTCAGTTCCCTGAACACTTTCTTGAATAAAATCCAGTACTGTGTCCAAATCTTGTGTGTATAATCCGTGTAATAAAAACACAAGCACATGCTCATTCTATATACATATAAGTAATGTACTCAGGATATGGCCTGAATAGATCTTGTCCATACCCAGAATGTCATGAAGCAAGAGTCTGAATAATACTTCTGAAGTGGCACAATTTCTTTTGTTCTAACATCAATCATTTTTTGAAAGGGGTTAAAGGGGCCCTACATTTAATTTACGCATTCACCCCATTAGCCAATCATATTTGATTGTAGGGGATATATAGGAAACTATACAATCATGCACCATATGTGCACACTACAGAAGCCTAGATTCAAGCTTCTATAACTGGGTTAGAATGAAAAAAAAAAAAGAAAAAGGACCAAAATTGGGTAGTATAGTGCATGGTATAATTATATATGCAGAGACCACAGTAATAGCTCAGTCTGGCCGTGTAGCCACATGGAAACCGAAAATAACTCAAGGTGATGACAGCACATTGGAATCTCGAGACTCTTCTAATCTTTGGAATACTTCTTACAATTGTCATAGTTTATTACTAGGACGGACTGAATTGGGACATTTTACATAAATAAAGCACAGCAGCTCATAATACATACATGGTGTACAGAGTGTATATAATGGAAAATACACGAGACAGACTTACGAGTCCTGTACTGCTGTGGACACCTAAGCAAAGTAGCAGTTAAATCTTTCCCCCATCCAAAAAGTTTTTTTTTTTTTTGGCAGTATCCCTCTACTTTGAGGTCAGTCTCCCTGCCCAATGAACCTGTCTTCTCTCCATTTGAGGGCTCAATTTAAAGCATTTTTTGTACAGTGGAGACATGGGTTGCACAGTGGGAGTGCTACCATAATCCACAGGGGCCTAGTGTTTTTTGTTACCCCTATATCTCCTCCAGCGTATGCCTAGTGTTCACACTATAACTAGCTGGAGACAATGGGGTGAAAGTTCTCCACTGGGCCACAAGAGGAGGTGCACTGCAACATACATCACACCACCTGACGTCTATTTCTCAAACACTGAAACTATAATCAGATGTTCTTCACAGACAGCATTAACTAAAGCAAATGTCATTCAAAGTTAGGAGTGGTGAGAAATTAGTTAACAAAATGTCACTGGTACATGAAGGAAAAACACAAATTCTGGACTTGTTACACATATAGCTGAACATATTTTGGAAGGAAATGAAGTGGGGAGGAAAACTAGAAGTTGACTGATTTGCTCCTCTAACTCTGGACAACCTCAACAAAAGGGTGACCATAGCTGGCACTGTGGTGTAAAGGGATGGAGCCCCAACTTGACAGTGGGCTCCGGTTCAATTAATGGATCCAAGTACTGGGAAATCGAGTGGAGGAAAGTGAGAATAAGCCACATTCTATTGGCTTGTCTAACTATGGAGGGGGTTCAGCAGTGCTGTGACCCATGACGGGGATCACAGGCTTCAGCTTTGCTGTAAAATAATGGAAAATGCATTGATAGCTTATGCATAGAAAACTAAACTATCCGCATTGCTGGCACTGTACATGAGGATGGACAAAGGAGCATGTCAGAAACAAAACAATATCTGAGCTACCTGTAGAAAATGATGGTTCACTGTGGCTTCAGTCTTGCCCCAGTTGGCAATGTGGCTTCAGCCAGGTAGTGTATGCATGGCCTGGGCAAGAAAGAAAAACAAATTAACAGACTTACAAAGTTGTAAAGGTATAGCCTGCACAAAGAGGCAAAAACAGTCACCAGCAAATACAAAATGCCATTAATAAATTTGTTTTGTGAATAAGCAAAACAGTGAATACTATAATGAAACTGAGCTTTGCAACAGGATAGTAAAATTATCTGCAAGGTATGCTTACAGACTAAACAAAATAACTCCGCAGACGAGAGAGAGGCTGGGTGAGACATTTCCAGGTATAAAAATAAGTCAAAATGGAGGATGAATCAAGGAGTCAGAATTAGGAGGCTTGTTAATGACATTTGATAATGGTTTTAAGGATGGGGTTACATAGAAATGTATGGAAAATTGTGACAGCGCCTTTAGTAAGGCCATCAAGAACAACTGTTAAGACAGTGGCAGGATATATCCAAAAGTGTAAACAATTTAATGAGATGGAATACTAGGTCCATTAACAAACAATAACATTGCACACAGAGTAAACCAAAGGAGACAATGGTTCAAGAGCCAGCTAGAACAGAGAAGAAATGTCAAACTATCACCAAAATAATGTCACGTCCCAAGTGCAAAGCAGCAAGTTTTCAAACATCAATGTCTAAAGACACAAAAAGCAAGGTCTTGGACAAGGCAAACTTTTAGGTCCACCCAAGACTTGAAGATAAAATGTGCAAATGACAGATGACTGCCTACAGAAGGACTGAAGACTGACCATAGTTTTTCCAGAGAAGGACTCCTGTTCAGAGCTAGATCATGAGGAAGGTGCATGACCACGCATCCAGGCAGAACAGGAATTTTAGCATCAAGCTAATAACGATGAATGACCAGTGGACAACCATAGAGCCAGATGTACACTCAGAAGATGCTGCAGCATCTGTGACAGTGGACGATGTGGTCAAGTGACACTTTCCAAGTGGAACACTTAGATCCACTGAGACAAGGCTAGCTGGGCTTCCTATACACTTTGTCTAACAGTTATGGCAGCAAGCACCTCTGGCACTCAGTAAAGGAGATAAAGTTTCTAAACCAAAATAGCTGCTCAGGATAAATTGGGGGATTTAAAAAAAAAAAAAAAAAAAAAAAAAAATCACAATTTTAACTTTATGCATAAACAGGTTGTGAAGATAGATGAAGGCTGCCAGCCTAGCCAGATAGAATTTTGGAGATAATGATGTCATCTGTAAATATTAATGAAAAACACAGGCTTGTTGTCTTAAATGGTAAAACTAGTGTTGCATGTGGAACTACAAAAATGTTGCATGTGGAACTACAAAAATGTAACAGTGCACCCTGCTGGAAGAAAGCTGACCAAGTAAAGCATGTTGTGACCCTTTGATCTAAACACCGTGCCAAAATGTCTAAATGAAGACATTCTTTCTATTGTTTTAACCAAGAGTTAAATTGCTAGATTTAAACATACAAATGTATTGTTATTGTTCTGCTTCCTGACCAGCTGCATGATAAAGGGAGAAGTTAAGAATGTAAATGTAGTTTATATTAGCCTGGGAACCCAGGGAAGTGTTAAGAATGATGTAATGTGAACCAGGAATGTGATTTTAAAAAGAGAGAATCAGAGAGCATTAAGCATTTTTGTCTTGACCATCCAACTCATCAGCACTCTGCCTTTGCTCTATATGTATATTTTTCTAAGTGTTTCTGTGATGTCAGAACTGTACTACTGAATTAATTTTAAGTATTTCTCTGTGATCTCTGAACTCGATTAGCACTGTGTAGTAAAAAGTATTGTCTTGTGTTTTTAGTTATTTATCAAATATTTCTAAACCCTTTTAACTGTGGCCGTTTTATGTAGAGATAATTTAAGCTCTAGAGTACATTGCATATTTATAGTGATAACTGTCCAAGTCACTCCAAATAAGCCTTGACTGTTCAGTCGCACTTACCTATTTGGATAATATTGCACAGTAATAATTGGACACCCTTTCATTAGGGCCTTTTAGTAGTTGATAAATATTAGCTGGGTGGTGGCAGTGATTTACTGTATAGTCTGGGTAAAAGGGGCACAGCTGCAGAACCTGTGCCAGCCTTCCCCAGGAGTGCCTGTGTGGTTGTATAAACTCTTATCTCAAAATGTGTGTGTGTGTGTGTGTGTGTGTGTGTGTGTCAGCTACTTGGGCAGTGACACGAAGCACTGGTTGGACAGAGGATGCTGGAGGTTTTAGCTTGCCCAGCTGGCTGAGATCTGGACCCTATAGCTGTGCCAGTGGGGAGTCTTACTGGGGACCTGGAGAGCAAGGGAGTGACCAGCCCCGGACTGACTGATCGCTGTGTGCTCTTAAGGGAAATTGCACTTCACTGTGTGTATTTGTTATCCTTTACTCCTATATGAGATGCCCCTCACAGTTGTTAGTGGTGAGGATAAAGGCTCCTTGATTGCTGGGCCAGGGAGCGGGCATCATATATTAATTGTTTGGCCACATATTAATTGGTTGGCAATACTAATTGGCTTGTAATGGTGTGGGTAGAGTGAATTCCTGTAGCTTGTGTACAGTGAGCTTTGAATATGTTTTGTACTCTAAATCAGCCACACAGTGAGTTCAGATCACAATTGTTTTATTTCTTTTGTTAGCTTAGTTAGTCAGGGTGAGCAGGCAGTATGTTAGCGGAGGAATATGGAAAGCTGACAAGGAGACAGCTGGCAGACATGTGCCAGGCTAGGGGACTAGTGCATGGAAACCTGACTAAGGCAGACCTGATTGCAGCCTTGGTTACAGCTGCATCAGAAAACATCAACCAGCAGGATAGTCAGACTAGCAGTGGAGATACAATACCCTCAGAGAATGGACAGCTCAACCTTTCTGCAGAGGACTTAAAATCCATCTGGAGCTAAAGAGACTTTAGTTAGAGGCCAGGCGTTTGGAGAAAGAAGCCGAGGAAAAGGAACGGCAGAGGAGGCATGAGAGGGAAATTCTGACTCTTTGCCAGAATCATGGAGGTAATGGGGAAGGGAGTAACTGGACCCCAAAAGCACAAAAGGTCAGTAAATTTCTTCCACAATTTAAAGAGTGGGATAATTTTGATAGTTTCACTCATATGTTTGAGAGGGTATGCAAACAGTATAGTGTTGAGCAAAGGTTCTGGGTACAGTTCCTGACCCCCTTACTCCATGGTAAAGCTGTAACTGTTGTCAAAAATGTCTGACGTTGCATGTTTTGATTATACTGCTGTTAAAAATCACTTGTAAGAATTGTTTAAGCTAACACCTGAAACATATAGGAAAATGTTTCGTGAGCATAGACGCAAGGCAGATGAAAGTGTGTGTGAATGTGTTGCTGAACTAAGCACTTATTCCATTGGTGGGTGAATGGATGTCAGGTCACCACTTTTGAAGGGCTGGCAGACATTTTGGTGAGGGAACAAGCCCTTAGCACTTTCCCTGAGGATCTGGTTAGCTGATAGACAATGTGCAACTTCAAATGAGTTGGGGAAGAATATACCTGGAAAGCAGAGCAGCCCTGCACAGGAAGGGAACCCCCAGTACTGCTCATGGGTCTAAAGGAACCCATGGTGGGCAGCACAGACTACCCCCAAAACATCTGCCAGTAGCAGGGAAAGCCACTAGTCCAGTTACATGTCCAGGAGCTAGGGTTAAATGTTTTGAATGCAACCAGTGGGGGCCAGGCCATGTGGCATACAGGTGTCCACGGAAGTAAGGTGGGGAACAAAAGGTGAGGGAGCCAGTAAGTGGGAAAGACAAAATGCCAATAATAGGTTTTCTTGAGACAACAAGGGTACCAAACTACCATCCTACAGATGTCCTGATAGGGAAGGATTTGGATGAGGCAGTACCATGTGTTTGTGCAGTTACACGCAGTCAGGCTAGGAGATAAGCATGTGGGTCTGGTAGCCTGGGGGAGACCAGACAGACTGAATATTTGCAGCCAGGACTGGTGAGGTGGTTACTTCAGGGAGAGAGCTACCATGTAGCAGTGAGACTGAAGGTGAGCCACAGCTGCTTGTGGGTACTGATGCTCCCTTGGACAGAGTGACTGCAAAGGTGGAGGTGAGTAGTAGTACCCAAGCGGACAGTGAGGCACCACTGTCAAGAGGATGCCAGATGTCCTGTGGAAGGGGAGCTGTGAAGGGTTACAAGGAGAGAGTTGAGACAGGGTCACCTCTCAGACCCTACATTGCATGGCCTGAGGCAGGTAGCTAGGGAGGAACCTGATTCCCAAGGAAAGAGATAATCTGTATACTGGACAAAGGGTTACTGTACAGAGAGTGGACCCCTGAGGGAGGGCTAGAAGGTGAGAGAGTACAGCAGTTGGTAGTGCTTAGAGTTTACCATCTGACGCTTCTAGCCATAGCCCATAATATTCCCTTTGCAGGTCATATGGGTATTAAACATACAAAGAGGCATATTATGCAGAACTTCTATTGGCCTTGAATTTCCAGAGATGTAACAGGGTACTGCAGGACCTGTGAGCAGTGCCAAAAGTTAGGCAAGGCAGGAGACAAGGTGAGAGCTCCTTTGATGCTTTTGCCTGTGATTGAGGAGCCATTTCAGAGGGTAGCTATGGATATTGTGGGTCCTCTGAGTAACCCACATTCCACAGGGAAAAAGTATATTCTAGTGGTAGTGGTTTATACTACACTATACCCAGAGGCAGTGGCTTTGTCCTCCATTGAGGCAGAGAAGGTGGCAAATGCTTTGTTAGAGATTTTCAGCAGGGTAGGTTTCCCAAAAGAAATACTGACTGACAGAGGTGTCAATTTCATGTCAGACCTGCTGGCTTGTCTATGGAAGTCCTGTGGTGTGAAGCACATGAAGACCACCCCGTACCATCCCCAGACTAATGGTCATGTTGAGAGGTTAAACTCTACAATCAAGTCCATGCTACGGGCATTTGCAGATCAGTTTAAAAGGGAGTGGGATAAATATTTGCCCCATCTGTTTGCTTACAGAGAGGATATCCAGGAATTCACAGGTTTTTCACTGTTTGAGTGGCTGTATGGGCATAGGGTGAGGGGACCTCTAGATTTAATTTGAGATGAGTGGGAAGGTGAGTACAAGTCTCACAAGGAGTCTGTTGTGGCATACGTCCTAAACCTCAGGACAAGGCTGAGGGAACTCATGGGCTTGGCCCAGGAGAACCTGGCAGAAGCCCAACAACAGAAAGGTGTGGTATGACAGGAATGCTCGAGCTAGAGAGTATGCTGTGGGGCAGCAGGTAATGGTTCTCATTCCTGTCAGATACAACAAGCTGCAAGCAGCTTGGGAGAGACACTACAAGGTGGTAAGAAAGGTAAGTGATGTTAACTACATGGTGGAACTGCTAGGCAGAAGGCAGGGGCACAAATTGTACCAGGTTAACATGATGAAACCTTACCATGATAGGGAGTCCCTTGTGCTGAGCATTTGCAGTGTATTGCAGGCGGAGTCTGAGGGAGATCTGGTGACTGATCTCAGTGAGGCTTGGGCTGACACCTCAGTGGAAGGGGTAGCAATGTCCCAGCAGCTATCTCCTACCCAGGTTCGAGAAATCAGAGTAGTGTTACAAGAATTTTGGGACATGTTCACTGGGGAAACCGGGGTGCACCCACCTAGGAGAGCACCAGGTGGATACAGGACCCCAAAAACCTATTAGGCAGGCCCCTTATAAGGAGTGCCGGAGAGAGTCAACCAGACTCTGAGGGAGGAGGTACAGGACATGTTGGAACTAGGGGGGATTCAAGAGTCCAACAGTCCCTGGGCCTCCCCAGCGCTGCTGGTGCCAAAGGATGGCAGCACCAGGTTGTGTGTGGATTACAGGAAATTAAATAGTCACACAGAGTCAGATGCTTACCCCTTGCCTAGGACAGATGAGGGCCTAGAGCAGCTGGGTGGGACTAAGTATCTTACAACCATTGATCTTACCAAGGGTTACTGGCAGGTGTCCTTGACTCCCAGTGCTAGAGAGAAGTCAGCCTTTGTGACTCCTTTTGGCTTGTATGAGTTCACAAAGATGCCCTTTGGGATGAAGACTATCCCAGCAACTTTCCAGACACTGATAGATCATATCCTAGCAGGGGGGCTTGCCCTTGCTTACTTAGATGATATTGCCATCTACAGCCATTCCTGGCCAGAGCACCTTCAGCATGTCAGGGAGGTGCTGGGCAGACTACAGACGGCAGGGTTGATCATTAAGCCAAGCAAATGTCAGGTGGGTATGGCAGAGGTCTCCTACCTAGGACAAAGTGGAGAGTGGTAAAATAAGGCCAGAACCCAACAAAGTGGAAGCCATTCAAGCATGGCCTGCACCTGTTACTAAAAAGCAGGTGATGGGATTTTTAGGGACAGCAGGGAACTACAGAAGGTTTGTACCCAGTTATAGTACCATAGCTGTTCCCCTCTCAGACCTGACAAGGAAGAACAGGCCAGATAAGGTAGTGTGGACCCCAGCATGTGAGCAGGCATTCCAGAAGCTTAAAGAAGCGATAGGAGGACCCCCTGTGTTAACCAGTCCAGATTACAGCAAAGAATTTGTTGTGCAGGTGGATGCTTCGAACCATGGGGTGGGGGCTGTACTTAGCCAAATTTCTTCAGAGGGGGAAGAGCACCCAGTGGTTTATCTGAGTTGTAGGCTCCAACCCAGGGAGGAATGCTATGCAGCTATAGAAAAGGAATGTCTAGCCATAGTGTGGGTACTGCAGAAACTTTGGCCTTATCTGTATGGAAGGAAATTCACTGTTGTGACAAATCACAACCCCCCCTATCATGGTTAAACAGAGCCAGCCAGCAAAATGCCAAGTTGCGAAGATGGAGCCTGGGGTTGCAAGCATATATGTCCATGCAGCACCACAGTGGGATTAGCAATGCCAATGCAGATGGGTTCTCAAGACAGGGAATGGGGTAAGGTACACTCAAGATAGACCTAACTCCCTCAAGCACAAAGTGTGTCAGGTATTGCACTACTCTAAGTAGGATGTGCGTTACAAATCATGAATAAGGCAACATCTACTTAAATTCTAGAAAAATAATTTTGAATACATCAATCTCCCCACCCTTCTGCCTCTCTAACCCTCACTTAGTGTTAATTACAATCAGCATTTTTTTTACCTTCTGTCACACAAAGTGGCTACGTCTGCATCTCAAATACATGTCTACACACCTAATATGAATACACACCTAGCCACATTCTTGAATGCTGGTTATGAAAATATACACAAACATACTACCCCACATATAACCACCTTTGATTTCACTGCACGTAGAGGAAAGGGAAATTTGTCATGCAGTGACTTCATTCACCAAGGTCTGCTTTCCAAACTTGAAAACTTGGCAAACTTTACAAAAATGGCACTTGTGGATAATACAAACTAACCTTTAAGTATCTTTGCTACCCCAAGTATCCCAATTAGTAAAATCAGAATATGTAGAATGTTCAGATGCCACTTTGTGCTTGCAAGTGCATGTGAGTGACCTCCTTGCCTTGTTTTATTTATACTACGTTGTACATGTTTTCTGTGGGAGGGGATTGCAAAACTCAGTCAGGCCCCACTACCTTGAGTGCATTTATGTTTTGGAGTTATTTCAGGAGCCTTTCTTTTGTGAAAGAGTTGAAGTCAACCTTCCTAATCTAGTCTCCTCTGTCACGTGAATTTGGTAGTAATCACCCTTTTTTTGTTTGAGAATAAGAACTACTTGGCAGTCTTGATATTCTGTCATCCTTTACTACATACTCCACATTCTGGTTTCTTTCCCCTTTATTTTTTTTTTTTGTTGCTTATAAAACCTTATAAAAAGGTTAAAACTAGCCTCTTGGGGGGACTCTTGCCCCTTTGCCTTTGATGTCCAGTAGTTTTTGTTTTTAATTTCTTCATATCCAAAGAAAAGCTTTCAATTTTGTGGCTTCTGTGACAGCAGTTTGATATTTTCCATCATTCTCGCAGGGGTCAAAAGTCAGCTACATTTGATACCACTCAGATGGTGTCATTGAACTGTTCAAATAATAGAGATTCGTTCCGTCTGCTAGTCTTTCTTTTAGGTACCACTCCTTTGTTTTCTACTTTGTATATTTCTGAAGCTGAAGCATGCATCTTCAAAAGTTTACTTCTATGTGATGATTACCCATCCAATAGACAGTCTCCTCCTTCCTACCTTCCTAGCTGTTCATCTGACTTTTTGCCCTTGTAAGAGCTTTAGCTGAGAACTGAAGCATTTAAAAAAGGCTTTGGTGGAGGTCTGACAGTGGCTCCATGTTTGACATTTGTGCTGCAATGCACAGCACACAAGAATCCCCCCCTGGAGCCCATTGTAACCTCACACAGTTACAAACACACTGCAAACCTACAGTGAATGAGGATCACAGTATTTCTCTACACATCTGCTGTGTACTCTTACAGATTTTATTTATTTTGGGGGAAGTAAAGGTAGCTGAAACATCTCTAAAACTTGTTTACCAAGTGAAGACATGGCATTTAACCTTTGTTCCCTCAATATCATTCCACAAATGTATTGTCAGTGGATATGCTGGAGTAATTCAGCACCGTGAGAACAGAAGAGGCCTAGCTTTGCCCCCCACCATCACCAATTATATGGAGCAGGTGGTGACCATATCAGTCTGACTACACTGTTAACTCATTAAAATGAAAGCGTTACATCACTAGACCCCCCTCCCTCCAGTGTATAGCAAATGCAAATTGGGGATCAGTCAAAACAACAAGAGTTACCCATGGAGAACATTAACCTTCATGCACACAGTCTTGCATTAACTTCCATTCTCATGCCTCAATAAAAGTATCAAATCCTGCAGTCAGTGTCCTTCATTAACCATTGAAGCAATCAGAAATCTCAATCTCTTAAGTTGTCTGCATTCAAATACTTTGCACGTCCTGTACTTGTTGGCCAAGAATTAGCAAGCTTTGCTTATTATAGTCTGTATCATTGCACCCACTGCCACTTAAGTAGGTGTAAATAAAGCAGAGATTTTAATTTCCTATAATATTATGCAAAGATAACAGATATGGATAACAGTGAAATGTGCTCCTTGAACTCTAAATAATTAAAAAGACAAGCATGATTACAGAATTATAACATTCTTTCTACATGCATTGTTTAGCTTATGTCCATTTTGAGCAGACAACCTGAACTGGACCACAGGACCCTTCTCAGCCAGGCCTAAACAAGCACAAATAGAATATAAACTATAACCAGAAGCTTGACACACTTGGGTAGCAACAGAGATGAATCATAGAACTGAAAAAGTAGTAAATATTACAGAATGCCAGTACCAGCAGCACAGAGAAGAAAAAAATCCCTACTTTTGATTCCACAAAAAAATAAATAAAATAAAAATAAGAAAACTGTCATGAATGTATAGCTATACATCTATATAGATATACATATATATATATATATATATATATATATATATATATATATATATATATATATATATAATCTATATATAGACACACACACATATATATATTGTATACATACACACATAATCTATATAGACACACACACATATATATATTGTATACATACACACATAATCTATATAGACACACACACACATATATATATATATATATATATATATATATATATATATATATGGGCCTATATTGTCTTATTGGATGATGAAAAGAGCGAACGCTTTCATCTATCCGATAACGTCAAAAGGAGAAAATAGCGAAGTCACTGACCACCAATTTTTTCCCATGGAAAAAAAAATTGGTGGGCCGTCTTCGGGACTTTGCCATTTCCTCCACTATGGTGCGATCTCAGAGTTGGTATATTTAAGTAGGGTGTGGGGTGTGGAGGGAAAAGCCCCCCCATTTAATTTTGTGTTTAAACTTTTTTGGGAAAGAATTCGCTGTTCTGTGTGTTCGTGTTTTTCTGGTTTTGACATCATCGGTTCAATGGCATTTGCTCTTGTCATCATCCAATAATGTGATATATATATATATATATATATATATATATATATATATATATATATATATATATATATATTACACACATACATACACACACACATATACATACACACATATATATATATATATATATATATATATATATATATATATATATATATATATATATACATACATATACATACACATACACACACACACACACACACACACACACACACACACACCTGCTTTGCCAATCTTGGTATATATAAAGCAGCAGGAGTTGGGGGGGGGGGCTAGCCACCAAAAACACACACATTTTGTATTTATGCAACAGATTGCTAGGTTGAGATTTTGTAAAGGATCATTTGTGACTTGCATTCAGTGAAAGGTACATTTGAGTTTTGTACAGTGTTATGGTAGTCACTATTTTGTTGAGTCAACCAATGCACACACACACATACAAAATAAAAAAAAAAAGTGTATATAAGTGAGCATAGTTACACACACACACATACACACACACACAAAATAAAAAAAAATGTGAATATAATTGAGCATAGTTACACACACACAGTTACAGAACATCTCTTTCTTTTTTACATTTGTTTTGAGTGATAAAGTAACAGCGACCTCAGATAATAAAATATCTAAATTCTTCAAACACCAGCATGTTAAGCAGGTAATTAAATTTTCCCCTCAGAATGAGGGCCAAACTCCATTCTAAACAGAAAATTCCTCATAATGGGGCATATAAAGCATAACGGTTGAATAAGAAATATGTTTTAGAAAAGGGATGTGCTTTACTTTGGTCTACCAATGTAGATTGACAGTGTCACAATATGCCAAGCAAGAACAGTCCTTGAAACTGAAAACTGGGTACAAGTATACATGACAACACAACAGGAGTATAAAAAGTATGCAGAGTTATAAAAAAACTAAAAATCTCCATTACAGTCAAATCTTTTTAATAAGTCCAAATAAGTAAGTAGGCATATCCCAACAATACAAATTTGAATACAGATTAAAGCAGTAAAAGCCAACAGTATCAAATAAGTAACTTCAGCAGTATTTTAATGCTGCTGATTTAGATAAAAATGTACACTTATAAGTGGTCCTTGTCATAGAAGACGAGATACAAAACCTCCTGGCTAATCAAGGCATTGACTGTTACACTGTCCGCCAGCTTTCAGAAAAGTTGAAAATGATTGATTTTCCTTTAACAGAGCTATTCTGATGACACCAAGCCCTTCTCTCAAGTATGTGGTGCAAAACTTGTCTCTGAAATACAAGGTATTGAAAATAGCCAGTCCACCCCCCCCCCCCAAACAAAAAACAAACCATTAGAGACTATATCACTTTCACTCTAAAACAACAGGTATGCCATCACATCTGCATTTCATTTGCCATCTCATTGCATTCTTACATGATAGAGTGCCCTTACCCCTCAGAGGCACAAATCCACTTTTGTGGGTTGTAAATCTTGCCACATCTCTATGGATCCACCACAAAAAAAAAAAAAAATACTTGAATTTGGTACAGAAAAAAATCAACATCTCTGGAATTAGTGTTCTAGGTGGGACCCACCAGTTGCAGGTTAATAGGTCATAGAAAATCACCATCTCTGCTTTCTAGCTGCCCCCCCCCCCAGTCTCTGCCTCTCTCGGCTTCCATGCGCTCACTACTATTTTTCCTTATTCTTTAGAACAGGATGGTACTACTTTGCATAGGTTAACCTCTATCCCCCAGCACTCTACTAAAAATTTCTTTAATACTAAAACGACTCATTCACTGCATTAAATGTATTCATTGACAAAAAAAAGATATGTGCCATTATAGTTTCAGTATATAAAAAGAAAGTTAATTGGGTGCATCACCCAAGACATTTCTGGATTTCACTTCAAAATCTGAATTAGAACTGCTGTCAGTTACAAGGTGTGCTAACCCTTCAATTAGAATTTAAAATGGGAAATGTGATATTAAATTATTGTAATATTTTTTCTCATATTATAGAAAAGCACACTGTTTGTTGAATGTTCTCTCCCTGTATCCACCACCAAGTCTTCTTTCTGCTTGGCACCCATTTATTCCCTGGTGGTAAGAAAACCCCACTAGGACAAAAACTGATTTACAAGGGTTGGGAGTCATACAGGCAGATATGTAGGATGGCTTGTGTCCTTATCAGCATCTTGGCCATGACTTTTTTTTTTTGCAATTTTTTTTTGTAGTGGCCTAACTCCCCCTCCCTTGATGGTGGCATGAGCACTTTCATTACAACAAGGACCTCCTATGCCCTTGTATCTACACAGGAATGTTCCTCCACAACTACATTGCTAAACTATGGAATGCCTTGCCATTTGAAATTAGGACAATAACTAGCTTAGAAAACTTCAAGCAGCACATTAAAGCCCACCTAACCAATTCTTGGACTTGCACATGTGATGAGCATGGGTAACCCAACCATGGCACTAGCTGATGTTAAAACTTGACTTGCACATGTAATGAGGTTGGGAAACTCAGTCATATTACTATTTTATGTTACTTCCATCTTTCTTACTGTAAATATCAAGCAGTTTTTAACTCTTCAACATGCTATTCAATCTGTACATAATGCTAATGGGCTTGCACATTGTTCGCTCATTATATACATTGTCACTATTTTATACTATTATAAGAACGGTCTTCCAGATGTAATGTAGCTAAGGTAATTGGTCTCGTCTTTCACTAGACCAGTCATTTTTCAGTTTTGTTTACATTATCACATTAATTATTGTTACTATTCTTCTTCATTGTATTATAACATTTTTCTACTAACAAAACTTGTATGAACAATGGAGCTTTTCTTCCTGGGCCTCCACTGAAAAATGGTACATGCCTAGTCAGACTCTCCCAGTAAAGAAATTTAAAATAAATACGTACTAACCAAGGCTACCATCACTATTGTGGGTAGTCACAGCACATACTTTGTACATTGGCTCCTCATGTCCCGATACCCCCACCATCTAGTGGAGACTGTCAGAGTAGCTCAAGCTATCCAGGACCACCATCCCTGCAAATGCAGTTGAGCAACAAAGCTCAAATGAAACTCTGATCATCTAGGCAGTAGTTAGGGATTTATCCTTCTATGCGACTTGTAGGAACAGTAGTGAGAAATTTCTGCTTTACAGTGCTTGGTTCTTCAGTTTGTTTTTTATTTATGGACTCTCTTTCCTGAGTCTATGAGTTTTCATTGCTTGCAATGGTTTCTACTCATAACTCAATTGTACATAGGTGTGAAGAATACTTGTCCATCAAAAACTCAAGTACCTTCAACAAAATTACAGACTGTACCACTAATTAGCAAGAATGGCTAGAACCAAGTCATGTATATATGTCTGTATTATGCTCAACTACTATATGGTCTTATAAACTACTAATAGCAGAACATTTGCTTGGATAATTAACTGTACCATACACTGCAAGGAGAAACATCTAGCAATCCTTCCCCCTGTCTAATAACCACTTTGGCTCGAAGGCCTGGCTGCTCTGGTCATAACTACCATTTATTTTGATATTTAATTTTCATAACTGGACACCTTTAGAAGGGCATGAAGACACTGATTGGTGGCAGCATTACTGTATTATTATGGGTAAGGGACACAGCTGGGAATCTGTCAGGCTTTTTGGATGTGTGAGATTTAAATTTACTTTGAGTGTATCAGAGGTCTTAAACTGGGACACGTTGCTCTGGTGTGTAATAAGAAGAAGTTACATTAGGGGGTGACAGAAGTATACAGTCCAGTCCCAGTTTATAGAGTGCATTCCTATTGTGATCTTAGGGGACAATTGTGAAATATTACTCCTGTTTAAGTAACAGTCTCACACTGGAGTCAGTAGTGAGGATTGAAGCTCTTTAGTTACTGACCCAGGACAGTAAAGGATGTCACATTAATTGCTGGCAGGCTGGTGGGGTTATGGCTGGACATCACAGCCACTGTCCAAGAGGGACACAGGTGGAACCCCGGGGTGACTTTACAGTTACTCATCCAATCGTCCAGATTGCATTTGAAGAGGGCCAATGAGGTGCTGTTTGACATGAAGTGGGAGTTTGTTCCAAATGTGTGGTAACCTCTGAGAGACAATCTGCCCCTTAAGCAGGTTCTATTAATGTCACATACCAGGTTAAGGTCTTTAGAGTGAGTAACCCATATACCATTTGACTTACTGAGATGCAGCATTTCCAATAAAGCAAGGTCAGGGATTTGTCTTGTATGCAAGAATAAAGGGACAGTGATTTCAGACAATCCACACTGGACAGATGCTGAAGACCTAGAATTTTCCTTGTGAGGAAGCTTTGTGGTCTCTCCAATTGGCGCAGGCGCTTGGAACAGTACATATCAAAGAGGCACTGTATTAATTTATTGGCCTGATAAAGGGAAGAGTACAGGGAGATTACAACTTTTTTTTTCTGGAGGCAATGTCCTTACTTATGAGGTGAGCAATTTAGAATTCTCTTCTTACCACTGTGGAGACATGGTGGTCAAAGGTGAGGTTGCTGTCAACCTGAGCGCCCAAGTCTCTTACCACTGAGTGTGTACTTAAACTACCACATCAGTAGCAACACCTTATCAGGAACATCGCCCTTGCTGAAAGGGATGATACATTTTTTGCATTGGGTTTAAGGCCATGAGTTTGGCACCAATCATTAGTTTGTCTAAGACCCTCTTGTAGGATGTTGACATCATTTAGAGACTATGACCACTCCCAGTTTGCAGTCATCAGCAAACTTTTGTCAGCCACAGACATTTAGTTTTTGCTTGTACTTTGGAGAAATAGATTCCAAACAGTAGAGGTCCCAGGACTGATCACTGTGGAACAACACTGGTTACATGTTTTCTGTTGGAGGTGGATTCCCCTATTTTGACTACATGGGTTCTACCAGTAAGCCAGTTAGTGACCCATCTAATGACATAAGGGTTGATACCTAGCTGGATGAGTTTGTCAATGATGCCCAAGTGGGGGATAGTGTAAAATGCCTTGGTTAAGTCTAGGTAGGCTGTATTTACATTTTCTCCCTCATCCAGGACCTTGGTGACTGTCTCCAAGAAGTCTACCAGGTTTAATAGGCATAATCTCCCTTTGACAAATCCAAACTGAGTAGGGTCAAGTGTTTGGAGATTACCTCCATCTTTGTTAAAGGTCCATGAGGATTTGCTCCATGACCTTGCAGATAAGGTCAGTCAGGCGAACAGGTCTATAGTTCCCAAGGACAGTGGAAGCACCACCCTTGTGCAAGGGAATAACAGTAGCTGTTTTCCATTCAGCTGGGACAAAGCATTAGAAAAAGAAGTTATGTACTTACCATAACATTCCATGTTTGTAGTCCTATCTCGCCTACATTCTTGCTGGATGGGTTCAGAGCAGATTCTCGGCTCTGACTTGGCCGATACTAAAGCTCGAGAGCTTTTACTGGCACGAGGCTATTCCCTATCCCATGGTGCACCACAGCAATTCCCCAGATCTTGTTTGCAAGAAAGTAACTGCATACATAATAGTAACTATACTGTCAATAACTATGTACATACAAACAGAAATACTTTGTATTACTATCTATGCCATGTGGATGGACTACAACAAGGTCAGACAGCATAATGGATAGTCCACCAGTTCCTCCAGGATACAGGAAGGGGAAGGAGGGTGGGCTACAAGAATGTAGGTGAGATGGACTACAAGCATGGAACGTTATGGTAAGTACATAACTTCTTTATGTTATGTAGTCCTATCTCGCTGTAATTCTTGCTGAATGGGGCAGCGTCCCTAGCACCTTTATCCCAGGTGGCTCAAGCAAAGAGGTTCTTCAGCACAGTGGACCCAAAGGATGACCTGTCCCAGGAGGCCAAATCCAATTTGTAATGAGTGACAAAGGTATGGGGTCTTGCCCAAGTAGCTGCTGCACAAATGATCAATTGGGAGTTTTGATCTAAAAGGCATATGAAGCTGATACTGCCCTAGTTGAATCGGCTTTTACTTTAGCAGGTAGTGGTTTCCCAGTAATTTTGCAAGCAAATGTGATGCAGTCTGAAAGCCATTTAGACAAAGTGACCTTGGACATGGGCAATCCTTCATTTTTGTCTGAGAAGGAAACAAACAATTGGTCTGATTTACGAAAATCTTAGTCCTGTACAGGTAAAAATCAGAGAATTCTGTGGACATCCAATTGTAGTCTGTATTCTGATTTGTTACTGTAATTTTGGAAGAATACTGGTAATTCAATAGTTGTGTTTAGATTATGTTCTGAACATACCGTAGGGAGAAAGGAAGGATTAGTTCTGAGGGAGACTCTAACCTTGTGGAATATAATATAAGGAGGACGAATGGTGAGGGCTTGCAATTATGAAACCCTCCTAGCAGAGGTTATAGCAACCAAGAACAATGTCTTCCAAGACAACAATTTCAAGTCAGATGAAGAAGACATTTCAAAAGGTGGAGAAATCAATGAGGTCAGAACTAAGGTCAAGTCCCAGGGCTCCAGGGGTTGCCTGAATGGAGGTCTGAGAAGGACTCCTCTTTTTTAAAAAAGTTTTGCATAAAAAGAGTGGGATATAATTGGATTTCCCACGTTCCCAAAATGATAATTAGAGATGGCAGCTAACTGACCTCTAATGGTAGCAGCTGCAGCTCCTTCTTGAAAAACAGATGCAAGGAAGGACAAGATAGACTCTATGCGGGCTGAGCAGGGATCTATGCCTTGGTTAGCTGCCCAAATGGAAAACCATTTCCATTTACTGGAATATAATTTCCTGGTGGAAGGTTAGTGTGAAGAAATCAGGATGTGTTTAGCTGTAGGAGAAAGGGAAATACACCTGGCTATTTTTGGAACTGGAGCAGCCATGCTGTCAATTTCAGGGTTTGGATGGTAGGATGGAACTGTCCTGATTGATGAATCAGAAGGTCTGGAAATGGTTCCAGAATCCATGATTCCTCCAAGAGATAGGGCCACAGGAAGGGGAACCAGACTTGGCGAGGCCAGTAAGGAGCAATGAGGATCTGGGTACAGTTTTGCTTTCTGAATCACTTTTGGTATGAGAGGAAAGGGTGGAAAAGCATAAAGAAGTCCTGGAGGCCAATTGTGGACCAGAGCATCCCTGGGTGACATCCCCGAATGAGGAATGAATGTGAAGTAGTTTCTGCATTTGGTGTTCATGTACATGGCGAATAGGTCACAACAAGGTTGACCCCATTTGCAGAAAATCTCTTCTGCAACTTCTATATTCAGGGACCACTCATGAGGCATCAGAATTGCTCGACTCAGTTTGTCTGCTATCACATTGGACTTCCCCAGAATGTGCGTTGCTACCAGAAAGCGTCAAGTGTCCATCGCCCATTTCCATACTTAGTGCCTCTCGACAAAGTGGGTAAGACTTGGTTCCCCCTTGCTTATGTACCACACTACAGACATTTTGTCTGACTGAATTGCAATTGTCCCAGTGGAGAGAGAACTGTGAAGTGCTTGCAACGCAAATAGCACCGCTCTCATCTCCAGAACATTTATGTGCAAGTGGTTCTCATGATCCTGCCAGATACCTAGGACTGTCATTCCCAGATAATGCCCCCCCACCATATCTGGGAAGTGTCCATGGTCAAGACTGCATTTTGTTGAGGGGGGAGCAAGTGGACGACCTAGATGAAGCGGAGCTGTATGTAACCACCATGTTAGATCCTTCTTGCAGGAGTTTGTGATGAGAAGTTGGTGGGACAAGGGTAGATCCTGCATTGACCATTGGGCAAATAGTAACCACTGAAGTACTCTCATTTGTGGATGGGCTAGGGGAACTAAGAGAATGGTGGAAGCTATAGTCCCTAAAACTTGAAGAACTATCCTGGCCTGTACTTTGTCTTTTTTCAGCAAGAACCTGACTTGGTTGTGCAACAATTCTATCCTTTCTGGCATCAATTTTGCTGTCATGGTGGTTTAGTCTATGTCTGAGCCTAAAAAGACAATGCACTGCGATGGAGATACCTAATCTGACACACAAGGATAGTCTCGTCCCTGGCTAGGATTAGTTGCTGCTTGGTGGTAGCAGTGAGGAGCCAGTCATCTAGGTATGGAAACACCTGGAATCCTTGACGTCTCAGGTGAGCCATTACCAATGCCATACATTTGGTGAACACTCTGGGGGCTGTAGTGAGGCCAAAGGGCAGTGTTCGAAACAGAAAAAATGACTGTCTCCCAGCTGAAAGCGTAGATGTCTTCTGTCGCACATGTCCATTTTGATATAGTAGTACAGGTCCTGAAGATCTGTACAGCACATCCAATTGTCTTTTCCTATAAAGGGAAAAATTGACTGCAGAGTGATCATACGGAACTTCGATTTTTTTACAGACTTGTTTAGGTAGCTGAGATCTAGAATTGATCTCCAGACCCTGGTCTTTTTTGGAACTAAAAAGAATTGTGAGTAAGTTCTGGATCCTATTTGCTCTGAGGGGATTTCTTGGAGGACTCTCTTTTGAAGCAATGAGATTGACGTCTAATGTTGCACTGTCTAATTGAATGGGTGGCACATCTGGTAAAGACCGATTTACAGGGGGATTGGAAACAAAGTGAATGAGGTAAACTCTGGAAATTATTATATTTTGTACCCATCAATCTTGGGAAATCTGTAGCCAGGCGCTTGGGTACAGTGAGAAACGACCCCTGACTGCCTTCAAAGTTGGACAGTTGGGCAACCCCTCAGGGGCAATGGAAGGGACAATCAGAGAAAGCATCTCTATTTCCCTGGTGTTGTGGACCCTCTCTATCCTCCCCCTCTACCTCTAGGGGAGGATTAACCTTGTGCCTGAGGGAAACATTTTTGGTTTACAGAACCACATTTTACCTCCGGTTTGACCCTTGGGATAGGGTCTAAAAGGAAGGGAGAAATGGACTCCGACAGCAGATAAGGTTTTCCCTTCCTGCTCACACCTGGTCAAAGTCTCTTTTACCTGAGGTCCAAAAAGAGTTGAACCATCAAAGGGGACATTGGTAAAGGAAGACTTAAAGGATTCCATAAAGTTGCATAGAGCATCCAGGAATGTTTCCTAAGAGAAATTCCTGCTGCGACTGCCCTGCTCGCTCCATCAGCTGCATAGGAAATCAGCCTCATGGAGGAGTTAGCAATAGAGGTAAAGGTGGAGAGCTGTGCAGATACTTTGTCCATGGATCCTGAAGCTACTGAACCCTGAAGGGCATCTCCCAACTCCTTCAGGAGATCCCTTTGAAGCCTAGAAAAATGGGATAGGTAATTCGGGGATCATAAGGTAAATGCCGCTGGAAAAAAGGTACATTTTCCATACCTATCCATTGTCCTAGACTCTTATTAGGAGGATGGATATTTGACAACTCCTTCTTCGTGGCCACTGCTATCAGCATAGCATCCACCCATACTCCCTTAGATGAAAAAACTTCATCTTCCAGAGCGGTCATAAATTTGTTTGGCCTCCTTGGGACAGGCTACACCATGTCCGGGTAGGTCCAAGCTTTCCAGGATATGACCCCTAAGAGTTGGTCATATGGTGGTGTCACCCAGGAGGTGGAAGGTGGGGAACCAAAGGCCTCAAGTTACACTAATTAATCCTCATTAGGGTTAGAGGTCTTCCAATCACCCCTCTAAGGATTTCAAGGATGTCTGCAAAAGAGACATCCTCAGAGGGGGATCTTGGGGACCCTTCTGACTCAGCCAAATCAGTGTCAGACATGACAAACTTAGGTGAGTCAACGTGCTTCCTCTTACAAAGTCTCTTCCGAGGGACCTCTCCAGTGGGATAATCTGGGGAGGTGTTGAAGAGGGGACACCTCCAATGGGGGCTCCTTGAGTCTCTGGTTCCCTAAGCTTAGGGGCAGGCAGGGGAGAAGAGGTTGTTACTGGGTGCTGGAGGGACATAGGGTCCCAAAGGCAGGGCATTGGCACTGGACAAAGCTTTCTCTATTGCTTTGAAAGCCTTGCCACCCTGCTTTGAAGAAGACCTCTGCTCCAAGGAAACAGAAGGTAGACTCCAAGCAGGAGGGACAGGTTCGGAAGCAGATGTGGGAGCAGAGCTCACTTGAGCTGACGCACCAAGAGGGAGGGTCGGTTCCAAAGAAAAAATGGAGTAACTATCCCTCTCAGGGATGACCCGAGAGTGTCGGCTCCCAGACCCCTCGACTCCAGACTGAGCCGATGAGGATAAAGTTATGGGTTCCGAGGAAGCAGCAAGAATTCTCGGAACCGAAGGTTCTAGCACTAAGGACCGGAAGCATTCGACACAGAGAGCGAAGCAGTCGAAGGAGGAGCAGTAGCCTGAAGATGGAATTTCTCCGAAGCTTTTGGGTCCAAAGGAGCTAACATTTTAGCCAGCGCTGGGCTACAGAGCAGCCTCTTCACCAGCCGCTTGAAATTCTCATCAGAAAGTGTCCTGGAGGAATGGGTGGAGATAGATGGAGATCTCCTCCTTTACAAAGTAGGAGATCTCAAGGTTGGTGAAACTGGATTCAAAACAGGTGAGTGTCTTGACACAGAAGGTTGTTTTGGCACCGAAGAAACAGATGGCACCGAGAATGAAGAAGCAGAATTGGAGCCAGAACTCTTTGGCTCCATCGCTTTAGACTTCTTTGATGGTTCCAAAGCTGGAACCGATAGACATTTTCTTTTAAGAGCTTTGGGAACTGTCTGACCAAGTTCCAGCTGTTCCTGAAATGAACTAGTCATAAGACCCCTGTCTATTGGTTTTCTTTTTCTTTCATTAAGAACCCTAGTACTGAAAGCATGACAGCAAGTACAGGGTTCTTGTAAATGAGCCTCTCCAAGACAGAACACACAGCTGGTGTGACTGTAAATTAATTTTTTTGAGACTGTAAATGAATTTTTTTGAGAACACTTGTTGCATTTTTTTAAAACCAGAAGGGCGGTGTTCTTTATTCTCTCGGTCTTTATCTTTGGACATATTGCTGGTAATAAGTGATAATAGAACAACAACAAGGCAAAAGTACAACTATCAAGAGAAGAAAAATATTTTTATATTATATATATATATATATATATATATATATATATATATATATATATATATATATATATATATATATATATACACACACACACACACATACATTATATATGATGGACTAGAACTCAGAGAAGGAATAATTTAATCGGGCAACTACGGCCCTCTAACTAAAACGGGCCATACAATCCTTAAGAAGGGGGGACAGGGGAGCAAGCACTCACTACAATCACACAGTGAATAGGTAAAACTAGATAGTATTAGAAATAGACAAAAATGTCAAAAATTATCAAAAAATGTTCTGCTTGGCCAACAAGCCAGTAAGGAGACAACCTCGAAGCTTTCACGGCAAATGAGATCTGGGAAATTGCTGTGGTGCACCATGGGATAGGGGATAGCCTCGAGCCAGTAAAAGCTCTCGAGCTTTAATATCAGCAGAGTCAGAGCCGAGAATCGGCTCCAAACCCATCCAGCAAGAATTATTGCGAGATGGACTACAAACATGAAATGTTATGGTAAGTACATAACATCATGAGGATTTGCTCCAGGAGCTTGCAGATCAGGTCAGATGAACAGGTCTATAATTCCCAAGGACAGTGGAAGCACCACCCTTGTGCAAGGGAATAACAGTGGCTGTTTTCCATTCAGCTGGGACAAAGCATTAGACTATGAGTGAAGAGAGTACCCAAATGGCATTGCTAATTCTTGTTGGAGCCCTCTTAGGATGCAGCCTGGGATGTTACCAGGTCCCATAGATGCTGTGTTCCTTGCCTTAGAGAGAGAATTAATGACCTGCTCTTTAGAGATACAAGGTAGAAGATAAGTGGCAGGGACAGGGGAGTGATGTTTTCACAGAACCTGTTGGCCAATAGGTTAGCCATGTCCACAGGCTCAGTATATGTGGCATCATTAACCATACCAAATTACTTGGTTTTTACTGAGTTTTAGGGTCCAAATGAAGGGGTGCCATGATTCCCGAGAGGCACCCCTTAATTTCCGATTTATTGCACTTGTGCGCTGATGTCATCACGTGCACGATGACATCAGCTCTGTCAGGGCTACCAGTGTGTCGGAATTAAGCTCAAGGAGCTCACTTCTGGCTGGCTGTTCAAATGCAATGCTCTGCAAGTGAGAACAGCAACAGACTCTTTATTCTAATCTGAGCTACTGGGGAAAGGACCGGGAACAACGCTGAATGTTCTCTGCTGCAACAAACTCCAACTACTGAGTGGAATGGGGAAAGGACCGGGAACTGCAGCAGCGGCCTGGCAACAGAAAGGATTTATGCGGAATTGCAGTAAGGAAACTTTTTGAGAAGTACTTTGGTTGACTGTGGGAGGACAGTTGTTTGGACATGAAATAGAATAGTTTTATTTGTTTTACCGCAGTAGCAAATTTTATTTTAAATTTGTTGTTTATAGGTTATGTGGCCACTGCGAATATATTCTCATCATGTCCATGCATTTTGTCTGTGTTTTATAAGCCAAGATACTCGGTTACTCTTGAAGGGTTGAAGTTCTTGTTTTACTTGCTTTAAGGGAAAGATTTTATTCTGAATGAGAGGCAATAAATTATAAAAATGTACATACAGCAGAGGTGGGGTTGGTATGCATCTAGAGAGGAGTCTAGTCAACATGCTCTAGTTATTGCATAATAGAATCTGAGTCAGTTTCTGGGGTTATCTTGGTGAGAATTATTGTAGGTAGCTGCTTAGGTCTTTTAAAGAACAAATACACACGTGGGCGGTGATAACTGCACTTTGCCCTGATTAAGTAAAGTGTTTTAATTTAGTGGGGATACTTGTGGTAATTAAATCTATAATGGTAGATTCTGTTTAGAATTATGACTGGTTCTTGTTCCTTCTGTAGATTTCTTTTGTCATTCTTAAAGTGGACTTCGACAATGATAATCAGTCTGTGGCGTTTTGCACAGCTGGAAAATATCTAATAGTATGTTCTGTAATAGAGCCAAGTTGGAAGGAGGTGGAATATAGATAGTGTCTAGAAGAATCTTGAAATGGAAAATTAAAATAAACTGAACAAATGTCACATTAAGGCTTTTGTCAGTATCACTGGATGCTCTTGGGGACACTATTGTGTTAATGGAGGTGTGGATAAGAGCTAGAGAGCCACCACATTTGGTAGAGTGACTGTTACTGTATATATGGCTGGAGTTAGAAACAGCAGGTGATGAGTAGCAGCTGTCTCTAAGCCATGATTTGTCAAAGGCTATAATTTTGGTTTGACATTGTTAACCCATAGTTTCTAGTCTGGTCAGTTTGCTGCTAATGTGAGCTACAAAGTGTTTCTTTTCTTTTTTTTTTTTTGTACAGAATGTGGGTCAGGGTAGTGAGGATAGGTAGGAGTGGGATTAGGTTTGATATCCATCCTTTGTGTGAGAATGGTAGTAATGAGGCTTTTAAAATTAGAGAAAAAATTGAAAGTGAATCTTAGGTGGAGATGCATATGATGCAAGATGGATTGTCACAGTAGAGTCAATTTTCCATACATCGATTATCAGAACGTATCCTTCCAAAGTGTTTTGGTTGGAAAAATCATAAAATCTGAATATATAAACATGATACGTATTCATTTGTGCATATTTTTTGAGCTTGTAGCCTGCTCTTGTTTAAAAAATAAGACAACTGAGGGAAGAATAGAGAGATGATTCAGGAGTAAGTGGGAGCAGAATTAGCATATTTGAAATATAATTGAGGGGTTTATGTGAGTGGGACTTCAACCAAAAGGTAGCACACCACAGAGGATGAAAAACATGAAGATTTTGGGATGAAATAAATGTCTGACGGCAGTGTGGGAAAAGGAAAATGTTATTGGAAGAGAAGGTGGTGGTGGGAATAAACAAATGGGAATGATTTGTGTGCTCATAAAATGTGAGTGGAATAATATATTTAACAAAAGTGAATGAAATATAGTAAAGATATAAAGTAATATGTGTAGTAAACACATGTAATAAAATGTGATAGTGTAAAATGAAATGAGTGAAGACGCACTATAATACAGTAAAATGAAATATAATAAGTGATATAGCAATAGTATAACAAATAAGACATCCAAATAGAATTTAGAGCAGTTGTGTGAAACTTAAGTTATACTGAGCAAAATATTTTGTATATTTTTGAAGTGAAATAAATAGGTATAAGCAATGAGGAAATGTATTGCAAAGTTAGAAGGAATGAAATAGGCTATTTATTTATTTAGACACACTCACATACACCAATTTCACTTATATTCACACATGCATCTATTCTATTTAACTGCAGCAAAGGTTTATTTACACACACTCACATACACTAATTTCACTTATATTCACACATACATCTATTCTATTTAACTGCAGCAAAGGTGTATGTGTGTGTGTGTGTGTGTGTGTGTGTAAATGCCCCCATTTTAATATACCTGGTGGCTAGATGTACTCAGGCTCAAACCCTGTACCTTGGGTACAGGGTAAAAAGAGCCTAAAGTCCCTAGCCACCAGCACTTGTGAATTTTTCCGGGTTTTTTGTGCTAAGAGGTCGAGAGCTATGGTGAGAAGTGAGAAATTAATTCACTAAATGACAACCATTTAAGTTTCAGGCTTCCTATCTTTCAGGAAACTGCTGGTTTGGCATAGTGGTATGTTGTTCTGACTGTAGTGCACAGGGTCCTGGGTTCAATACTTGCCAGTGAAATGCATGGTGGTAACATTATTTTATCTAGCAACTTTCCAAAATTATACAAGCAATGTTTAAAATGTGTACCTGCTGTTTTTTGGCTTTTTGCCCCCCCCCCCCCCAAAACCCTGAAATTGAAAATAAGTGCAAGAAGCTGTGCAAGATGCATGTGGCTTACACTACTGTCATTCTATTTATAGTGTGGGTGTGGAAGTAGACTTTTATGATGGAAATGTTCTGAATTGGGCAGTTTTGTCATTACTGGTTCATGCATTTTGTTTCATTGCCTACAGTACAGCCTTCTAGAAAAATGTTCAAACAATAAATTTAAAATGTGCTCTAACAAGTGTGATGTATTATACAAGGAATATAATTTAATAAAGTCAGGAAGGTGTATCAAAGAAAAGAACACATGTATGTTTCTTGTTTTGCGTGCAAAGGGCCAATGATTTGAAAACAGCCCAAAGGTAATCTTTATCCACCACTGGCCAGAATGCATTTTCTTTGGATGTGGTGTGGGTTTCAATGCTGTTTCAATGAATGTGAGTTTCAAGGGCAGAGAAGTTTTAATGCCAAGTCTATTTTCATTGTGAGACAGTATTGCTTTGTTTAGCAGATGTCTATTAGTGTTTGTGCATTGTGCTGTAAAATGTAAAAATAAAATCCAAATAATCATTGAAAGTAAAGCAGTATGCACACATTAGTGTTTATGGTAAATGGGGTGAAATAGCCAGGTAATGGGACATTGGAATGGCTGCAGGGGGACTCTGGCGGCATATTTTGGTTGTCTGTTCTTCAGTTTGCGTTTGAAAGTTGGTATCCCACAATTCCATTGGAGTGGGTGGGGTTATGTAAGTATGTATGCAAATTATATGTTAATCAGCATACAGATTTGTACTTATTTTTCATGGACCTTGTCCAGATTTTTGATGTTTCCAGGTTGAGAGGTATGTCATTAACTACCAGTTCTCCACAAACCTGGGACTTTCCTTTTAGGTTACAGATGTAACTAGAGAATGCCTTATGGCTGTCTTTAGTTGAGGAAGCTAATTTGGATTCATAGTTTGCAAGTCTCATTTCACTTGTTTAAGCTGATGGAGTCTTTCCAGTTTATGGCTCACTCCCTCTTACTCTTACATAGCAATTTCTTCCTCTTATTGTAAAGCCTGTTAATGGCAGTTCAGCAGGCAGGTTTGCTCTTCCTTGAGGAGCTTGTTTCGGCCCCATCAGGTATGGTGTAGTCAATGCAATTATACAGGTGTTTGTATAGAACTCTGCATAGCTGCCAGTTCCATCTGACAAGGCAGGTGCAGAGAAGCTATTTCAAACATCCCGTAAGAGGTTATAATCTGCTTTGGAGAAGTTTTTTTTAGTTCATCTGCAGCTGGGGGGGGGGGGGGTCAGGTGTGACAGTTACTTCAAATGAGACTGATTTGTGGTCTGATCTCAACCTTGGAAGACCTCACAGTGGGGGTTTTACAATGGTTCCCCCATATTGGTAAGCACCAGATCAAGGGTGTTGGCACCCCTTGTGGGGGTGTCAACCAGCTGGTCCAGGACACTGGAGTTAACAAAATAGAGGAACCTTTGGGCAAGTGAATTTGAGCACTAGCGATTTAACTACCCATCCATTGACTGGATAAAGTCACCCAAAACCATAGTGTTCAGATGTATCTTGATAGACTCAAGTAGATCCAAATAGGCAGAGTGAGTGTCCTGATTCATGGAGGGGGTCCTATAGCTGGCAGTGACTTGAATAAGTGTCCTACCAACAGTTAATTGCGCACCTGAAGTATCTCCAGGGAATCATGCAGTTTGACCAGTCAGGAGGTGTATTTATCTTTAATGAAAATCGATATATCAGCCCCTTTAGTTTTCATGCCTTCAGTTTGTGGTCTGAACATGTGGAAGGAGGTGTAACCCAGTATGGCTGGGGTGCTCTCCACAGCCTTCAACCAGGTCTCTGACTGCACAAATGTCTGCTTCTTTCAAGGTGAGGACTGCTTCCAGTGAGTGCAGTTTCATGTTATGGGTCCTAGCATTTAGCAGCATAACCCTGAGGTTGTTTTTTAAGATGGAGATTTTACACTGGAAATGTTGTGCTTGAGAAACTGTCTAAAAAGACACAATGGGGGTGGCAAGAGCCTTAGCCAGTAGTCGAAATCCCAGGGGTGACCGAAGACCATCTCTGGCAAAGCATCAGTCTGTTGATCATCCCAGGCTGATAGATACTGGATACCCTTAGAATGATACCAGAAACAAAGCCAATTATTGAAGTCAGTCAGTCATTCTCTGTTTGTATTGAGGCATCATCCTAGGTGAAGGTAAAATTCTGCTTAAGGCTAGGGAAATACCTGCCTGAGACACAGTCCGAGAGCTCAGTCATGTCGCTCTTCATATAGTCCAAAGAGGTACAAGTCATTCACACCAACATGAACTATGATGGTGTCATAACAGTACCTGTTGTTGAGAGACGAGTGCATGTGTGATAAGTCATATTCTGGCACCTGACCGTGACCTTTTCCAGCCAGGAGAGAGAGTGACATCTGTGTGTCTCATGATGGAATCACCTGTTATGACCAATACGTTTGGTTTTGTGGTTTGCCTTAAGGGCTTGATGGATGAGACACTGGTATATGAGCTATTGTGTGCATTGTGTTCTGTAGAGGAAGTATTGTATAGCGTGCTTCTGTTTGTGTTTGGGAGGTCTCTGGTGTTTAGGTATATTTCTGGTGAGGACCTCAGCATATGTAGGTATGGGTGATGTGGGTTTAGGTTGAGTAGGTAGTGAGGTGTGCATGCTGACAACCCGCTCATTGTCATATGTACTAACAGGTGTGCGAGAGAGCACAGATTCAAGGTTCTTAATATAGTTGCATCTCTCACATGTTGAGTTTGTGTGGAATAGGAGTAGAGGGTTGTCTGTGAAGATGAGGCAGTTGCTACACTGCCTCAGGATATCCATATTGGCCAAGCTGGCTTGGGAAACTCTGGAAAATTGTCCATCCATAGTGTTAAGTAAATTTATATGGTTAGGAAAAAAGGTCACACTTTGGAATGGCTAGTTGGCAAGACGGGTGTTGGTAACTCTGAGGCTAAGCTTAATGTTCCACCTGATAGCACAGAAGGGCTGTGAAAAACCTCTGGAGGACCACAAGTTAAGTGCCAAGGGAAAATTTAACAAGCAATATGTTTGCATCTAAACCACTGACAGTGACCACCACGATGCAGAAGTGCCTGATGGTGCACTATACGCAAGTACAAACTCAGGCCTTAAACAAAACAAGGGATAACCCTTTTAACTCAAACTAGCCAGTAAAAATGCTATCTCTGTGCACTACTCCAGTCACCCTTGATAAGATAAGGACCCAGACAGCACACTCTCCTCCCACAAGGTTGCAGACAGGCCTTCACCTACATGGTTGGCTTGAATTTGATGCTCAGAAATTACAAAAGAGTCATGAAGCAGCAGACGTGGAACTGGGCTAGGCTACAGCTGAACTAATACAGTACACAGAAAAATGTGGCAAAAACAGTTCAGACAATTCAGAATGCAAATACAAATTAAACTTGCACAAGAGCCTCGGATCATTCAGTATTTCAGTGAAGAGCTGGTTTTAGTGCTCAAGTGATACTAGTCTAGAGTCACCAAATCTGATCTAGCCTATGCTATAAAATGCATAAGTACTAGAAATTCAAAGTGCATAAAAGCAGTCACAACAGCAAAAAAACAATTTAACAGTGAACAGTGCTCCCACTCCTTACGTCACCTCTGGTGATGCTCTCATTGCTATAACTGCAGAGCTCATGGCAGTGACAGAACAGTGCTCCCACTCATTACGTCACCTCTGGTGATGCTCTCATTGCTATGCACTGATGAGTCCTAAAGTGCTACACCCCATACCTGAATGCATCAGATGAAAACAAGGATGTGTTGCCTGAGTCCAAGTATGGGACTGCCATCATCTTGTCAAATATCCACAACAGTACACACAAGGTATGTAAAGTGTGATGATGTCATATTTAGGTCTGTACAAATGTCTGACATAATGCTGAGGAGTAGTTAAACATTAAGGAGTAACATAACCACAGTGGCTTATTATGGAGTACAATAATATTAGGCCAGCTAGTACAATATTCATACACTATATACATAGTTTCTGTCAATTCACTTTCCCAACTACAGAAATAGTTACACTGTTATCCTACTACATGGAAGTATACTTTTAGTACATCTGGGTGGTGACTAGCCTGCATCACCTTCCTGCACTGTCCTTGTCTTCCAATCGGTTATCCATTCCCACATTTGTGTAACTTCCTCTAAATTTAAACAATAACATGTGTATGTGTATAACACACACACACACACACACACACACACACACACACACACACACACACACACACACACACACACAATTCAGCAATTGATTTGCTTGAAACACAAACCATCGAACAAACTCATTGGTGATTATCACGGTGATCATCATTAATGTCACTTTAATCATCTAAAACAGTAATGGCAAATGTAAAACATAACTTGTGAATTCCTTTCGACCTGCATAGTTACATACATATCTCAATATATAATTAGATACACATACATACAAATGTGTATGTATACATGCATGTAAATATGCAAATCTTTAAACTTTTTCATTAAGTAGTGTACATGCATAGGCCTATGTGTTTGCATGCACACTGGCAATTTACTTGCATATGTATACATCTTATAATTAACAGACATGGTTAGCACTAACATCCATACTTGCACATACCAAAATAAAATATTTTTATGTTCACCCTCAAATATGGTGCTTATGAAAGTATTTACAGATGACCACACACATTTTCACTCTCCCATGATTGTCCTACAGGTATCTTTGAACTGGATATGCCCTGCATGATAAAACACTTATTGCAAAGTTTAGCCTTACCCAGTGTACTATTTTTAATTTCTGAATACCCATCTACTGTGTTTTATGTCCTGTAAGAGAACCAACAATGTACACAAGTTACATGGTACCTGTAAACAAACATTTCATTGCATATTTTAATAAAAAAATATCAAACAAATGGATTTGTACTGTAGTCTCTAGGTCTCCACAAATTAAACTTAATCAATTAATTTACTTACATTAATCAGCTATTTCTGTGTTTACATATTAATTTCAGTTTGGTAACCATGTAATTGAACTTGCTGACAGGCTCTTCTCAGTCACTCACAACCTTACCTCCATGGCACAAGACACCAACAGAAAATAGAATAAAGCATCCCACCACTTTCTGAATGATGTCAAACAGTTTGGCAAAATGCAGATATATTTTTATCTATCATCTTGCTTGAAATACACAAGAAATGGAAGTGAAGGCAAACTAGAACTTTGATCAAAACAATAAAACTGGACAGACAAATTACACATGCGAGACAACATCAGGAAAATTACACACATACACACAAGATATGGTAGAACTGGAAACATACCTATGAGATTTGATTGACATTGATTGAAGGGGGTGAGTGTTTAATACAGCGCATGGCGATTTACAATGTGGATTCATTTATGAACCTGGGTATATGGGTAGATCCAGCTTTGAGTTTTTTTCCTGATCATATCAACAAATTGGTTAATGATCAATTTTTAAAACTATAAGCTGTAAAAAAAAAAAAAAAAAAAAGGTACTTGCATATTTTTGCAACCAGATTTTTCACGGCAATAACGTCCGCTTCCCGATCATGACATATGCTTGTTAATGTTTTGCATAAGTTATCTACTGTGTTTTCTTTCACACTGCAGGCTAGTTTCGGGAGTGTGGTCCAAGAAATGTAAAAAAAAACTACTGTACTTGTTTCTGTATGCACTTTACTGCCAGCATGTTGCTTTTTGCAAGTCCGCCCGCTGAGCGTTCCTTTTTTTTGTGGCAGCAAATGCTGTCAAATAACGGTAATAATTTGGGCTGTATTCTTCCTTAACTGCTGTTGTCAGATGAAAGACAGAAAATCTGAGGGTATAACTGGGATGATTTCCATGTCAGTGTTTTCATTTAGCTTGCATGTGTGTTTTAATGAAATCGTAGCATCCTAGTTCTGTACAAATAAATGTGAATGCATACTGTCTGTGCTGATGTCATTGTTTTACACACACAGCTCCGTGTACTGAGGGAAACATTTTCAGAACACCTACTTCCCTTTTTGTATACGACACTGTCAAGGTTATGGTCAGTGACTTTCAAGGGAAGCCAGAAGCCTTTGTACTTCCATCGTTCTTTTCAAAATTAACTTGTGTGACGTGACTGTTAAGCTTCTCAGTGTACTATAGGGCATGCTCATGTTCCATTGCAGTGCAGTAAGCCAAGATATAAAGAAGCATACCTAAGCAGCGATGGTCTTTTTTTCGCACATTTAATTGATAACAGTCCAGAAAAGAAGACGTAGTGGTAAAGAAAACACACAAAACAACTTTTTCACAATGTTTACAAAGATATTTCAGGATCGGACAGCAGCCGCTATTGCCGAAAAAATCTGATTGCGATAATATGCAAGTACCAAAAAAATATAAAGATTAATAAAGTCTAGGATATCAGAAATTATGGAGTCTAAGTTACACTAGTCCCAAATTAGAGTATGGAATAATACTTTTAGAAATCTTATCATGAAATTAGCATGCATAAATTGGAAAGAGCAGAGCAAAAATATACCAAGGGCATTCATGGATGTGAAAGTTTAAGTTATTACAAACAATTGAAATATTTGTACTTTTTACTCCATCTCATATTGATATTTAAATAGAGAATTAAGTAGATTGTAATCGGAGACAACTATCTCTAGGAATGTTTGGAGTTATCAAAGAGTAGTAGAGAATCTTTAGATGATTTGTCTAGGAATCGATACAGTAATGAGAGATACAGTAACGTTCTCTGTAAAGACTAGCTGACAAGTGGAATAAAATGTCTAATTATATTAAGGTAACACTACTGCTGATTTTTTTTAGAACGTCTTCTTCACGTACGTAGAAATGACTGTTCTGGTATATTTACAGGCTAGAAGAACAGTATTGTCCATGCCTAAAAATTTTTTTTGTATAGGTTTGTAAAATGTGCAAGTGTAAATAAGACGTGTACTCGACTGGCTGTGTTATATTTACAAGGATGCTTCCATTTTTATTTATTTTGTTTAGGTTTAGGTGCAATGGAATTCCTTAAACTATATATACACTACAGATGTCTTGCGTTGTCATGACTGATCAGCAAATGGTCTGTTTGCAACACAGTATCACATTTGCTCTCAGTTGCAATTTAAACTGTTTCACTGTATAACAGTTTCATGATATATCAAAATTAACTGTGTATGCCTAGATATGTCATTAGTTGTAAAATAGTCAAACAAATAAAACCCTGACTTCACATGAAACCTGTTTGCTTGTTTATTTTGTAAAATAAATGACATCACAATTTCATATGGAATGTGTCTGTCTGTTTACTTATGTATGTAGGAAAGTAACTTAAAATTGTACTGGCTAGTTCTACTTAGAAAAAAAATGCATGAATAGTCAATATATATATATATATATATAATAGTCAATATATATATATATATATATATATATATATATATATATATATATATATATATATATATATATATATATATATATAAAGTCCTTTCTTATGAATTTGTGGCATTTCAGTTACAACTGAAGGCAAACCTCTCAAACTAAGTATAGGCCGAAAAACGTCTTGACAGAAACATTTAACTGGCTGAAGCAGTTACCAAAGTTGTAGACAAAAGTGCAGTGAACAGTACCTTCACTCAAAAAGTGTTAACATGAACAATAAGGTACAAGCAGAATCCTTATGACTTTGAGATGATCATTTACTGCCAAGGAAATACCCTATACCATTTCTCTTCCAACTATCACTAAAGAACAGGTCCTCACTGCTCTCCTCGTCTCAAAAACACTGCAGCAATGGGCCCTAATAATATCCATGGATGCCTTTTTTATAGCTTGAAACATGACTGTCATGCCCACTAGAATCTGCTCAACCACAGCCTCCAAACAGGCTTCATCCCTAGGGAATGGAGGACTGCAACTGTCACCCTACTACACAAAGGTGGACTATCTACTGACCCTGGCACTACAGACCCCTTAGTTTGTCTAATCTTACATGCATGGTCATGGGAAGAATTATCATGGTCCTGATGACCAGAGACAGGAAATCTTAAGAAAAACTGGACCTCTGTCTGGTTTTGTCAAGGGCAGTTAATGCCTACTAAACCTGATAAACTTCTTCAAGGTCACTAAAGCCATGGATAAAGGCAAAATAGTGCATACTGCCTGCCTCAACCTGGCACAGGCATTTGCCATGACACCCTACATGGGTATTTTAAAAGAGACTCTCTAATTTAGGCACATATCCATATGTCACCCATGGATAGAAAAACATGGATGAATCCACCTCCACCAATAGGCCTGTTACTAATGGCGTCCCACAGGAGTCATACTGAGACCTCTCCTATTTGGAATATACTTCTCAGAAGTCAAGGCAAATGTGGAGGGCCTTTGGCTAACAAAATGACTGCAAGCTGGGTGCAATCAGTGAATACCCAAAGATGTAGATATCCTTCAGGAGTTTCTGTCAGACAAATAACTGGTGCCAAACCATGGCCTAAAACTCATTAATGAGCACAAAAATGCATTATACACTTTGGGAAAATGATCACCCCTGCAAATTACAGCATTGATAACTCTCTTTCAAGATTAGAGTGGACCCAGTGAAAAAGGACTTGGCAACTGTTATTGACAGTAACCTGAACTTTAATCACCATGTGCCATGGTGGTGAAAAAACCCTTCTATCTAAGTGCAACGTATAAGGGCAAGGCATCCAGATTTAAGGAGATCATAGCCCCACTATACCCAGCTCTCACCACACGACTAATAGAGTACAGTGCACTCTTCAGCAAGAGTGGCCACACAAGTTCCTCACTAAAATAATACAGTGTGTAAGTAACATGTGGACCACATCAAAGCCTGTCCCGAGTCTTCTACAGACTGGCGGGAGGTGATCTGTCTACCCTGCAAGGCATTCGCCCTCCCAGTCCTTATTAATCTGTTAGATATTCAGAAAACAAACCGCATTCAAATGACTGATCTAAGGATCTAAACCTCATCTGTGACAAACAAAACATGTAGGAGGAACCAATGTCTCTCACAGATTACCCTTCTCTGGAACAGACTCCCCATTCTCTCACAGATTACCCTTCTCTGGAACAGACTCCCCATTCTCTCACAGATTACCCTTCTCTGGAACAGACTCCCCATTCTCTCACAGATTACCCTTCTCTGGAACAGACTCCCCATTCATGTGAAACAGCACTCTTCTCTAATCCTATTCAAATGCAATTTGGACCAGTAGATGGGAAATTGTAAATTCACCCCTGGCTTTCCAGCTGTGGCCTTTATGGACAGGAGCAGCTTGCAGATACCCTAAGGCACACGCACAGACTGAACATCACCACGTAGTTACTCCAAGTTCAGATTACTGTGGGTAAGAACCCCATTTAAGGCATAGCTAGTTATAGATACCCATCCATGAATCATGATGCACATGAGGCCTACTCGACCACTGGTCATGAGAGATTTCAGTTATCACACCATCAATGGGGAAACCTACTCCAGCCCTAACTCACTTGTGCAAAAGTTCCTTAACTTTGTTCAACCCCCAACCAGAGAAACAAGCATATTAGATCTGGTTCTCACTAACATGACAGACAGATGCACCACCACAACTGTCGGACCCTCTTTAGTTAAATCTGACCACAAATAGTCTCGTTTGAACTGGTAGTAATACCAGAACTTACAAAAGGGCAAAGTCAGACTAAAAAACTTCACCAAGGCAAACTCTGCCCTCCTAGGGGAAGGTATAAATGTATTCAAGCCACACCCCCAGCTGGAAGTGGCAACTACACCAAAGCTTATATTGAAGCCCTGTACAATCACTTGTATAAGTGTATAGACTCAAGGTGTTCCTGACAGAATAAAAGACAGTGCCCCAAGAAAAAACAAGCCACCTTGGTGGACTTTACAACAAATGCAAAAATTGCTGTTTAAGAAAACTAAGGCAAAGCCCCAAAAATGGAAAAGCACCCTTCTCAGCCTCAACAAGAAAATATGACATTTCAGATCCTCTAAGGGTAACTTGAGAAACACTTATCACAGCCAAGAATAACCACAAGGCCTTCTACTGCTATGTATGTAGCCTAAAAGCTAAGACTTAAGAGAGTGTGCCAAGCTAGTGACTAACAGTATCACACACACACACTGATCACAAAGTCTGTCCGATAGCAGGTCACTGTGGGAACATTTCACTCCTTTATCCCCTCCAAAACGTATCACAAACCTTGCCCCAACTTCCCCACACCCTACATATCTGAAGAACATGTTATTAAAGCCTTGTCGAAGGCAAAAACCAAAGCCTCTATGGCACCAGACAGCATCTGAGGCAGTCTTCTAAACAAACTAAAACATGAACTAGCATTGCCATTAAGTACCCTGTTTAATCATAGCCTAACCACAGGCTTTACTCCTGCAGAATGGAGAACCATGACAGTTATTCCCTTACATAAAGGTGGCTTAACAGACCCAGGGAATTATAGACCCATAAAGTCTGACCAGCTTCATCTGTAAGGCCATAGAATGTATGTATCATCATGGACCTCATAAATAAAGACATAGGCAAACTCCAAACCCTGGATCCAACCCAGTTCAGCCTCATCAAGGGCAGATCCTGCCTGTTAAACCTGGTGGATTTCATCAAACATGTGAGCAGGGCCACTGATGAGGGCAAATCTGTGCACACAGCATACCTCAATTTAGAAAAGGTTTTTGACACAATCCTACACTCGGGCATTACCGTAGACCACAAGTATGGAAAGAGAGAGAACAGCATGATAAAAATCAACAGAAAAGTGCAAATATGATTGGTAGTTTTGGAAACGGGAGATGGCACCTTGGCCAATACTAATTTTGAGGAGGACAGAATGCCTACTACACTGAAGGCTCTGGAGACATCAACGAAAACAGCACCAGTAACAAGACCCGTTGTTAAGAGAGATTATCCATCAGGGTCCAGAGGGCAATAGATGTCCTGTGACCAGATCAAAAGCCATATTGGTTTGTGACCAATAGATGGCATTGTCTAAAATGCACAAGTTGAAGATATTTTTTAAAGGAGGGTAGTCTCTACAGTGGTATAAAAACCAAAGGATAGAGATGGTCTGTGCTAGCTAATGCATCATGTTTCAGGTTTTCTAGAAGAGAAAAGGTATGTCTGTTAGTCTGTATTTCATCTGGCAGTTGGTGATGAGGGTTTCGGCTGTGAACAGTCATTCCTGTGGTGCAGGGTTCTATTCCCTCAGGCCTCATTTAACTGCTGTGCGACCTTGAGCAAATTTCAGCCAGAAAGTGCTCCCTGGTCATCCCTGAAAAGGGTCTAGTGAGCCGGATTTATTTTTTGAACAAAAGAAAAAAATATGTATTATTAAAGTAGGTTATTGGATTTGACAGTTTTAGAACAGAAAGTAGGTATGCAAGAGTGGAGGGAAGAGGTGGGATTTGTGTATGAGAGAGAGGAGAGAGTTAAAGGGAGATTGCTGAGTGATGGAGAAAATTGATAAAAAACGACAGAGGTGAGGAAGATGTACAAGTGTTGGAAGGAGAATGGCTACCAGTTAGGTGGTTGACTCTTCCAAAATTTTTTTTGACTGGTAAGGGAGTTTTATTCTGCTTTCATTAAGTGAATTACACAGATGGATTGCATTTTTTAGACAAACTGGAAAGCAGGCTGAAGCAATGCCCAATGCAAGGTGTACCCTGAAGGGATTGGACTAGATCTGTTAGCTCAGTAAAGTAAGTTGGAATCTAAAAATGCAGAAGCAGCAGGAAGGAAGAAAAGGACTGGGGTTTGGTTCGACAATCCCCCCCCCCCCCACTCCTTCTTCCATATCACACTTCCAGTACCTGCTATCTAGCAAGGAAAAATCCTTTTATGTTTGCTTGGGGTTTATAAAACAATCTGTACAAACACTACCATGCAAAAAATCCTAAACTTTCTGGACTTTACTGCAAACTTGAGAACCTCACATTTTTTCCCATTGCTCTTTTGCAAACCTCCTCGAACTGAACTTAAAAATAAAATATATACAATATGAGGGCATTTATAATTAACTTTTTTTTTTATCAGAGTATTACAAAAAATTACACCAAATTAGACAAGGAAACATTGGATAACAGATACAACCTATATGACAATATTTAGAGAAATTTTAGTTAGTTTAGATAAATGAAAATCAAGTTGGTATAATATAAACAGGAACTGCAGTGGGAAGTGGGAAAAGGAAAAAAAAAAAAAAAAAAAGACAGGGCTATGACATGTTTAGAATACCAGGAAAGAGAAACCTATTGTGGTTAGGAAGTGCGTAAGGGATGAACAGATACTTTTTCATATTTAGGGATATAGTGATATAGTTTATCCTGGGTTGGGTAAAAGGACAGCCAGATTTTGGCTAGGAAGTCTTTTTAAAAGACCTGGGAGGGTACTTGCCTGATGGTTACAGGCAAGGAGTTCCAGGCCTTAATAATTTGGTAAGAGTGCAGACCATGCCCAGAAGTTTGACAGGTTTGTGAACACAGAGTTTGGTCAATGGATCATAATGATCAAGTGGGAACATAGTTTTGTTGAATGGTATTTAGTGCAGACAAGGAGATAGATGGATGTTAGGTAATGTTATAGGTGATGAAATGTGTATGTATTAGTTAATGGGGTAGTTCTAATAAATTTAGGGTTTTTTTTAGTGCTATACAGTATTGTGTTCTGACAGGGATGTTTGCTGTAAATTTTGCAACTTCATTATAGCATTGCTCCATTTTTGTTGTGATGCCTAGAGGTTAGTAAGGATGCGAGCAATTAAAGTAAAGTAGTGAGAGAAGGAGGCAAGTAGTGGTGAGTGCACTTTTAGTTGCATCTTTGGGAAAACTTTTGGCTCTATAAAACTTGGTTTCTTTCTATGCAAGTTGAATTTAAAAGATCACCCCCCCCCACACTATCATCTCAACTATTTTGCTATGAGAAGGGACTTCAATGGTTGAATTATCAAGAGAGGATTTGAATTTTTTTTTCTCATTAGAATGGGATTTAAGGAAAGTTTCTTGGGGTTATGAGTCATAAAGCCATGTTTCCCTGACTGCTGAAGCTTCCAGAGTAATTTCTGAAGATGTTCCAGGTCGTCTGAGGTGTACACAGACAGTCCTCGGGTTATGAACATCCGACATGTGAACACCCTATAGATACAAATGAGCTGCCGCAAGGTCAGAAACAATCATTAAAATTAAAAATCTGTAAAGGTGCACAAATCTTAGCTTAAGATAAAGAAATCTGTTCTGCTTTCCTTCTCCCTGTTTTCCCCATCCGTGCTTTCCTTCTGTTTTTCCCATTCGTGATGCTACTCGCAAGCCTTGTTACAGCAGTTACTTAAGAGATCCAACTGGTTAAGAGATCACTGTGTTGGCAATCGGACTGGTCAAGACTGCTGGCTTGCACAGTACTGAAGCAGTTACTATATGTACAGCAGAATGAGCAAAGGACATTGCAGCTCACCAAGGTCTAGTTGACGAGATGAGGTCTGGCAGGGGTCCGAAAGTTTAGGAAAGACTGGAAAACATTCATCAGTGATGCCTGTAGTACAGAAATGAGAAGTGAAGCGTAAAGTGGTAAGTTTAACATTTTTTTCAGGACATTCTGTACTGTATTGCATTTTTATGTAATATTTGTATAAAACAATGGAATGTCTGGAAAATACTACTCTGAATCAGCTGAATTGAAATGTTAATTAGCTGTAGACAGTGGTAGTACTGACCAGTTGTCTTGTTGCAGACTTCAGTACTGTACTGTATGTGTATCATGTGGATCTCCACTTTAGTACTCTGCTGTACTGCAGCCAGACACTTTTGTGAATGTCTGTATTGGTGACGTCACAACCCATGCCTCTAAAATGTAAATCTGATTCACATGCTGTTGATGTGCAAAAAGAAAAGGAAAGCAACAACCTTGGAAAATAAAGTGGACATAAAGAGATGCGAGAGAGGTGAAGCACCACATAGCATTGGAAAGGCATTAGGCTACAGCCGGTCAATGATCAGAACAATAACACAAAGCAAGAATAATGAATCACGTGAAAGGCCATGCCCTGATGAAAGCTATGGATGATCACAAAGCAACGCAGTGGTTTAATTCTTGAGATGGAAAGGCTACTGCTAATTTGGATTGAAGACCAAAAATCAGAGAATACCCCCATTAGCCTTTCATTAGTGCAAGAAAAGGCTCAAAGCCTTTTCAATGATTTAAAGCCTGCCCAGGCAGCAAGTACAGGCATTGATATAATAGGTTAGATATTGTGTGTTATATTTATATTATATTTTTGTATCTTTGGTATGGGTTTTTATCTAACAGGGATTGCAGTTTCTTTACTTAACTATTTAATTGATTTATTATTAATGAAGTTATTTACACTCTGTATATAAGGGAATGTATCTTTACCATGTATTGTGTGCTATGGTATGGCTTCTGATTCCTTGTTGGATATCCCTAGAGTGTTTCATGATGACTGCAATTCAACTTCCACAGGTGTGACTACCCCTCCGGTTCCTGGTGCTTCGGGAATTCAAGGTGTATTGGGTAACTCTCTACAAAGAACTTTAGACAATTATATTTTGTCTGGGACAGCTCATGCAATTTCTGGTACTAATTCAGTGAATAACTGTGGGCCGAATGTTTCTATTGCTGCTCAACAAGGCGTAGTTCATATGGTTCCCGATTTAAATTCGGTGAATAATTGTTTGCCGAATGTTTCTGTTACTACGCAACGAAGTGGCATTTCTGCTTCTGCTATAGCTCCTACAGCTGCTACATTTGGAATACCTGTTACTACAGCTAAGAAAATGGATTCAGTTTCTCGTGGCTGTCCCTTCCAGTTTATGACAGAAAGACAACGTAAATTTTGTAATCCATTTGGAGGTTTGGGAGATTCTGTCGCAGGTATGTTTCCAAAAGATATACAAGACAGTGTGGATAATTTTGAAAAACTTATTTTCCGTGAAACCCTCTCTCACTTTAACTTGTTAGGCTTAAATAAATACATTGAACTTGATATTGCCCCGAGGGAGCTGAGAGCATTTAAAAGTCCGGCAACGCCATTTGATTTTTCTGATGCTACGGACATTATCTTTAAAGATAGATGGCTTACTGCTGCTCATTCCTGTGCTATGGAATGGGTAAATATACTAACAGAGAGAGAGCTTTTACTTCAAATGAAATTGCAGAGTGAATTACAAGATATGCATTTAAATTTATTAGAAACAATAGGTGAACAACAAGTAAATGATATTTTTGTCAAATTGAAAGATAAGCTGAATAACTTTGAGAATGAATTAGTACGTATGAAATCCACTAAAATTAAGAGAGACATACGAGACTATAATAATGGTCGTGCTTTTTTATGGAAGTCTACATATAATGTACGCCCTAAATGACCAGGACAGAGAAACAATCATAAAAAGAAACATTTATCCGTCTCCTTTGCTTCTTCAGAAGGCGTGGGTTTCTCCACGGATTCTGAAGCTGAATTGTTAGAGTTTCCTCCATTGCCTAACGCACAAAATCATCAGGCTCAAACAACGTTTTCGAACCGAAGCAGATAATAACAAAAAGGCAATAAGAAAAGAATTAATGGAGGTTCTTCTTTGGGTGAAGGACAATTTAAACAAAACTCTAAACGTAGCAGATGGAAATAATGTGACCAGTATTTCTAATGTTGTTAATTTATCTGGCCTTTCTTTGCCAGAGGAGGAAATTTCTGTTCTGCAGCTAGGTTTGAAATTTGTTCCAACAGTCATATCTAGATATCATGTAATTAAACAAGAAGCATTTAGATTTGTTAGGAAATTGCATCTGAAATATTTATTTGCTAGTGGGTGACAAATATAGATTTGATAGTTGTGAAAGAAGTCATATATAGAGAGTGATTCTAGTGATGACAGTTTTTTCTCATGTACTTCTAATAGTGAAGATAATATAATGTTGAATGCTTACACCCCTTTAAATACTGAGGATATTAAATATGAAAGTAAATTCATACCTCCTTATGTGAATAACACAATTATACAATTCTCAGAAATGTTATATTTCTCATTACAAGAACTGGTAAATTCATATGACAAACATTCTTGTTCTTTTAACATGACAAAAAGAGAATGGCTTTCTTTGAAAAAATTGAAAGACAGGAATGACCTCATTATTAAGCCCTCAGATAAGGGCAACAAAATTGTACTGTTACATTACTCAGTACTATTATATGTGTATGGAACATCTTAATAATATATCAGTTTATCAAATCTGTGAATATGAGGAATATACGAGATCTATTAAAGAATTTACTATTTTGATTGAAAGGGGTGTACGGTTAGGTTATTTTAGTAAAAAAGATCTAGAAACTAAATTTTGTACAGAGAATTGTCATTTGGCAACATTTTATTGTTTGCCGAAACTGCATAAAAATTTACAAAATCCTCCGGGTCGTCCTATAGTGGCAGCTACTAATTATTTTTTACAAAACATAGGACAACCTATACACAAATTTTTGTTACCATTTGTGGAGAGATTAGAATCCTATGTTAGGAATTCCTTTAATTTTGTGGATAAAATATCACATATTAATTGGACTCGGGATACGTTTTGGATTTGTCTAGATGTTGTGAGTTTATATACAAACATTAATCATACAGATGGTATGCAAGCGTTATATTATTTTTTGGGTGACAGCCCAGTTTCTCATTTTATGTTAGATCTAGTTCAATTTTGTTTATTAAAGAACTATTTTAGTTTTAATGAAGTCATTTATCATCAATTGAAAGGGACAGCCATGGGGGCTCCATTTGCCCCCATGTAGGCCAATATTTTTATGGCCAAATTTGAGTTGGATTATATTTATACTAATTCCTTTGTACAGAATCATGTGATATTGTACTCACGTTACATTGATGATTTAATTTTTCTGTGCAAAGGAGGAGGACGGGATTTGATCAATTTATATTGGAACTTAATCAGAATAGATATAATATTAAATTTGATGACTTACAGGTTGAAACTAAGGTAAACTTTTTAGATGTTACATTAATAGGGAAAGAAAATGAATATATTGGTACTACAATTCATCAAAAATTTGCTGATGGTAACCAATATTTATTTGGTAGTAGCCGTCACCCTCCACATACCATGAAATCTCTACCTTATAGTGAAATGATTAGAATATCTAGACTATGCAATGATTCCGGAGATCTGGAGAGACAAATAAATCAACTTATTTATGTTTTTTTATGCAGAGGTTATTCTATGGATTCCATTTTGGAATCAGTTGATAAATTTTTTACCTCTGGGGAAAAACATCTTTTGCCAAGGAATAAATTTAAACAAAATAAAAAGGCCTCAGTGGATGATGTTTATTTTGTCACTACATATAATTTGGTAAGCCAAGAAATTTGGGATGCAGTTAAATATTATTGGAAGTTTTTGCTGAAGGATAGAATATTGGGTAATTTGCTTCCCTCTAGTCCTTTGGTGGCATATAAAAGGGGACAAAATTTGGGGGATATGTTGATAAGAGCATATTTAGGCATCCTGTTGAACAGTTAAATTTTCCAAGAAGTAATTTTGGTACTTTTGCTTGTCAGTCTTGCAATATATGCTAATTTATTAGAATATCCTTAGACAGAATAAATAACAAAAGGTTTATACCCAATAAACAATTTTCTTGTCACTCAGAGGGAGTTATTTATTGCCTTAAATGTCCTTGTAATCTATTTTATATTGGAGAGACTAAGAGGAAATTTAAACTTAGATTACAGGAACATATTTGTAATATTAAAAGGGGTGCCACAGATCATTCTGTGGCTTCACATTTTTTACAAACCCATAACCAGAATGCTGATTTGTTACAAGCTACTGTTTTAGAACAGCTGTTTGTTAAAAAAGGAAATCATAGATTGTTAAAAAAATATGTTACTATATAAAGAATCTATTTTTATATTGAAATATAATACATTATCACCTTTTGGTTTAAATATGGAGATTAATTGGAAATATTTGATATAATAGGTTAGATATTGTGTGTTATATTTATATTATATTTTTGTATCTTTGGTATGGGTTTTTATCTAACAGGGATTGCAGTTTCTTTAATAATTATTTAATTGATTTATTATTAATTAAGTTATTTACACTCTATATATAAGGGAATGTATCTTTACCATGTATTGTGTGCTCATTGAAGGCTGTGGTGGCCGAGGCGCTGACTTGTTTCAATAATAAATTTTCCACTTGGAATCATTGTTGTTTTTCATCGTTTAGTCTTTTTCAAGACTGGTTTTTGTTTTTTTGTTGTGTTTTTATAGCAGGTACAGGCAGTATGACTACATTTTTATGAGTAGGGGCTGGTTCCATCACTTCAAAATGAGGGCTAATTTATATAACATTAAAACTCAAGGTAAAGCTGCGAGTGCCGACGTAAATGCTGCAATAGATTTTCTTAAAATGTTGGAAAAAATTATTGAACAGGCAGGTTATTTGCCAGATGTAGACAAGTCTGGCTTATTTTAGAAGAAAATGTCTGAGAAGACCTACATTTCAAAAGAGGAAAAAAAGTGCAGCAGGGCATAAAGCAGCAAAAGATAGGCTAATGTTATTGTTTGGGGGTAACACTTCTGGTGATGAAGCCCTTGCTTGTGTATCACTCCTTAAATCCGAGGGCACTACAGCATGTCATTAAGGCATCTCTTCCTGTTATTTGGAAGGAAGATGCAAAGGCTTAGGTTACAATTGCAGTCTTCGAAAATTGGTCCTTGAACCATTTTGTTCCTGCTGCTCAAATGTATCTCTTGGCAAAAAAAATTCCTTTCAAAATTCTCCTACTTGACAATGCACCTGGACATCCAAACATTTTAGAAGACTTGCACTCCAATGTAAATGTCATATTTTTACCCCCCCCCCACACACACACACACACTACAGCCCTATGCAATGCCCATGCACTTGGTCCAGTAATCCTCAGTCTCAGAAGCCTCAATCCTCACCACTAACACCAGTGAGGGGTGTCCACATTGGGAAGGATAACAAACACACACACAGTAAAGTACAAATTTCCCTTAGGAGCACACAGAAATTTCAGTTAGTCTGGGGCTGGTTTCTCTCTTTCCCTCCAGATCCCCAATAAGACTCCACTGACACAGCTAAAGGGTACAGGTCTCAGCCTAGTAGTCAAGCTAAAATCTCCAGCACCCTCTCTGTCCAACCAGTGCTTCACGTCCCTGCCCAAGTAGCTGACACACACACACTTTGAGATGAGAGTTATATACACTATAACCACACAGACACTCCTGGGGAAAGCTGGCACAGGTTCTTCAGCTATGCCCCTTCCTGCCAGTCTATAAGGTAGTACCAGCTGCCACCAACCACTAATATTATCTACTAAAAAGGCCCTTACCAAAGGGTGTCCATTTATTACTGTGCAATATTATTATCCAAATAGTAAGTGTGACCCAGGGCTAAAGCTATTGGAGTGGCTTGGCCAGCATCACCATATACATGCAATGTACTGTAGAGCTTAAATTATCTTCACACAAAAACAGCTGCTGACTCATTTTAGATTACATCATTCTCAACAATTCTCTGGTTTCCCAGGCTAACAGAAACTCTACATTTAACATTTCTTAATAAGCTTGCACCTGGTCAGGAAACTACAGTAATTAAAAAGACATTATATATATAAAATCTAGCAATTAACTCCGGTCTCAAAAGAATCTGCTGGTTCAGACACCACGGCTCCAAGCCCCGAGATCAAAAAGTCATAAAATGCTTGACTTATCAGCTTTCTTACAGCAGAGTGCACTGTTATTACATTTTTGCAGTTCAACATCCAATACAGTCTTCTTAAATTTAAGAGAACAAGCCTATGAATTTTATTAATATTTACAAAGACATAGAATTAATCTACAAAATTCTATCTAGCTAGGCTGGCAGCCTTCAAATATATTTACACCCCCCCCTTAGAACTCTAGCTAGTTTTTCAAGTGTCCCTTGAGAAATGTTGCCTGAGAGGGTTAGGTCTATCAGAGTATACCTTACCCCATTCTCTGTCTCGAGAGCCCATCTGCATTGGCATTACTACTCCCACTGCAGTGCTGTACTGACATAGCATATGCTTGCATACCTAAGCTCTATCTTAGCAACTTGGCATTTTGCTGGCTGGCTCTGTTTAACCATGTTAGGGGATTGTGATCTGTCACTTCAGTGAATTTTCTTTCATACAGATAATGCAGAAGTTTCTGCAGTGCCCACACTATGGCTAGACATTCCTTTTCTACAGCTGCATAGCATTCCTCCCTAGGTTGGAGCCTGTGACCGAGATAAACCATGGCTGCTCTTCTCCCTTTGAAGAAGTCTGGCTAAGTACAGCCCCCATCCCATAGTTTGAAGCATCCACCTGCACAACAAATTATTTGCTGTAATCTGGACTGGCTAACATAGTGGGTCCTCCCAAAGCTTCTTGAAGCTTCTGGAATGCCTGCTCACATGCTGTGGTCCACACTACCTTATCTGGCCTGTTCTTCCTTGTTAGGTCTGTGAGGGGAGCAGCTATGGTACTGTAACAGGGGACAAACTTTCTGTAGTACCCTGCCGTCCCTAAGAACGCCCTCACCTACTTTTTGGAACAGGTGCAGGCCATGCCTGAATAGCTTCTACTTTGGCAGGCTCTGGCCTGATCTTACCATTCCCCACTCTATGTCCCAAGTAGGAGACCTCTGCCATACCCACCTAACATTTGCTGAGTTTAATGGTCAACCCTGCTCTCTGTAGTCTGCCCAGCACCTCCTCGATATGTTGAAGGTGCTCTTGCCAGGAATATCTGTAGATGGCAATATCATCTAGATAAGCAAGGGCAAACCCTCCTGCTGGGATATGACCTAACAGCCTCTGGAAAGTTGCTGGGGCATTTTTCATCCCAAAGGGCATCTTTGTGACTCCTTTTGGCTTGTACGAGTTCACAAAGGCTGACTTGTCTCTAGTACTGGGAGTCAAGGGCACCTGCCAGTAACCCTTGGCAAGGTCAATGGCTGTAAGATACTTAGCACCACTCAGCTGCTCCTGGGCCTCATCTGTCCTAGCCATAGGATAAGCATCTAACTATTTAATTTCCTGTAGACCACACAGAACCTAGTGCTGCCATCCTTCTTTGGCACCAGCACCACTGGGGAGGCCCAGGAACTCGGACTCTTGAATTACCCATAGTTCCAACATCTCCTGTATCTCCTCCCTTAGAGTCTGTTTGACTCTCTCAGGCACCCTATAAGGGGCTTGCCTAATAGGCCTTTGGGTCCTGTATCCACCTGGTACTGCACCAGGTGGGTGCAGCCCGGTTTCCCAATGAACATGTCCCCAAACTCCTGTAACACTGTTCAGATTTCTCGAACCTGAGTAGGAGACAGCTGCTGGAACAATGCTACCCCTACTTCTGAGGTGTCAGTTCGAGCCTCACAGAGATCATCAGTCACCAGATCTCCCTCAGACTCCTCCTACAATCCACTGCAAATACTCAGTACAAGGGCCTTCCTATCATGGTAAGGTTTCATCATGTTAACATGGTACAGTTTGTGCCCCTACCTCCTGCCTATCAGTTCTACCATGTAGTTAACATTACTTGCCTTTCTTATCACCTTGTAGGGTCCCTCCCAACCTGCTTGCAGCTTGTTGTGTCTGACAGAAATGAGAACCATTACCTGCCGCCCTACAACATACTCTCTAGCTCGAGCATTCCTGTCATACCATACTTTTTTCTGTTGTTGGGCTTCTGCCAGGTTCTCCTGGGCCAAGCCCAGGAGTTCCTCAAGCCTTGTCCTGAGGTTTAGGACATATGCCACGATAGATTCCTTGAGAGACTCACACTCACCTTCCCACTCACCCCAATTTAAATTTTATTTAATTTACTTTACATTTGTTGACCGGGCTAGTCCAACTGGATATACGCCCATTTTCAATAGAGGCCCAGGGAGAAAAGCTCCACAAAAACACTATCAATTATACTATGTGACATTTACAAAACCAGGTACATTTATAGATATTTTGCCATTCATTACATTTAGTTGCATTTCTGTAAACGGAATCATGGTACATCTCAGCTATGGTTAGCCATTCAAAGATATCTCTAATAACATTAGTTTAAATATAAAAACACACTCTCTTTGCAGTTAACAGAAAAGTAACTAGCTTGTAAGGGTATGGTGATTAGTACCCTGAGAAAAATTGAGGTAGTAATTCAGGGTTAGCACAAGGGCATAACCACTGTGATTTAAGGTAGGGTTTCAATATGCCTTTTAAATAGTGTTGTTGAGGAAAGGGAGGTTAGGTCTCTGGGGAGAGAGTTCCAGGTTTTGCCCACAGTATTAGCAAACGAGTCACCAGCCAATTTGTTAGTTTTATCTATTTGTACAAGTAGTTTATTTGATGAGCGCAGGGTCTTGAGGGGATGATTAGGTTAGTAAGTATTGGTGTGTTAGTAGGTTGGTACATGATCTTGTGGGCAACTGTTAACTGGATAAATAGTAGCAGATTTGGCAACTCTAGCCATCCTAGCTGCTTAAGATTATCGCAATGATGGGTTCTGAAGGCAGACCCAGTTGTAAATCTGGCAATATTATTGTAGGAAATTGCAAGCTTGTTCAGGTTGTTTTTACATAGTTTAGTATATGTAGGCAAGGCATAGAGAAGGGTAGAGATTAAGTAGGTATGGGCAACGGTGGTTCTGGCTAGGAGTCAAAAAGGGTTTAATCCTGTATAGGGATCCTAATTTTTTGTTGACTGTTTTTATGGTACTGTTAATATGGGAATCAAAGGTAAGGTTGTTGTCAATTAGTACCCCAAGAAGTTTAGTAGTAGAATCAGGAGATATGATAGTACCATTGCTTGATATCACAGTAAGGTTAAGTGGGGAGGCCCTACAGGTGGGAGTGAATAATAGCAGTTTTGTTTTTTGGGGTTCAGGATGAGACATCAGTGTAGAAACCATTTCTCGACTGTAACACATTTTGGGTTAGGGACTGTAGGTCAGATGGTGAAGTGGCAGCATATTAACGTGGAATCATCTGCGTATTGGATACAAGTAGCTTGAGGTATTACAGAATGTAGGTCATTTATAAAAACAGAAAATAGGAAAGGGCCTAATATGGAGCCTTGAGGGATGCCAAGGGCAACTGAGAGAATAAGTTGTTCACCCATAGGGCAGCCTGTTGTCTAAGTAGGATTGGAACCATTGGATAGCCAGTGTGTCTAGAGACAGGTTTTTCAGTAGGTTTATGAGTAAGTGGTGGTTAACCATATCGAAGGCTTTTGAAAGATCAATGAAGAGGGCTAAGGATAGAGTGTCATTGTTGCGATTCTTATTAATACAGTCAGGGAAAGATGAGCAGAGGTGGTGCTATGAAATGGCCTAAAACCATGTTGGCAGTTGGCTAGTAAGTGGTTTTCTATTAGGTGGTTTAAAAGCAGTTTTTGAATGCATTTCTCCATGATTTTTGCCAGTGGAGATAATATGGCTATAGGTCAATAGTTTGATAATTTGGTGGAGTTACCACCCTTATGCAAGGGGATAATGTGTGAAATTTTCCAGGTTGATGGGATAGTTCCTTCAGTAATAGTTCTGTTAAATCAGGATGGAAATTGGGTAGGCTATGGGTTTTGCAGCTTTTTTGCAGGTATTCTGCAGGTAGTAGGTCTGCAGAGAGGGTGGTAGGTTTAAGCTTCTGTATGAGGGTGCAGACAAGGGATGTAGGAACAGGTTGAAAGTGAAATGATGGGGTGGGTTAGTGATGGAGGTGCTTGATGACAAGGTGTAGGGTGGCCTAATGGTTAAGGTGTTTGTCTTACAAACACAAGGTGCAGGGTTTGAGTCTCATAAGGGGTAATTGGCTAGGCTTAAAATGGCTCGCAAGGGCAGTTAGCTTAGTACTAATCTATGAACCTATGATAGCCGATTGGTAAGAAAGGTCCCCTCACCCTATGCCCATACAGCAACTCAAAGAGTGAAAAACCTGTGGATTTCTGGGTAACATCTCTGTAAGCAAACAGAAGGGGCAAATATTTGTCCCACTCCCTCTTAAACTGGTCTGCAAATGCCCGTAGCATGGACTTCATTGTAGAGTTTAACCTCTCAACAAGACCATTAGTCTGGGGATGGTAGGGGGTGGTCTTCAGGTGCTTCACCCCACAGTACTTCCACAGACAAGCCAGTAGGTCTGACATGAAATTGGCACCTCTATCAGTCAGTATTTCTTTTGGGAAACCTAGCCTGCTGAAAATCTCTAACAAAGCATTTGCCACCTTTTCTGCCTCAATGGAGGACAAAGCCACTGCCTCGGGGTATCTTGTAGCATAATCTACTACCACTAGGATATACTTTTTCCCTGGGAACTTGGGGTACTCAAGAGGCCCCACAATATCCACAGCTACCATCTGAAATGGCTCCTCAATCACAGGCAAAAGCATCAAAGGAGCTCTCACCTGGTCTCCTGCCTTGCTTACCTTTTGGCACTGCTCACTGATCCTGCAGTACCCTGTTACATCTCTGGAAATTCCAGGCCAATAGAAGTTCTGCATAATTGTCTCTTTGTATGTTTTATGCCCATATGACCTGCAAAGGGAATATCATGGGCTATGACGAGAAGTGTCAGACAGTAGGCTCTAGGTACTACAAACTGCTGTACTCTCTCACCTTCTAGCCCTCCCTCAGGGTTCCAGTCTCTATAGAGTAACCCTTTGTCCCAGTACACAGATTCCCTCATCCCTTGAGAATCACACTCCTCACTAGCTACCTGCCTCAGGCCTTGTAATGTAGGGTCTGTGAGCTGAGCCTGTCTCAACTCTTTCTTTGTAACCCTTCCTAGCTCCTCTTCCAAAGGAAGTCTGGCATCCTCTGACAACAGTGCCTCACTGTTAGCCTGGGTACTACTACTCACCTCTACCTTTGCAGTCACTCTGTCCAAGGGAACATCAGTACCCACAAGCAGCTGTGTCTCACCTTCAGTCTCACTGCTACAGAGTAGCTCCCTCCCTAAAGTAACCACCCCACCAGCCCTGGCTGCAAGTATTCAGTCTGTATGGGTTCTCCCCAGGCTACCAGACCCACATGCTGGTCTCAAAGCCGAACTGTGCACATAATTGCATTAACACATAGGGAAGGATTTTGATGAGGCAGTACTATCAGGACATCTTGCAGGATGGTAGTTTGTTACCCCTGTTGTCTCAAGACAACCTACTATTGGCATTTTGTCCTTCCCACTTACTGGCTCTCTCACACCTTTTGTTCTCCACCTTGCCTCCATGGACATCTGTATGTCACATGGCCTCACTGGTTGCATTAAAAACATGTAATCCTAGGTCATGGACATGTACCTAGACTATTGGCTTCCCCTGCTACTGGCAGATTCTGTTGGGTCAGTCTGGGCTGCCCACTATGGGTTCCTTAAGACCCATGAGAAGTACTGGGGGGTCCCTTTCCTGTTCAGGGATGCCCTGCTTGCTAGGTATAGGTCTCTCTTCTTCCCCAACTCATCTGAAGTAGCACATTGTCAATCAGCTAACCAGATCCTCATGTCCTCAGGCAAAGTGCTAAGGGCTTGTTCCCTCATCAAAAGGTCTTCCAGCCCTTCAAAAGTGGTGACCTGACATCCACTCACCCACCTATGAAAATAAGTGCTTTATGCTCACAAAACTTTTTCCTACAGGTTTCAGGTGTTAGCTTACACAATTCTAACAGACAATTCTTAACAGCAGTATAAATCACAATATTCACAATCAGAAAGTTTAGAAAACACAGTTACAGCTTTACCATGGAGTAAGGGGGTCAGGAACTGTAACCAGAGCTTTGGTCAATCATATTGTTTCATTCATATGTATGAGATGGTATGTAAACTATCAAAATGATCCCCCTCTTTAAACTGTGGAAGAAAATGTACTGACCTTTTGTGCTTCTAGGGTCCAGTTACTCCCTTCCCCATTACCTCCATGACACTGGCGAAGAGTCAGCATCTCTTTCTCATGCTGCCTCTGCTTTTCCTCAGCTTCCAGGCATAGCAGTTTCTCATTCTCCTCAGCCTGTAAACATCAGTCTCTCTGCTGCTTCTATTTCCAAATGCCTGGCCTCCAACTCAAGTCTCTTTAGCTCCAGATGGATTTTTAAGTCCTCTGCAGAAAGGTTGAGCTGTCAATTATGAGTGTTGTACATATCCATGGCCAGTCTGATCGCCCTCCTGACTGCTGTTTTCTGATACAGCTGTGACCAAAGCTGTAATAATGTCTGCCTTAGTCAGGTTTCAATGCACCAGCCCCTTAGCCTGGCACATCTCAGCCAACTGGCTCCTTAACGGCTTGCCATACTCCTCTGCCGACATGCTTGCCTGCTCTCCCTGACCAACTAAGCTAACAAAAGAAATAAAACAATTGTGATCTGAACTCTGAATATTCACTGTGTGGCTGATTTGAAGTACAAAAACACCTTCAGTAATCACTGTACACAAGCTACAGGAATTCACTATCCACACCACTACAAGCCAGTTGCCAACCAATTAATATGTGGTGTGGATATCCCACCACTGTCAAACAATATGCAACACCTGTGCACTGGCCCAGCAATCAAAGAACCTCAATTCTCACCACTAACACCAGTGAGGGGTGTCCACATTGGGAAGGATAATAAATACACAGTAAACTACAATTTCCCTTAAGAGCACACACGGATCACGGTCAGTCTGGTACTGGTTTCTCCCTTTCTCTCCAGATCCCCAATAAGACTCCCCAATGGCACAGCTATATGCTCAGCCTAGTGGTCAAGCTAAAACCTCCAGCGCCCTCACTGTCCAACCACTGCTTTGTGTCCTTGCCCAATTAGCTGACACACACACACACACGCACACACACATAAGGGTTATATACAAGCACACAGACACTCCTGGGGAATTCTGACACAGGTTCTCCATCTATGCCCATTCCTGCCAGTCTACAAGGTAGTAACAGCTGCCACCAACCACTAATATCAGCTACTAAAAAAGCCCTTACCAAAAGGGTGTCCAATTATTACAGTTTAATAGTATTATCCAAATAGTGTGACCCAGGGCTAAAGCTATTGGAGAGGCTTGGCCAGTATCACTATATACACGCAATGTGCTCTAGAGCTTAAATTATCTCTTACACAAAACAGCCACAGTTGAAAACGTTTAAAAATATTGAATAATAAATAAAAACCACAAGACGGTACTTCTTTTGAGTTCAGAGATCACAGGAAAATGCTTAAAATAATACAGTAGAATAGTTCTGACATCAATACAGAAAAACAGCTAAACTAAACTTACTATTTTCTATCTATATCCAAGAGCAACCACAGTTCTAAATAAGCTTACATATTGAGCAAATCAGAGTACTGAAGAGTTGTCAGCTTTAGACAAAATCCAAAATGCTCTCTCTTTCTCTGAGAAAGTCCTTTAAATTACTAATACATCCTACTGACTCATTTTAGATTACATCATTCTCTGGTTTCCCAGGCTAACAGAAATAAGCTTGCACCTGGTCAGGAAACTACAGCAAATAAAACATTATATATGTAAAATCTAGCAATTGACTCTGAACTCGAAACAATAGAAAGAATCTGCTGGTTCAGACACCACAGCTCTGAGCCCTGAGATCAAAATAGTCATAAAATGATTGACTTATCACCTTTCTTACAGCAGAGTGCATTGTTACATTTTTGCAGTTCAACATCCAATACAGTCTTCTCATATTTAAGAGAACAAGCCTATGGCTTTTATTATTATTTACAAAGACATAGAAATTCTATCTAGCTAGGTTGGCAACCTTCACACATCTTCACATCCTACTTCAGCCAATGGATCAGGGAGCAATATAGCCTCATTTAAGGCCTATTATCTACGGCGGACCTTCTTAAAAGCAGTCAGGGCTACCTAAGTTCTGGAAGAATTAGAACATCTATGAGGCCATCAAAAATATTGCCAATTCTTGAGACAAGTCAAATATAAAAGGAGTGTGGAACAAATTGTGGCCACAATTTGCGCATCCTTTACAGGCTTCTACAGGTGACAATGCTGAAGCCAGGCAAGCTGTGGTTGATATTGTAATAGACTGCAGTTAGACATCACGGACATGGATATCATAGAGTTACTTGACTCCCATGGCAAAAAACTGACCAATGAAGACCTTATGGAACTGAAACAGCAGACAGTAGCATTTGAGGAAGAAAACAGGAACCTAGAAACTTCAATAAAGTTTGTCAAAGAGTTAACTGAAGCCTTTTGTCTCATTGAAGCAGGAATGGCAAAGTTAGAGGAGCAAGATCCTAATGCAGAGCAGTTCACCCAAGTTTACTGTACAGTTACTGAGGGCCTCAGCTGCTATAAGGCCATTTATGATGAGAAAAAAAAGCTCTGTACAAACCTGACTTGAAGCCTACTTCAAGAAATTGATTCCAGTAGTAAACACCCTCTCTCCAGCAGCAGAATCAAACCCCGACTCTGCACCACCAGGTCCATTCTCTCCAGCAAGTCCACCATTTTCCATCCAGTTCATAAAATCACTGAACTGTCTAACTCACAAATGAGTGATAACCTTTACAGCAATTGTTATCGGGACTGTGGAGTCATCTGCACTTTGTATTAGGGAAGGCTTTTGATGGTGCTGCTGGGAATGAGAGACAGGCAGTCATACTCGCTGAGCTTTTGAACTATAGAAGGGTTGGTTGAGATCCGTTTGCTGTAAAAAATTATGTTGAAAACTTTAGACAATTATAGAAATAAGACTAGTACACAGCCGTCTCCAGCTTTACTGACAGCATCTACAAAAGGCTGCAAGTGCAATGTTAGTACAACGTGAGGGACAGAAGCAGCGTTGTGTGGGAGATAGAATTTTTCCTGCAGGAGATACAGATTTACAAAACACTTGAAAAATGTATTCAAAAACATTGCTAGAGTGGCGATAATTGCTACAGGTCTAAAAAAATTTATTAATGTATGTTGAACTTCCTCTTTTGTGTAGAGGGATAATGTGCATTTGTTTTCCAGAGAGAGGGACTGTAGGATTCCTGGACTGACCTATTTGTAATTATCAAACATGAAAGGAAATGTTATTGTCTGTTATTTTAAAAGGGTTCTCACTTGGAAGGTCATCAGCTAAAACAGTGCATAATAGTTTTATATAGGATGTGGGCACAGGTTTTGAAGATGAAAGTATTGCATTTTTTACTGGGGTTAGGGTTAAATGTTTGGTCAACCATTAATGAAATCTTGCATCTCAGAGTTTTAGGGCTGTGTTTACTACTGTCCTGAATGATGTTGTATTATAGCTTTTGTCTTCATTTGTTTGCTTTTTAGTACGGTTGTGGAGCATTTTGGAGTTTGAGATGTTGTGGTGTTTTACTTTGTTGCCACTATTTCCACATATTTTTCTCTACCTGCATTAACATTCTCTTTTTGGGATTGCTAAATTGCATTTTTTTCTTCTTTTTAGCCTCTTGCTTTTAGGGAGTACAAGGTTACTTATAAACCTAGCTCTAAGGGGAGGATTTTTAGTATGTTCCAGGTACTAGATGATAGGGTAGTGGTGCTGCGGTAGCGTTGTCACTGCACAGCAAGACGTTGCTGCGTTCGATTCTCAGCTAGAGAGTGTCTTCTGTGTGGAGGCATGTGTGAATGGGCGTGCCTCCGTTGAAGGTTATGCTTCAGGGCTGGTAACTCTGCACGTAAAAATCCACTACCAAACATTAGCAGACCGGAGTTCCGCTGTGGCGACCCCTAACCGGGATAAGCCGAAAGACACAACCAACAAAGTTGAACATGCAACCTGTTCCCAAGTTTTTTTATATAAATGTTGTTTAAGTGGGCGTGTGAGATGTCTGGTTGCACAGGTTGGGAGATGGTCACCAAGGGAGTCCGACACTGTACCTGTGGCAGTGAATTTATTAGAGTCTGATACTAGGCTCCGGTCTAAGAAAGGAGTTTGATGCCTTGCTATAATGTGTGGGGCTATTAGTTGTCTGAAACTGTACAAATTCATTGGACTGAGACATCACCTAGTAGTAGTTTTTTTTCTTGTGGGACTTATTATGGACATGCCATGTAGGATATCTTCCAGTGTACCTTAACTGTCTCCAAGAGAGATGTGAAGGACAGTAATACATATTTTTATTATTTTCATGAAATTAATAAGAGACTCTGCTGAACTGAACTCTGCTCATTTGTTTATCGTAAGAGGAAATGTGGCAGTTATTGGGAAATATTAAAGAAATACCACCACCCTTCTTTATATGGCCATTACGGAGGATATTATAGTCAGAGGGTATAATTTCAAAGTTGTGTATTATGGCTTTAGGCAAAGTTTCAGGTGTTCCAGTTATAGTTAGAATAATCAGCCTTGTTTTAGATGATCCAGGCATCTAGGTAGTTCAGAAGTCTTATTTCTTATGCTTCTAGTATTTATCGTATTTGGGATTGACATTTGTGAGGTTACAGTAGTGTATGGAAGAGAAAATTGTGTCTTTATGTTGGTCGTGATAGGTGGGATCAGAAATATAGATGGCTCAACCAGTTCCCTGTGCCAGTACTACAACCCCCCCCCCCGAAAAAAAATAATTGTAATTAGCCCACCACTATAATGTTGCAATGGGCTTGTTACAGTTAGATCCCCACCCCCCCACATTCTTTCACCGAAGGAAAAAAAGTCTGTTTCTTTTATAGGTTCATAGGTGTTTACTAGGCTAATGACAACAATGCCTTTAAGCCTAGCCATGCATCCCAAATCTCTGACAAGTTCTGATACCCTTGAGAAGTGTAAGTATGGGCCTGGGAGATGAACCATTTACAGGTTACCTGTTTGCATTAGAGACATGGTGCCAAACTAGGGATGAATTTCCCGTTTCCCCATCCAATTTGCATTTGAATTGGGTTAGGGAGGAACTATGCTTCACATGGATGGGGAGCCTGTTCCATAGATGGGGTAGTCTCTGGGATACATACCTATCTCTCCAGCAGGTCCTACCTATATCACAGGCACGGTTTAAGTCTTTAGAATGGGTAATTCTGCTACTGTTTGTTTTGTGTATTTAGAGGTCCATCAGAGTGGGGTCTGACAATGCCTGGCATAGATCTCCACTCAAAAGCCTGTAAGAGATAAAATACAGGGAAAGGGTTTTTAGGTGGTCTGCAGAGGACATATTACTTACTATTCTTTTAGTAAGGAACGTCTGCGGATGTTCCAGTTGTTGGAGATGCTTGATTAGGTACATACCAAAGGGGGCAGTGTACTGAATGATAGGTCTGATGGCACACCAACCAGATGGCTAGATACACAATGTGTCCTGTTTCTGTGGCTTGCCCCAACCCTCCTTCCATGCATTAAAATGTCTTATTTTAAAAAACTGTAGCAAACTGTTTCCTACAATGTAACAAGCAGTTTGCTACAGTTTAGACCACACCCTGAGCACTACAGCAATCAGGCTTGACTGCAAATGTAATACTGGAGATCTGGATCATCTGATTGCATCCACCCCCGAACACTTTGTGCCAGGGGCAGTTGCCCATCATGCCTCACCGTAGCTACACTCATGGGTGGGGCCAGGATTAGGGCACATGTTTCTTCCTAGGAGGATTTTAGTTTCAGTAAAGTAGAAAAATAATCAAGCTGTATTTGGAGTAAAAGGTGAGGGCATCATTAAATAGGTTAGGTGTGATATGTGAAGAGTTTAGGGAGGAAGTATGGATAGATGATTGGGACAGAGTTGGAGAGATGTTGAGAGCTATTATGGAGTCATGGTAGGATGAGAAATGACTCAATAGGATAAGAATAGAGGATAAAGGTGAGAAATAGCAGGATTAATTAATATGGATGGCAAGTAGGAATATTGTAGAAAGCAAGAAGTTGCAGGGCTATAGAATATTTAGTGGTGGTGGTAGAGTCATAGCTGGCAGAAGGTAGGAAAGTATGTATAAAAGGAGGTTGTCCTCATCTTCTCTGATGTTTCTGAAATTTAAGAAATAGATGGTTTGAAAGGAAAGAATATGAGGACATAGTCAAGATAGAAGTTGAAGGTTTATTTGGGGAAAAGTAGAAGTTAAAATGCAGAATAATAGATTTGTTGAGGGGTCTGAGTAGGAATGGATATAGTGCAAAGCAGTATGGAAGGGAGAAAGGTTGTTGGGAATGTTGCTAAGATGTTAGGAGGAGGTCAGGAAATAGGTAAATAGAAAGAGGAGTATTTGGATGATAGTACCAAAATTGTAAGGGAAGGGGTGTCACAGGTAAAAGGTGTATGTGGAAAGTTTAATGGTAGACTAAGTGGGATATGTGGGAACTGGGATAGGGTAGGAGAGGATAGCTGACTTCCCACCCTCAGGTCAGTTATTACAGAGATTGTTAATTGATCAGTATCTGCCGTAAACTGAGCAATTAACAAGGAGGCACAAAGCAGGACAAAGTTTTCTTACATTTACTGAACACAAACACCAGGAAGCTAAGAGAGACCAAGTACATGGCATATACAGTGTAATCTACTGTTCAAGAGGAAGGACAGTGGCCAACTTAGTAAGTGGTTCTTAAGAGTGCAACGACTACTCCTTTTGGTGGGGCGATTGTCAACGTAACACACCACTTTCAGCAGAGGAAAGGCACATATTTGACAAGCTAATACTCAGCAAGCCTCTCTGTATTAAGACTTGCTTACATTGTACAATGACAACATTCTCAATGAAAACGCTCGCAGAGATCCTTCAGTTTCAGGGTCAGGGATGGATGTAGTGACCAAAAACACTGAAAGGAAAAAAGAACTATACTAAATTGAATTATATGGAGTCAATGAAGTAAATACTTATTCTGAGAGATGGAGGAAGGACCACAATGAGTACACACACAAAAGCTTCCGATTTTCCCCTTAGTACCCCTTCTGTCCCTTTGCGTATGCTCCATTATCAGTGCAGTCCAAACTTCTGTTTATCGTCATCCCAAAATAACCCTGGGAGGAACTGTGGAAGGGCTATATTTACTCCCAATACTTCTCTGTTAACATTTCCTCTAGTAAATTCCAGTCTAGCTTATTTTTATACCCTACTTCCAGACATTGCTATTGGAAAAATCTTTTTCCATTTCTGTACTGGATTAGTTCTTAAAACTTTTTCTGCTACTTTATAAAACATAATATTCTGCATTTCTTCTTCTTTAAGAACTTGCTGGCCTTTTTCCACTTCCAAATATATTCTGTTAGCTCGTTATTGATCACAAACTTCTCTGGTTGATGAACATATGCTTGACTTTAAGCCTAAAAACTAAAATTTTCACTGCTTTTATCTTATGATCTCATGTCATCTTTTTTGCACACATCTTTTAAAATCTATACGCCTAAATATGTCATCTTAGGTCCCCGTAAATACTGCTGCTACTGGACCACACATGAATACATGTGCTTTTATCTTCATTTTATATCCCAAAAAGATTTCAGTCCTACAATGTTCCATAACACCAAATTGTCCCTTTCTGGATTTATCAAGTCAGAAAATATCTGCAAATAAAGCTAACTATTCTTATACTAGACAGCGCCTTGAATTTATGATTACCTTATTTTCCATTGGCTTTAAATACAGAAAAAATAAACATTGGGAGAGAAAAAAAAATCCTTGCCTATGGAAAAAAAAATCCTTGCCTGTTTTTTCTGTTCATACACAGGTCTTGCCTGTGACCCTTCATATATGCTCTTAATTAACCTTATTATTCCATCTGGGAATAGAAAGGCTACCACTGGCTTACTCAGAATCCCAGCAGACTCTCAAAATGCTTCCTCTGCACAAAAGTCCACCAAATAGGCAAAGTTTTCTTGTGTTCTGCTTTGCTCTAGATCATAGTCATATTAAAATGTTGTCAAATGTTGGCTTTCCCTCCATAAACCACACTGATCCATATCCATCAACTTTGATTGTCTGTACTAGCAAAGAGAATGCCCAAAGGTACAAACACCAAACACAAAAACGGCCAACACTCCTATGAGAAGTTCATCATATTCTTTTAATCACTTAACATTCAACATATTAGTGTAAAAAATACACCAAAATGAAAACCACCAAACGTTTTTTACTCAATAGTCATCCTCAGTGTATTGTATAACCAAACATTCCTTCAACACAATATGTAATCAGTATAAAGGATTAGAGCCACCCTTCTCATTAATTAATTAATTTTTTTTTTAAAGGTGCTCTCTCACATTCCAGGGGGGGAAAGACCCCACCAAATTTGATAAAAGTTCCTTTTTATTCAAAATATTATGCCAACCAGCCTTCAAATTCCTATTACCTAGGACTCATCAATAATTATAAATTTAAAATGTGAGGTGTCATGGTATTTTTGAATAAAAAAAAAAAAAAAAAAAAAAAAAGAAAGAGAGAGAGAGAGAACTTGATGGTGTCTTTTACCCTGGAATTAATGAGCACCTTTAAAAAAATAATTGAATTAAATTAATGAGAAGGGTGGATCTAATCATGTATACTGAATATATATTGCGTTGAAGAAATGTTTTGTTATACAATAGGTTCATAGGTAGGTACTAGGCTATCTGCCCGAGGGCATTTATAAGCCTAGCCAGAATGTATCGGCTTTCGCTGCCCCATTGATTAATTACCTGTGCCTCTGTCAAGCAGAGCCAATGAAGTGATCCCAGGGGTATATTTTCTCTTACCCAGCCACTCGTCAAGGTTTCTCTTGAAGAGCGTTAGTGAGGGGCTCTGCCTAATGTAGTTTGGAATTTTGTTCCAAAGCATGGGGAGTTCATAGGTTGGTATTAGGCTATTGGCCCTAGGGCCTATACAAGCCTAGCCATAACAATTCTCTGTCTATTTCTTCCCACAACATCCACTTCCCTGGACCCCTGTCTAGCAGGGCGACTGACATGATCCCTGGGTGAATTTCCTTTCTCCCATCCAATTGTCAAGGTTCCTTTTGAAGAGGGCCAAGGAGGCGCTCTGCTTGACATGTATGGGCAGTCTATTCCAGAGTCTGGGGAGTCTCTGGGTCAGGAACCTATCCCTCCAGCATGTTTTGTTTATTGTGATGACAAGGTTTAGATCCCTGGAGCATGTGGTTCTGAGGGATTGGGATTAGTGTAGCATTTCAGCAGCTCTGGGTTTGACATGGCCTTGTATGTTAAGCAGAGATCACCTCCGAGTAGACGATATGCGAAGAGTACAGCTGGAGTTTAAGACGGTCAGCATAGGGCATCTGCTTTAGGCCTGTGATTCTTTTAGTGAGGTATTTCTGCGGCCTTTCCAGTTGCTGCAGAGGTCTTGAGAGGTACATACCAAATGGGGCGTTTTATTCTATAATGGGTCTAATGAGAGAGGAGTACAGTGGGACAATGACCTCCTTTTTCTGGATGAAAATCCCTTAGTGATGAGGTGTGCCACATATAGAAGGATTTCCTAACTGTTGTGGTGATGTGGTTATTGAAGGTGAGACCACTGTCCACCTGTGTCCCTAAGTCTCTTATCACACTTTCGGTGTTTAGTGTACTGCCACCTATCTGGTAATTCACGGGTACATGTTTTTTTCCCCAGAGGGGATAACTGTATATTTCTTGGCATTGAGCTCGAGCCCATGGCTCTGGCACCAAGCATCTGTTTCTATAAGGCCCTTTTGTAGGGTATCCACATCATTTGGGGATTCAATAATGGCTCCCAGTTTGCAGTCATTTGCGAACTTTGTTAGCCAGAGTCCCTTAGTGTTGGCCTGTACATCAGAGAAGTAGATGCCAAACAAGAGAGAGGTCCCAGGACTGAACCCGGAGGTACTCCACTTGTCGAACTGGATTTGGAGTCAGCAACCCATCGAGTGACGTAGGGATTAATGCCCAGCTTAGTAAGTTTACCTATGATTCCAGAGTGGGGGATGGTGTCAAAGACCTTGATGAGGTCCAGATAGGCTGTGTGGACCATCTTACCCTCATCCATGGCTCTGGAGACTGATTATCAGGTTCAGGAGACAAGATCGGCCCTTCACGAACCAAACTGGGTGGAGTCCAGTGTTTGAAGGTTGCCAGTATCTTTGTTTATAAGTTCCATGGCCTTGCAGATCAGGCTCGTCAGACTGATGGGGAGGTAGATCCTGGGATCCAAGGTGGAGTCCCCCTTGTGGAGTGGGATAACTGTAGCTGTGTGCCACTCGGTGGGCACAAAGCCTGAGGTGAGGGTATGATTAAACATGACACTTAGGTGAGGTGACAGTTCATTTTGTAGTTCATGTAGTACACAGCCCGGGATGTCATCTGGTCCCATGGATGCTGTATTCTTAGCTTTGGAAAGTGCGTTTTTTACCTGTGTGGCCGTTATTACTGGAATTTGTCAATCTTCTGATATTGAGATGGGCCACTTAGGGGTGAGAGGGAGTTAAAGTTGGCACTGAATCTGTCTGCCAGGATATTGGCAATATCCTTGGGATCAGTATATTTAATACCATTCTGTTGTAGCTCAGAGCAGATCCGAGCATTGCCATTTAGATTCTTGACATAGTAATAGAATGCCTTGTGGTTGTCATTGGAATCTTTGGCAATTTTATTTTCGTAACTAGCTTTGGAGGATTTTACGAGGGATCTCAGCTTCTTACCGAGGCTGGTAAGGGAATTTTTTGCATTGTGGGATTTTCCTCTTTTCTGCAACAGTTTCTTCTTTTTGTTGTAAAGTTTGTTTATGGCAGGGGACCACCAGATTAGCTTCCTTTTTTTTGGAGGAGAGCATCTTGGTTCTATTTGAGATAGCACGATTCATGCATGAGTGGATGTGCTCATACAGTGCCTTAGTGTAGGACTCAGCAGTCGAACTTTCAGTTCCCATCTGCATGGGTGTCATGAAGTTTGTCACTTCTGGAAGTTGGCTTTGGTGAAGTTTATGGAGGTTTCCTTACTGGGGAGTGGGGGTGGGTTGTGGATATTAAGGGTGATTAGCTTATGGTCTGACCTGACCAACAAGGGGGTGACCATAGATGGTCTGACCTGACCAACAAGGGGGTGACCATAGATGTGGAGCATCGATTTCCCATGTTGGTAATTACCAGGTCTAGGATAGTGGAGCCCCTGGTGGAACTATGGATTAGTTGATCCAGGGCATTGGAATTTATGAATTCCAAGAACCGTTGGGGCAAAGGTGTTGGTACCAAAGTATTTTTTCCCAGTTAATGGCAGGGTAGTTGAAATCATCCAGTATTAGGGTATTTGGTTGTATCTTAATATTTTCCAGTATGTTTAGAAAGGTGTAGTGCAAATCCTGGGGCATGGCGGGGGAATCTGTAGCAAGCTACAATTTGGATTGCAGTCTAACCTAGTGTTAGTTGCACCTGGAGAATTTCAGATGCATTCTGTTGGGCATCTAGCCTGGTGTGTGAATATGGACACTCCTCCACCTTTAGTGCTTTGATCCTGGTTTGATGGCCGAGTGTGGTAAGAGTTGTAGCCTGGTATTGCAGATGTGCTCTCTGGAGCCATGAACCAGGTCTCTGTTACCGCACAGATATCGATGTTCTCCATTTTTAGGAGTGCCTCGAGTGTGTGCATTTTGAGGTTTAGACTTCTAGTATTGAGTAGCATTACATTCATATTTTGCATGCCTGTACCTATTACGGTGGTGGTTTTGTCCTTTGAAATTTGCCTAAAAAAAGGCACTATAGGTGGCAAGAGCCTTAGCCAGTAACCTGAATCCAAGGGGCGACAGGTGCAGACCATCTCTGGCAAAGCATCATGGTCTGTCGATCATGTCGTCCCAGGCCGGCAGATACTGGATCCCCTTTGAATGACACCAGAAGATTAGCCAATTGTTGAAGTCAATCATTTTGTCCTTATATTGTGGTCTCATTCTGGGTGAAGGCAGGATGCTACTCAAGGGTAGGGTCATACCTGCCTGGGCCACATGATCCGAGAGCTCTTCCATGTCTCTTTTCATGTAATCCACGGGAGGTACATAAAGTCATTCACTCCAACATGGACAATGACAGAGTCATATTTGTACTTGTTGTGGAGTGACTTAGTGCATGCATTGTGTGGCAGATCCTGGCACCTGACAGGCAGCTGACTGTAATTTTCTCAGCCTGGTGAGTGGGACATCAGTGTGCCTAACTTGACTAAAGTGTGTTGCTGGATGGCACACTGGTGTTGTGAGCTATGTGACACTTTGGTTGTGACTGGTGTTTGTTTGCATTTCAGCTTTGGAGGTCCTTGTTGCTTGGGCAGGTTACAGTTAAGGGCCTCCGCATATGTGGATTTAGTGTTGCTATCAGTGGGTGTTGGTGGTGCAAGTTTAGAAGGGCTATGTGTTGCCTCAGGTGTAGTGCGGGTGTTAATCTTCTCCTCTTGACTGTCTAGCACAATCTTGGGTGGATAGAGCTTTGCTTCTAGTTTAGCTATTTAAGTGCATCTCTCACAGGTTGTAGTGTTGGGTGGTAGGAGGAGAGAATTGTCTGTGTACATGAGGCAATTGCTGCATTGTCCCAGTATGCCCAGATTCACCAGGTGGACAGGAGAAATCACCGGAAGCGGACCCTTGGACATGCCTGGTTTGGTGCTTTTTTTGAAAAGTACAGGAGCTGTTTTCCCTTCCCTTAGCATGGTACTTTGCAGTTATAGGCTGTTTAGTGCCTATGATTAATTTCTCCTTATTAATAAAGGAGAGTTGAGTGCTTGCATCAGTGCTTTCCAGCAGGTATTAGAGCAAGTGCTAGTTACAGGGATGCTTAAAGGTAAGATGAAAAAAATGATTTATCCTAAAGTTAGATGTGAAAGTAGGTAACTTAAGGTTTAAGTTTTAGTGGAGAGTCACTATTTTTAAAACAGCAAGATAGATTGAAATGGGGTGATTACTTTTGTATTCCGGTACTATGGAATACAGTAGGATGGCCAATAAATTTAAATAGTTGAAGGAGAGTGATTTCACAAAATGATAATTTTGTGCTTACTCACACAACCCAGTGAAAGCAGAGAGGAAATGAGATATATGGTCAAATTAACATAAGAGGCAGGCAACTAGAAAGACAGTGGTATTTAAAGAACAGAATAGTAACAGGGTGGGTACGTGGGGAAAAAATTCTGCCTGACTTTGGTCTCTTTTGAAGTTTTAATATGCAGTTAAAAGCAGGATACAAGTGAAACGCAGGATACAAGTGAAACACAAAGTAAAGAAAACAAATCACAGTATTCAAAATATAAACAGGCAATAAACTAATACAAAATACAACAAATAAAAAGCAAACTAGCCTTTCCTTCACAGCAAAGTGTAGCAGAGTCTGGGTGAGACTTTCTAATAAAGTCCCTCTACTCTGTGACAGGAGTCTAGCCCTCCAGCATGTTCTATTTATTGTTGTGGCAAGGTTTAGCTCACTAGAGTGTGTGGCTCGCAGTGACTTGGATTTCTTTAGGTGGAGCATGTCCATCAATTCTAAGTTGGACATGGCTTTGTAAGTCAGGCAGAGATCACCTCTGAGTAAAGAGATATGCCACTGAGTACAGCCAGAGTTTTTTCAGTTGGGCTGCATAGGACATATGTTTGAAGCCAGTAATCCTCTTGGTGAGGTACTTTTGTGGTCTTTCCAGCTGTTGGAAGTGTCTTGTGAGGTACATCCCAAATGGGGCATTGTACTCTATGATGGGTCTGATGGGCGATGAGTAGAGGGGTACCATAACCTCTGTTTCTAGATGCGAACCCTTTAGTAATTAGATGGGCCACACAGAAGGATTTTCTAACTACTTTGGCAATATGATTGTCAAAGGAGAGATTACTATCTACCTGGGTCTCCAGATCACTTATTACCTCTTCTGTATTAAGGGGGCTGCCACCTATGTGGTAATTCGTGGGTGTTTTGTTTTTCCCAAATGGGATGACTATGCATTGTTTGGCATTTAGCATGAGGCCATGATTTTGACACCAGGTATCCGTCTCAGTAAGGCCCTTTTGGAGGATGTCCGTGTCAGCCGAAGAGTCAATTATGGCTCTCAGTAATCAGTGAACTTGGTTAGACATAGTCCTCCTGTGTTTGCCGGGTTAGACATAGTCCTCCTGTGTTTGCCTGTACTTCTGAGAAGTATATGCCGAACAGTAGGGGTCCCAGGACCAAGCCTTGTGGGACACCACTTGTGACTGGTTTAGAGTCGGAACTGTAGCCTGCTATTCTTACCATGTGAGTTCTGTCTGTAAGCCAGTTGGCAACCCATCTCATGACGTAGGGGTTTATGTTCAGGCTGAGTTTTTCTGTAATACCTGAGTGGGGAATGGTGTCAAAAGCCTGGTCGAGGTCAAGGTAGGCTGTGTGAACCACCTTTCCATCATCTATGGCCTTGGTGACTGTCTCAAAGTCAACCAGGTTTAGTAAGCATGATGTGCCCTTAAAGCCAAACTGGGTTAGGTCAAGTGTTCAGAGGTTCCCAATGTCTTTGTTAATGAGTTCCATGATGATGCGCACCATAGCCTTGCAGACCAGGCTAGTCAGGCTTATGGGGCAATAGTTACCAGGGTCAGTTGTGGCCCCACCTTTGTGGAGCGGAATAATCACTGCTGTGTGCCATTCTATGGGCACGTAGCCTGTGGAGAGGCTGTGGTTGAACAGTGCGTTTAGGTGGGGGGGCGAGTTCATTCTGTAGTTCGTGCAAGACGCAGCCTGGGAAACCATCTGGCCCCATTGATGCTGTGTTTTTGGCTTTTGAAAGGGCTATTTTCACCTGTGCGTTTGCGATTTCCAGGACACTACACTTTTCTGGTACTGTTGTGGGCCCTTTTGGGGGTGAGAGGGGGATGAAGTTTGCACTGAATCTGCCAGGATGTTGGCAAGATCAGCAGGTTCAGTATATTTTGTGCTATTTTGCACTAGCTCAGTGCATATCTGTGTGAGTTGCCACTTAGATTCTTAACATAGCTAAAGAAGGCTTTGTGGTTATCTTTTGAATCCTTGGCTATTTTTCTTTCGAAGTTAGCCTTGGATGATTTTATGAGGGACCTTAGTTTCTTACGGATACTGATAGGGAGGTCTTTCCTTCTTGGGATTTGCTTTTTTTTCTGAACTAGTTTCCTCCTTCTGTTGTATAGCCTGTTTATGGAAGGGGTCCACCAGACTGGTTTACTTATCTTAGAGGAGTGAAGTCTTGGTTTTGCTAGGGATGGCATGATCCATGCATGCTTTTAGATGCTCATAGAGTGCATTTGTAAAGGTTTCTGCATCTTGGGCAGCGTTATCCTTTAGTGTGGGGGCCGGGAAACTTACTGCATCTGTCTTAAGTAAGGTGAAGTTTGCTTTAGAAAAGTTTTTTTTACTGTGGTTTCCTTAGTTGGGGGTGGTGGTGGGAGGTGGACATCCAGAGTGATTAGTTTATGGTCTGATCTAACCAGTGATGGGTTGACCTCCAGTGTGGAACACTGGTCGCCCATGTTGGTGATGACCAGGTCCAGGCCCAATGTGTTTTCACCTCTGGTAGGGGAGTTTACCAGCTGATCCAGGGTGTTTGGAGTTAATGAATTCCAGGAAGAGCTGGGCCTGGGAGTTTGTACTCTAGTATCTTTCCCAGTTAATGGTAATACACTGAAGAAGGCCATTGGGTCAAAACCATTTTAGTGTATTTTTTTTACACCAATATGTTTATTGAATGTTAAGTGATTAAAAAAATATGATGAACCTCTCATCGGAGCACTGGCCATTTTTTGGTGTTTGGTTATTTGAGTATTTTGGCTGTTGCACTTGCCTTACATGCGGAAGCTCTTAGTGCCGACATAAAATTTAAATGGGCCTATAATATTCTGGATCTGAAGGCTCTTTACCCTCCTTAGAACAACATTTTGGTGGCTATATTACCTAAAAATACTCGTTTTAAAATTATAATAAACAAGAATATTCCAGTCATTTAATTTTCTTCCCTACTAAAACTTCCAAATTTCCACAGAATCAATACCTGCTCCTAGAGGCTCTTCCTGTTAAAATAGCAGTGTACAAATCAAATAAATGTTATTCCTTTCCATCGTAGATATTAGTTGTTGGGCCTTATCTTCTAAGTTTGGCATATCTAACTATTCCGTAATATTTCCATGTGTGCCTTTTACTGGGTTCATCATTTCTTTGCTTTATACAAATTTCAACAATTTCCAAAAAATCTTAGTACCTCTATAGGAACTCTGATTTTTGCCATACATTTCACATTTGGCTAGTACCACAAATCTGTTATTATTGCCTTTCTCCCGCTACTAAAATCACCAATAGAACACCTCTTTTAAAATTAGCATTACACAATAACTGCTCATTGCTATTCAAAAATGAGCACGCTGAGCAGACAGCCCAACTAGCATTCCCATTGTTAATCAAGCATATACCAATAGAAAGAAGTCCAGTCACTGCACAGCTAGTGTTTCTATGGGAATATGCACCATCATGCTTGTAACCTTTTCCATGAAAGAAAACTGCTCTTAAAAAATAAGCTGAAAGTCTGCTCCATGCAGCAGGTTACAAAAGTATAAAAATTAAAAATGCTCAGCTTTCCATGCTGGGAACTTTACTGGATAAGGAAGTGTGAACATTTTACAGGAAGTGTGAGCATTTTACAGGAAGTGTGAGCATTTTACAGCTACACAGCCTAAACAAGATGGGATTCATCAGCCTTCTGAAGGAACTGCACAACTTCCACTTGTATACCATACAACTAGGAATATGTTACAGAATGTTTATGTAACAAACAAACACTTAACTAGGTAAGCCCCACTAAATCCTAATATAAAGGAGGGAACAGAACCTACAAAGGCACAACAATGCCAATGCCATTACTGCAGGGGACACACTGGATGCAATTGCCTGAAGCTGTACTTTGGTGCTCATTAGTTTTAGAGGGTCTATGAAGATTTATTTATTTCTTACATTTGTTTACCGGGTGATATCCAGCTGGGCCAGAAGCCCATTTTCAGTGGAGACCCAGGGAGAAGAGCTCCGGGTATACAGTTACAGAAACTAATACTAAACATACCAACAATAATGGCAGAAAATACTGCTAGTGACACTAATATTACTACAATACCAAGAGTACTGGCAAAAAAAATTATTGCGTTGGAGGCAGAGTAACAGTGTAATTAAACGGATAATATTAATTACTGTCAGAGACAAATAGAGCAGCAGGTTAACAGAAATGCATGGATATACAGTGATTTTGGAGACCATATTGTATACAGGACATATAAACAGGGATAGATGATGAGGTTACAAATACAAGATCAGTAAGATTGTCTAGGACCAAAATCTAGCTGCTGACAGAAAATTGAAGAATTTAGCTAGGTGGTAAGAACAGAAGCCACAGGGTTATGAGCTCAAGATTAGAAGGAGCAGAACTGGGAGATATATAGTCAGGGAGTGGGTAGACTTAGCCAGGAGTATGGCAGGTGCAAAACCAATGATTTGCTAGATGTTCTTTTAGGAGTTGTTTGAACTCATGCTAGTTAGGATTATTTGCTATGGTTTGAGGAAGTGTTCCAGAGCTTGGCAATTTTATAAGCATAGAGGGAGGTGCCATGGGAGTTGTGGGGTTGAATTGCCTTTAGCATTAGGTTTATTAGAAGATCTAAATGATCCAAGATTTTCATTGGGTTGATTTACTTTAGAAAGTGCAAGGCAATCATTGGGTGGGTAGATAATTTTGTGGGCTATGGTCAGCTGGTTGAGTGCTAGGAGGTTAGGGAGTTCTAGCCAGTTCAGTTGGGAAAATACGGTGCAGTAGTGGGTTCTATATGGGTGTCCTGTGGCAAATTTAGCAATTTTGTTGTACCAGGATTCTAGGTTATTTAGATCAGTGTTTTGCAGGTTAGTAAATATTTGGGATCCAAAAAGGACGGTGGAAAGTAGTTGTGAGTGGGCAGTGGCTAGTCTGGCACTTTCTGTAAGGTATCGTTTGGCTCTATACGGGGTGCATAGTTTGGAGTGGAATTTTTTGATAGTGAGTGAAATGTGCCTGTTAAATCTTAGGTTATCATCTATTGTTATGCCCAGATGTTTGGTTTGGCTTGTGGGTTGTATCTTGGTTCCATTTGAGGAGGCTGGTGTGATTTGGGTTTGTTATTTCTGAAGATCATTAGTTTTGTTTGGGTTTAGAATAAGTTGCTGTTTTATGAGGTATTTTTCTATACCTTGAAAAGAAGTTTGCATTTTTATTTGGAGCTCCTGGAGAGTGGGGGCTGAGCATGCAAGTGTGGAATAGTCAGCGTACTGGACAATGGAGGCTAGTTGCGTTGCAGAGCTGAGGTGATATGTAAATATTGTAAAGAGGAGAGGGCCTAGAATGGAACCTTGGGGGACCCCAACAGAGAAGCGGAGTAGGGGGAAAAGGCCATTTTCCCCATTTGGTAGCTTGCTGTTGGTTGGAAAGTTTGCTTTGGAGCAGATTAACTAAAGGCCGTAGGTTGAGAGTTTGTTGAGAAGTATTTGGTGGGATATGGCGTCAACAGCTTTTGACATATCAAGGAAAATTTAGGAGACAAGTTGGCCTTCATTTATAGGTTCAAAGGCGTGTACTAGGGCAATGGCCCTGGAGCCTTTACAAGCCTAGCCCATAGGATTACCCTGGCATCGTGCCACCCGACCTTAGTTCCTAGTGCCACTGGAGTGATCCCTGGGGTGAATTTTCTATTTCCCAGTCAATCATCAAAATTTCTCTTGAAGAGGGCCAGTGAGGTGCTCTGCTTGACATGTATGGGACAGTCTCTGGGTTATGGAACCTGTCCCTCCAGCATGTTCTGTTGATTGTGGTAATGAGGCTGAGGTCTCTGGGGTTATGGAACCTGTCCCTCCAGCATGTTCTGTTGATTGTGGTAATGAGGCTGAGGTCTCTGGAGCATGTTGTGTGGAGGGATTGGGATTTCTTTAGATGTAGCATTTCTAACAGGGCTGGATCAGACATGTCTTTGTAAGTCAAGCAGAGATAGCCTCCAAGTAGGAGATACGAGACAAAATAGTTGGGAGTTTTTTTGTCTGTCCATATAGGACATGATTTTAGGTACTTTTGCGGCCTCTCCAGTTGTTGCAGGTGTCTAGTGAGATACATGCCAAATGGGGCATTGTAGTGACTGGCCTAATGAGGGAAGAGTAGAGGGAGACAGTGACCTCTTTTTTTCTGGATGCAAAACCCTTAGTAATGAGATGTGCCACATAGGACTTTCTGACTACAGTGACAACGTAGTGGTCAAAAGAAGGGTTGCTGTCAACCTGTGTTTCCAGATCTCTTATAGTGCCTTCTGTGTTTAGTGGACTACCATCAATGTGGTTATTCAGGGGAACTGTTTTCTTTTCCCAAAGGGGGATGACGACATTTTTTGGCACGGAGCTTAAGGCCATGGTTCTGACACCAGTCGTTGGTCTCATTGAGGCCTTTCTGTAGGATGTCACACTTGGGGAGTTAATAATAGCTCCCAACTTGGAATCATCTGCAAACTCTGTCAGTCAGAGTCCCTTCATGTTGGCCTGGACTTCAGAGAAGTAGATGACAAAACATCAGAGGACCCAGGACTGAATCCTGTGGGACTCCACTCGTGACTAGTCAGCAGTCTGACTTGGAGTCAACTACTTTCACACTGTGGGTTCTGTGAGCCAGTTTTCAATCTACCTAGTGATACCAACCCTAGCTTAGTGAGTTTTTTCTAGGATTTCTGAGTGGGGAAAAGACATTGGCCAGATCAAGGTAGGCTGTATGAACCACCTTGCCTTCAGCCACAGATCAGGTGACTGACTCAACTGACTTGACTCAAAGAAATTGACCAAGTTGAGCAGGCATGATCTACCCTTCACAAAGCCAAACTGTGTAGGATCCAGAGTTTGGAGATTCACTATATCCTTGTTTATTAGGTCCATGATGATGTGTTCCATAGCTTTGCATATCTGACTCATCAGGCTAATGGGGCGATAATTCCCGTGGTCTCTAGTTGGTCCTCATTTGTGGAGAGGGATGACTGTAGCAGTGTGCCATTTGGTAGGAACAAAGCCTGAGGTGAGGCTGTGATTGAACAGGGCACACAGGTGAGGTGCCAGTTCACTCTGTAGTTCATGTAGAACACAACCAGGGATATTGTCAGGTCCCATAGAAGCTGTATTCTTGGCCTTGGACAGTGCTATTTTAACCTGTGCAGCAGTTATACTGGGTGCCTGGCAATCTACTGGTATTGTGATTGGTCCTTTGGGGGAGGGGTAAAGTTAGCAGAGAATCTGTCAGCCAGTATATTGCCAATATCTGTTGGCTTGGTATAGGAGGTAACATTGTGTAGTAGCTCAGAGCAAATCTGGGTATTGCCGTGGAGATTCTTTACACAACAGAGGCCTCCAAAGCAGACACCCAAACAACTGCTACCTCAAGACACCCCACAAGCAACACATAAACCACAAAATCAGTGTGCAAAGCAGTCACAGCCCTTAAGGCCAAATACAACACCAAACATACTTGTCATAGGTGACTCCATAGTCAGACACACGGACGTCCCACTCACCAGGCGCCTTCGGGCGCTAGAATCCACCACATAACACAAGCACTCGGGTCACTCCACGGCAAGTACAAATATGACACAGTCATTGTCCATGCTGGTGTGAACGACCTGAGACGTACCTCCCTGGACTACATGAAAAGAGACATAGAGGAGCTCTCTGATTATGTAGCCCAGGCAGGTATGACCCTGACCCTGAGCAGTATCCTTCCGTCACCAAGAATGATGCCACAATATAGAGACAAGATGATCAGCTTTAACAATTGGCTTAATGTCTGGTGTCATTCAAAGGGGATCCAGTGTCTGTCTGCCTGGGATGACATGCTTGACAAGCCACGCTGCTTCAAGGGACGGCTTGCACCTGTCACCCCTGGGATTCGGATATTGGCTAAGGCTCTTGCCACCCCATAGTGCCTTTTTTGGCAAGGCTCAAATTCTAAACCTACCACCCTAGAAAACAAAAATGGGAAGAAACTGAGGGTAATGCTGCTCAATGCCAGAAGTCTAAATCTCAAATGCACGCACTCGAGGCCCTTCTCAGTATGGAGAACATCGATGTCTGTGCTGTAACTGAAACCTGGTTCAAGGCTCCTGAGAGCACCCCGGCACTAGTAGGTTTTACCTCATATCATGCGTTCTGGCCCCAAAACCTGGACCACACCACAAAAGGAGGGGGTGTATCCATATTCATAAAGGATACCCACACCTCCAGGTTGGTGGCAACACACAAAGCTTCGGAAACCATCCAGGTGCAACTAACCATAGGCAAAACTGCTCTACAAATTGTAGCATGCTACAGGCCACCCTCTCAAACTCAGGAACCCCACACAGCCTTCCTGAAGACACTGGAGGGTATAAATGTATCTCCAAACACCATCATATTGGGCGACTTCAACTACCCGAATTTTGACTGGGAACATTACTCAAGCCCTAACTTTCTAGCCCGACGGTTCCTGGAGTTCATAAATTCAAATTCCATGGAACAGCTAACAGCTTGTCACTGTTCCCATGAGAGGAGAAAATATACTAGATCTCATTATCACAAACATGGGGACAAACTGCTCCACACCGGAAGTATATCCCTCATTGGTGAGATCTGATCATAAACTAATCTCACTGGAAATCCACATCCCAAATCCACATCCCGCCCCCACCCCAAACAAAAAAGTCCACAGTGAAGAACTTCTCTAAAGCAAACTTCACAATACTCAAGACATATCCTTCAAGGCCCCTGAGCCAGTGGAAACCACAACCCAAGCTGCAGAAGCCCTTACAAATGCCTTCTATGAACACCTCCAGGACTGCATGGATCAGGCAATCTCAAATAAAACCAAGACTCTTTCCACAAAGGGCAAACGTCCAGTCTGGTGGACCCCAGCCATTAACAAACTTTACAATAAGAGGAGAAAGCTATTACATGATAGAACAAAATCCATAAAAGGGAAGTCACCCCTGATCATTATTAGTAAAAAAATACGAGCACTCATAAAATCAACTAAGGCCAATTTTGAGAGAAAAATGGCCATGGATTCAAAGGACAATCATAAGGCCTTTTTCAGCTATGTTAGGAACCTGGGTGGAAACTCCCAGATATGCTCAGAATTAGTCCAAAATGGTACAAAAAAAAAAAAAAAAAAAAAAAAAAAAAATCACTGAACCCACAGACATTGCCAACATACTGGCAGACAGGTTCAGTGCAAACTTCACCCCCCTCTCCCCCCCTAAAGGAGAGATAACTATCCCAGCAGAGTGTAGCCTCCCAGGCATCTCAAATGCGTAGGTGAAATCTCTCTAAAGCTAAAAACACAGCATCAATGGGACCGGATGGTGTCCCCGGCTGTGTGCTACACGAGCTAAATGAGGAATTAAACCCGCACATAAGGCAGCTGTTTAATCTCTGCCTTACCACAGGATACGTGCCCAAGGAGTGGCATACAGCAACTGTGGTCCCACTCCACAAAGGCGGTGCCTCCACGGACCCTGGTAATTACCGCCCCATAAGCTTAACAAGTCTAGTCTGCAAAGCTATGGAGAGGATCATAATGGAGCTCATAAACAAAGATATAGGGGACTTGCAGACATTGGACCCGACCCAGTTTGGCTTCGTCAAGGGCAGATCATGCCTTTTGAACTTGGTCGACTTCTTTGAAACAGTCACCAAGGCCATTGATGAGGGAAAGGCAGTCCATACAGCCTACCTTGACCTTGCAAAGGCTTTCGACACAATACCCCACTCGGGTATTGTAGAAAAACTTACCAGCTTAAATGTAAACCCATATGTCACAAGATGGGTTGCAAACTGGCTTAAGGACAGAACCCACAGGGTTAGAGTTGCTGGCGCTATGTCAGACTCCAAGCCGGTCACAAGTGGTGTCCCACAGGGCTCTGTCCTTGGCCCCCTATTGTTCGGCATCTACTTCTCAGAAGTACAGGCCAACATGGGAGGACTTTGGCTGACAGTTTGCAGACGACTGCAAACTGGGTGCCATAGTGGAAAGTGCATCGGACACGGATATCCTTCAGAAGGGACTCACGGAAACAGATAGCTGGTGCCAGAGCCATGGCCTGAAGTTAAACGCCAAAAAATGTATAGTCATACCCTTCGGGAAAAACAAGGCAACCCCAAGCTACCATATAGGTGGCAATCCACTAAGCACAGAAGAGGTTATCAGGGACCTGGGGACCCAGGTTGACAGTGGCCTTTCTTTTGACACTCACGTTGCTAAAGTGGTTAGAAAGACCTTCTACATTGCCCACCTGATCATGAAGGGATTCACATCCAAATCTAGTGAGGTCATTGTTCCCCTGTACTCTTCACTTATCAGACCAATGATAACAATGCCCCATTCGGGATGTATCTCACCCGACATCTGCAGCAATTGGAGAGACCCCAAAAGTTCCTCACCAAAAGGATAAAGGGACTTCAAAATCTGTCATATGCTGCCAAACTGAAGAAACTCCAGCTCTATTCAGTCGCATACCGTCTGCTCAGAGGTGACATGTGCCTGACATACAAGGCCATGTCCAACCCGGAATTAATGGACATGCTCCACCTCAAAAAATCCAAATCCACCAAAACCACTAGAGCAAGCGACTTAAACCTTAGCACGGATATAAATAGGACGTGCTGGAGGGATAGATTTATCACTCAGAGACTCCCTATGCTGTGGAATAAAATCCCGGTCCATGTGAGGCAGAGCACCTCGCTGGCTCTGTTCAAGAGAAATCTTGACCTGTGGATGGGAGATCGTAGGTTTACCCCGGGAATCATCTCTGTGTCACTGCTGGACAGAGGCACAACAAACTAAGGGGCACAGTATTTTTTCATATAAGGGGTGGCGTAAGCCACAAAACTTTGGGCTAGGCTAGGCTTATAAATGCCTTAGGGCAGATAGCCTAGTATAAACCTATGAACTAAAGAAGGCCTTGTGGTTATCCAATGCAATTCTGTTTTCATAGCTAGCTTTAGGAGGATTTGATGAGGGATCTCTACCTTTTGTTGAGGCGGATAAGGGAGTTTTTCCAGTCTTGGGACTTCGCCTTATTCCGCATCAGTTTCCTACTTCAGTTGTAGAGTTTGTTTATGGCAGGGGACCACCAGATTTTTTGAGGCCAGCATCTTGATTCTATTGGGTATGGTGAGATCCATGCATTTGTGTACATGTTTGTACAGTGCATTGGTGTATGGTTCGGTGGTCATTCAACTATTCTCCATTTGCATGGGTGCAGTGAAGTTAGCCACCTCTGTTTTTAGAAGCCAAAAGTTAGCTTTTGGAGAAGTTTTTCATGGTGGTTACCTTTGTGGGGATGGGGATTTCCAAGGTGATTAGTTTGTGGTTGGCTCTAGCCAGGGAGGAGTTGACTATTGGTGTAGAACAATGGGTCACCCATGTTAGTAAATGATCAGGTCAAGGATGTTGCTACCTCTAGTGGGGGTAAGAACAAGCTGGTCCAGAGCATTGGATTTAATGAATTCCAGAAAGCATTGGGCAAGTGTATTGGTACCACGAGTAGTTTTCCCAGTTAATGGACAGGTAGTTGAAGTCGCCCAGTATGAGAGTGTTAGGTTGGACCCTAATATTCTCCAAGGTGCTTAGGAATGTGGAGTGAGTCTTGGGACATGGTTGGGGACCTATAGCAGGCTATGACCTGAATCGCTGTCTTACCCAATGTTAGCTGCACCTGAAGTATCTCAGATGCGTTATGTTGGGCTACCAGTCTGGAGGTGTGCGGATCCTCTATGAATATGGAAACATCACTACCTTTGGAGCTTTGGTCCAAGTTCTGTGGCTGAAAGGTGTGGAATAAGTTATAGCTTGGTAATGCAAGGGTGCTTTCTGCTGCCTTGAACCAGGTCTCTGTTACAGCACAAATGTCGATGTTCTCCATTTTGAGATTTAGACTTCTAGCATTGAGCAGCATGACTGATTGCATTTGTTTGTAGCTGTTATGGTGATAATTTGGTCTTTGGAACACCACCTAAAAAAGACACTGTGGAGTGGCAATAGGCTTTGCCAGTATCCGGAAGCCCAGTGGTGACAGATGCAGGCCATCTCTGGCAAAGGATCGAGGTCTGTCAGTCATGTCATTCCAGGTAGACAGATACTGGATCCCCTTAGAATGACACCAGAAATCAATCATTTTCTGCTTGTACTGTGGTATCATTCTGGGTGATGGTAGGATGCTGCTCAGGGCTAGGGTCATACCCACCTGGGCTACATAATCCAAGAGCTCCTCCATGTCTCTTTTCATGTAGTCCAGGGAGGTATGTCTCATGTCATTCACACCCACATGTACTATGACAGAGATGCTGGGTAGTGTTGGCAAAAGACAAAAGGGCAGTACTAGTGTTATATTTTTGTCTAAAACCATGTTGCGAGGAGGAAAGGAGGTTGTGATTGAGGAAGTTTAAGAGCTGGTTGTGAATGCAGCAAAATCTCTATAATTGTTATATGCGAGCATGTCACAGCGTGGAGTATTGTGTACCTTAAGAATGTGGAGCTACTAATCAGATAGCTGTTGACTGCATACTGCACTAAATAATGCAAAATGTTATTATGCTGAACAGATTCTAGTATCAATTTTACTCAGAATGGCAAGTCGGTTAAAAAGTACCTTAAGTGTTAGCCCGGAGGATGTTAAATACACACCAACAACAAACACACTTCTAGCAACAAAATTCACTGATTATTCCACTATATTAATAGAGAATAATTTAACGGAGACTGGGGCTCTTCAAACCTCAGAAATTTCAGAACCATTAAAACCCCCTCCCAGATGTGGTCATAATGGCAGAGGGAGATAAACATGAGGCACAACACTTAACTGAATCCCAGGACTCATTTAGTGTGATCATCTCAAAGAAGGCATGAACACAAGATGGGTCAGTCAGATGCACACACTAAGCAGGAAAAAAACAATGCAGACTGCAAGACCAAGTTAGTCAGCAAAAACATTTTATCTAGGTTACTTTTGCTGACCATGTTAGCTGTCTGGCAGTGAATTAAGCAAATCCTATAGAGTAATAGAGTATGTAGCCAAAGGGAACACCAGAGCAGTACTAATGTACCCAGAGGATAGATGAACCACAAAGGCAGCTTAAATATTCAAGGGCAAACAAATAGAATTGTTTTAATGTTGCTCGGGGTGGGGGTGGGGGGGTTGTAGGTTTAAACTTGCCAGCATAGTAGTAAAGCGGAGGAAGGATTAAATGCAGGTGGCCCCCAAGGCAGGCTGAAGAAAGATACGATTACCCATTTTGTACCATATACTCCAATTCACACTGGGCCTTGACATGATGTTCTACAGTGTACTAGCCCAACTCCATGAGTATGACATTTATAACTAGTGCCCAGAGACAGTGCCATGACAGTGTCCGTTTCCAGGAGGAGATAAGGAATAAATGGGATGAATATCTGGGCTTGAAAGGTTATGGTACCTAACTCCATTATCAAGTGAGTAAGTCCTATACAAAGGGACAAAGTCAGGGTCCACTCAAAGACAAAAGGAGTCCCAAGATAATCTGCACAGTTCTCAGTTTGGAATAACTGCAAGCTTCATGTCAGAAATCCTAACAGTACATTCTGACCTGGTCAAAGCCTCTGGCATGGTCAGCCATCACCTGTTAACTCAAACAGGCTAACCCACTGTGACACTACATAAATGTCACACCATCATAACCCACTGTGACACTACATAAATGTCACACCATCAATTTCTACAGATATTACAAATGTTCTCCCACTAAGCTTCACCCCCCCCCCATCATTTACAGACTACATTAGCAATGTATGGAAATACTGTGAATTACAAATGCATCCAAGTAGGCAGAGGAGTCTAACGTACTCTGTTCTAGACCAGTGTCTCGTACTATTACTTTTATGTCAGCTTCAGCCTACGGGGGGGGGGGGGGGGTGTCTCTCTGTACTGTAACAGAAACAGAAAACCAGACTTCACTTTCTTCACAACACAGCAGCAATGTAATCAGCTTCTCAGTAGCCAGTGACAACCCGTGCTACAGCAGTACCCATAACAAAATGGATTTTGAATCAACATCTTTTCACATGCTCCATTTAAGTAGCAGTAGGAACAACACTCTTCATGGTTTTAATTAATGAAACAAGCAGTTCTTTACCACCTAATGTAGGCTGTCCATAGCCTAAAACCCTTGTTGTTCCCAATTAGCCAGCTTACGGAGCTACATTACTAACCTGTCCATAGCGGGATATCATGGGGTACTTTGAATCCAGCATTTCAGTTTTACAAAGTTACTAATCAACTGTACCCCCATCTCCAGCAAAACCTAAAAGAGTTCACTACACGAGGTGACACACAACACGAGGTGACACACTGCTCTACTGGACTTGCAAGCATATTTTACAATATGTCCTACTCTTCAGTTGGAAGAGCTAGGATTAGAAACAATGTTAACAAGAGGACTTATCGCAAAGAATCAGACTTTAGATCATTCAAAAAGTGATGTATAATGGCTGCTGTTGAAGAGCACTCAGATCTGTTGATGTGTAGTGAAGAACTTTGAGTGAAGGAGTGTGGCAGGTGTTTGCTATTACCCTAGCAGTACTACACTTTTAAAAATACACCCTTCCCTGTCCTCTGTATATTAATTGGTAGCAGTGAAGTCAAAGCCCATATTGCTGGTTCTGCATCACATTAAATATTGACTGCAGTGGTGCAGAAGTATATCAAGTGCCATATTCTTTATTCCTTATGCTGAAAGGCCTGAAACTGGAAGCTCCTCAACATGATGACTGATTCTAAAAAGAAATTATGGTGGCAGATTCTTCACTGCCAATCACAGGATATGGTGATCTTAAAGGAGGACTTTTATGCTGCTCATCTTCACACAGTTTTCTTTGAAGCAAATTTAAAAGGACTTAATGGCATCTGTCAGTGAAGTGATCATTGATCCATACAATGGGAAGCTGTGTCCATACAGTGGTCTACTTATCAGACCATTTGTTAAAATAAGTAGTTAGGCCATCACAACAAGTCATAACCTGGGCCAAAAAACAATTCAGAGCTTACAAAATAACAGAACCTGTAAGCATGCAGTTTAGCACAAAGTAGGATAGGACTATACAGAACCCAGAATAAAAAATGCTTCATCAGTTAGAAGAAAGTTTATCCTTAGAGTGTACTACACACATCTCTCCAAAACTTTCAGCTGGCAGCAGAGTTCTGAATTTTCCCTTTTCTCTTATTGATACAATGGGATATCTACCTTGAAACTCGAGTGATGAGTCAGTAAAATATGACAGGTTTTATAGTATTTTACCCTTCTTGTATGGATTTCAGACACTTGTGCCACTTTGATTCTACACTCTGTTTACTTCAGGAATGTTCTCTATGGTGGTGGGACTCATGCTAGATGACACACAAAGTTTAACAAAATTCTTCAATCGGATATGACTGGCAACTCAAACAATTGTCCTGTCTGCCTTCAGTTGAGGAGACAGACAGTCCTACATCCCCTACATTTCTGTTGTCTACTAAGATATCCTCTCCACAGATGGAGCTGTCAGAATTTAAAAGGCCAGACCATAACCATCTTAGAGTCCAGAATATTACACAGCAGCCCAGGCTCTCAAATTCACTAGTATACACATTGAAAAAAGAATGGCTATTCTATTTTACGGTTCCTAACTCATAGTCCCAGTCAGTAGTTTGTGACCTCGTCTTGCAATAGCAACCTCACAGGATCACATGCACATTACCATATGCATCCCTAATGCTGCTTGGTAGGCAAACATCTTTGGTTTTTGTGCAGATTCCACCCCCAAGTCTCTGGTAAGGACAGAGCAGAAGAACAAGCTACCTTCCCTCTCCAGGTGGGCAAGCTAGCATCATCTGCTCACTCCCAGTCTTAGTTCCACCACCACCTTGGGTCAAGTCAGGGCTTTTTCATTTTGCACTCTGGAGTCTACCTAGGTGAAAGGGTTTTACTATTTTTTAATCCCCCCACATAAATAAAGGTTAGCGGAATATAACACATACAGACCATCATGCTGCCATCAAGTCTGGAGAAACATTTGCAGGTACAGAATCAAGTGTTGCAGGGTCTTTGGAATCTTTTAAACAAAAATCAGCACAGGAGACAAGCAAGCCCACTCACTCCTATCTTTATCATAGCCCTGCAGATGGCATGACACATCAGACCCATGGTACCTTTGACTTCAATGTATCAGAAAGAGCAAATCATCTGACAGTACAGAGATAGCTTGTATAACCCCCCTCAAAAACTTGTCTCATTGGGAGACCAACCACAGGTGTCAGCACAGCTGACTTCCCTACAAAAAAAAAGTGGAGTCATTTTTAAAAAAACAATACTCAAATTTAATTATTCTCAGCAACATGTCAGAGACTTATTACGGCGTTCCTTGAAACTTCTAGCCATAAGATACGTTTTGGGTACAATTCCTACAGGGGGGGTCTCAAGTTAGAAAACCTCATGAGAAAGAACATACACCTTTACAGCTTCTCTGATCTCGATACTAGTCTTTTTTTCTCTCTACTTAACTTTAAAAGGACCTAAGCATCGAGAAAAACAGAGTCCTGAAAAAGACATCCACCGTTTTAAGCAAATTCACATTGGGAACTGGACTGTCTTCACCACACATGGAGTCAGTAGGTTTTTAATCCTCAACACAGCAGCTACTCCTATGCTCCAATGCTTGCTGCACATAAGCACCTTAATATTTAACATCTTTCCAGTACCGACATTTTCTTACCTAGTAACAGTGAATGTTATGGTACATTCAAACATTAAAACCCATTACCACACCATTGCAAGTATAATACATCAGTAACGCAGACACCACTCCCCTGAGTTTCTAATTTACAAAAAATGTATGCCCACCAGCATCCGGAGGGTACTAGGCCTGCTTTAGCAAGATGCTGCCTCAAGGCAGACTACACGTTTATCAAAATGTCCTGGGATATACAGCTGAAGCATTGTCAAATCTTTTCTGTTATGATGTTCTTGAACAGTTTCCTGAAAGGTTTCTAGCTCTTGTTTAAAAGATATCCACCATTATGTTTTATCCACACAAGAGGCAATCCTTTCAGTATCCACTTTTAGGACCATCCTCCTCTTTCCTCCACTTGCAAAATTCTTGAACAGCAGGTGTTCATTTCTAATCCTCCAGTTATTCAAATAAAAATATCCAATACTTGCTATTCACAGAGATTCCACAATATGCCAGACATACAAACTCCAATAAGAATCCCATATTTAACAGCATAGTTACTGGGTTGATTACAATGCATTTTACACCTTCATGAGGGTTTTGTCCTAATATTCACCAACTTGTACTTCAAATGATTATCAGATGGTTCAGTAAATGATACCACTGGACAGTCCAGGCTGTCTAAATTAGAAATATAACTTCAGATAAGAATCTGTCTCAAGCGTCTGTGACAGAACCAGCCCTCTTTTCATTACGTGTAAACAAGCTTTGGAGAAGTTGAAAACCCAGCCTTCAGCATGAAGCATTCTTTTGGTAATATCCCAAACACAGCAACCAATGTTCTTCTGAATCTAGCCATTCCAGCTTTATTGGACCAAATGCTTCCGTGACAAGTTCATAACATTCAGGAGGACTCAGTGTTTCCATGACAAGTTCATAGCATTCAAGAATAAATCTCACCAATGTTACAGTTCTACAAACCTCTTTAGAAAGGTTAATAAACTGTGGCTGCTTACAAGTACTTTGCTCTCACAACTAGGCTAGTATGATCAGAGAAACTATTTGCAGAAAAAGATGCATTATGCAGCAGCAAGTGAAGGATCCCATGATTCCCGATTCCTTTTCTTCAAATGTGTAAGTTGGCCTATGTCTAGGTTACGCTCTGCACCAGAGTGCCAATTGCTTCAATAATATGCAGCACTGTAACACTACTGCAGAAATTTTCAAAGCTGTACGTTTATTAGAGGATGAGCCATGAAGCCATCTTGCTGGGGTCACCTTTGTCCATGTAATTGCCAGGGAACTCCTCATTCACTGGCAGTCAGGCGGTCATGCAGTGCCCATTGTGACAGCCTTTGACGAGTATGGTCTAGCAGTGTTTGAACAGACTGTCAGCAGTAAATTAAGATAGTCTGTATGCAGCTGTGGGCACCTGACAAAAAGCTAAATCCTAACAGCAAATCACCACTCTGGGCAGGGCAAGTGTCACAAAGTTACCAGATTGTAAACATTTTCAGTCACTCATGTCACTGTTTTCCCCTCTCATTACCCTCCTGAACCCTATTATAGCATTTCATCCCCCATTCTTAAACTCACTCTGCCAAATACAAGAGGGAAGATGCATATCAGATAAATTATACACTTTTAAAAATATTACTTATTTTGGTTTCTACTATACTTCAAACTTTTAAAATTATTGCATCTAAAATGGATTTTTCTATCCAAGAGCATGTCACTTCTCTGACTAGTGGGCCTTTCGCATTCAAGTAAGCTGACATCCTCATCCAAGGCAGTCAACACTCAAGCACTACAAAGGTAAAGTCTAGCTTTCACTTTTGTCATGGCTATCCCACTACACTGTCCAGCCATCCCTGCACCCTCCTCACAATCGACCACTGCAGGTTTCCTCCTACTAGCATTAATGTTAACACTACAAGTAATTAGCAGACAGGGGTCACTTCTGTACAAAACGTGAAGCTCACCCTCCCTTCTGGAGATGGGCAACTAGAAGTTAATTGAAGAACAACATAACTAGCATAAATACTGATCCATGATCAGTGATTGGTTACTCCTCAGAGACAAGTGTCACCCATTAACCACCTGTAACTAGTGTTACCCCATTAACCACCTGTGACATGGGCACATATGAAGACAAAACTAAATGTTTGCTCAGTAACAGCCCTACACTGGCCTTGCAAATGCGTGGTATAGCATTAGTTTTAAAATCCCTTATAGCCATCTACCATTTTTTTAAAGATGGAAAGTTGATTCCAGCTCTCCTTACAAATAACATTAATGGGAAAAAAGTTACACTGTCTGATCAGACTGCTTTGCATTTTGCTGCTTGTAAACCAATTAACTGCATTTGACAGTTGTCAAATTATGCTGCTACCTTAATATTTTTGACAGGTCTGGAGAAAGAGTAAAAGGGTCCAGTGTTCTACTTACTGGCATTAAAGTAGTCTGATGGAGATTATGAAATGCAACGTTGTCAAGATGAAGTACAGCACTAGAAACTCTGGATGTAATCATGAAGTTACAGTAACATTACAGCACAGCAAAGAAATCTCACGGATGTCACCAAGAGGCTACAATAACTTTACTGCATGACAAAGGCACAGGAAAGGAGGAAGTGTGCTAGATAGCAGAAAACCATCTGAGGTGGGTTCCTGCCTCAAAGCCACCCAAATTATTAAGCCCCCAACCCGTCAGTGTCTGCAGGTTGTGGGATAAAGCAAAGAGTCCTCAGCATACTGGACCGAGTGTATGCTGAGCTGCTAAGAAGGAAAACATGCAAACAAATATAAAGCAATTAGATGCTGAAATAAAAAGAATCAGTACAATTAGAGGTATATAATCTAAGAAATGGGGTAGGCCAAGGCCCAGGTTCCAAATGTCTCCATGCATGACATTGAGCAAATACTACGCCCCAGTAATTGGGGGAGGGGGCAGCTTGCAGCTAGAAACCTGGAAGACTGACACTTGGGGGGAGGGGGGGGCTATGTGTTATTTTGTGGCAAAACCTGAACTGCTTATTCCATTACAATGACTTGCTGGTGCAAATTGCTGTCAATCATATATAGCAATATTACTAAATGGAGGTCAGAGGTCATTCATTCAGCAATAAATAGGATCATCAATACAGCAAATACTTCTGCAGATCACTGTGCTGCAGGGAGGCTGTAAAAACATAGTCATTCAGTCCTGTAGTGGTGAAATCCCTGCTTATCAGCAATACATTGTTCTAATGGTCCAAGATAAGAAAAGCACTACATAAATACAGACTATACAGGCCATTAGCTTCTGTCCAGTAGTGAATGCAACTCGGCAATTTCTAAATCACCCACAAGATAGAGGCAAAACAGCTAATTATGAAGTGGGGTAAGGTGGATTCAGGGATACATCAAAATGTCAAGAGCAGGGAAGGGAAGAAGTTGTCACTGACAACATGCCAAGACCTAACTGTATTTGCAAACGCTGCATGATATTTTAGCAAAGCAAAGAAGTCTTTCCAGAAAGATGAAAATCCTGACAGAAAACAAGATGTGGAGAATTACCATGCATACTGTGCTAGCAGACCAAAAAAAGAATGGTGGAGAGGGGCTTACAGCACTGAGCAAAGGAGGAGGGGGGAGAAAGCCCGATGAAGTCCAAATTGGAAGGTTTTTTTTCTATACTCGGTTAGAAAACACTGCCTGCACAATGTGAAACAACTTTTCAGGTTAAACCTGTTGGTGTCAGTGAACTGTCCAGTGAATTTAGTTTTAAAGTTACTTTATAGGTAGGTACTAGGCCTATACAAGCCTAGCCAAAAAGGTACCCTGGCTTTCGCTACCCAAGAAAATTATTTTCTTGTGCCCCTGTCGAGCAGAGCCACAGAGGTGGATTTAATTTAAATTTGGAACTGCATTGAAACCCAATTCACAGAAAATGCATCTGACCAGTGGCAGATTAAATGTACCTTTGGGCTGTTTTTAAGCCATGGGCCCCCTGCACACATTTTTAGGACCATGTATAAATGCATGCAGCCTAGACACAATAACATGCAATAAAAGCACATGGTAAAACTTCCTAAAAACCTGAATACAATATAATCAAGCTAATAGTAATAGGATTTAAGTAAACAGTAGCAACCCATCACCTCCATAGGCTCCTAGATCTCAACACAGGTTTTAGACACGCTTTCTCACTCAAACCTTTATCTCTATATACTTGTAGCTTAATGTTGTTTGTCTTTTGACCGGTAAGGGGTCACCACAGCGGAACTCCGGTCCGCTAATGATTGGCAGTAGATTTTTTACGAAACGCCGAGGTGCCAGCTCGATGCCCAACCTTCAACGAAGGCACGCCCATTTACACACACGTCTTTCGAACACTACCCAACCGCGAGGAGGACATGCAGACTCCACACAGAAGGCACTCCCAAGCCAAGCCGAGAATCGAACAGGAGAACCTCTTGCTGTGAGGTAACAACGCTACCGCTGTACCACCACGGAATACATATACTTGTAGCTTAATGATCCAACGTAATTCTCTCTCTTTTACTTCTGTGCTATAACCATGCACAATCACATAGTAGAACTCAAAATAGGAACTTTTTCCCTGTGGTGTTTGCAGTTTTTGTTGTTACATCAATAACGGCAGTGAATTTCAACATCCTATGTTAGGTAAGAAGTTTGTATTTAATGTACAGACTGCAACACAAGGGATATCGTTTACTTAGTATATTGCATGCTGTGCTCTTCTTTTTATATGGGGAAAACTAACAGAAGTTTGAGAACATATTACGAGCATTAGATAACTTGAAGCATGTGATGCACTTGTACAAGGTTTCCCAGTACAGTGAAATGCATATATTCAAATTTATGGCTATAGAAAATTAGATTTCTCAACTAGGTTTGGACATTTTAATAATATCACTGAGGAGAAAGACTGTTTGTTCTTTCTACCTGGAGCTTTTCTCCCCGGGCCTCTACTGAAAATGGACATATATCCAGTTAGACTAGCCCAGTAAACAAATGTAAAATAAAATAAAATACTTGTATATTCGTTTCCGACAGAGCTTTAGGCTGTATTTAATGGTCTGAGGAAGCAGCATCTAGGCTGTGAAAGCACTTTCCGTTTATTAAAGTTTTACTACCGTGTCTTATGTGACTTGTGTTTTTTTTTTTAATCAGTGATTCATCTTGCTTCAAGTCATACTATTCAGCCAACCTAATATATTTTTCATAAAATTATATTCTTTGTTTAATACATTACCACTAAAATTTATAGTTTTGAACATTTTTCAATAAGCAGTAAAACAAAACATATGAACCAATAATGACAAAGTCTATACTGATTTCAGAACATTTCAACCAGAAAAAGGCCACTCAGCTGCCATCATTATAATCCACCAACAGTCTATATGCACAATCTCTGCTGAAGTAAAAGAAATCCGAATAATTCCACATTAAGGAGAACTGTAACTAACTTAGCATTTCAGTGATTCATCTACAAATTCAGTACCTGCTGCCACTGAAGAATAAAACTGCCTAGGTTACTTTAAACACACACACACACACACACACACACACACACACACACACACACACACACACACACACACACACACAAACAGTGGTGATATGCAATAGGGAATGGCTGACAGAAAACAGGTTCATAGGTTAGTAGGCATCACATCCAAAGGAGGAAGGACAAAGTCAGGAGTGCAGCACCCCCCCCCCCCCAAAGGACAGTAATTAGTGCTAATCTACACACACAAATTTAGCCAGAGCTTTGCTGTTGCCAACAACCTGCCCAGAATACTTTTTGAACTCTGTGTAGAAACAAACAGGCATTATTCAATAGATACTGTAACAGAAAATGCACCTTCTTTGCAAAGCTGCTACTGCAAACCCTTTGCTAAAGGTTGGTCACTTAATTTGGTAAATCCCCATCTTGCATCCTTACAAATCCAATGAGTAGGGCAAAAAAAAAAAAAGAGACTCTGGTACACATTATACCCGACACTCTGGATGGTTTTTGAGCTAGACTAGGGGTAAGCATGGCTAGGGTACAGCTCGCAGATTTGATACTTATGTGCCCTACGCAGAGGATACATTTTATTTAAATTTACTTAGTCTGCAAGATACTTCCCTCTGGTTGTAACATGCAGGAAAATAAATAAATAAATAAATCTTTTCTTGATGAACAAGCAGGTCAGCTCACAGGTTCAGAGCTACATTTCTACAGTTGAACAGTACATTAATGTAGAGACACTGTAGATATTCGATTAGAGCTCCCTTCTGTGCTGGGTAATGAAAGGGTTCTGTACTTGGCTCATTAGTCCCTACCCTTTATAGAAGCACAGAGTGGAAAGCATATGATCAGCTGGAAAGGTACAGAATACCGGGGGGATAAATTAGAAAAAGGGACGAACAGACATACTAGTCCAGAGGCATAAATAGAGTATTTTCCTTATGCATTCCGCAATACAAAATTAGTTTTCTACTATGCATTGTTACAGTCTAATGCATTTTGCTTCCCATGCTCATCTGTGGCATATTTACCTGGCAGCTTCTACTTAACACCGAAGCAAACTGTCACCAAGGTAGCTGGAAGGGGAAGCAGCTTTATAAAGCCCTCCCTAAACTAGGATGGCTGCTGTTGTAGCTACATTTATTTATGCCTTGTTCAATTAGTCTGAGGGCCCTTCACACCAGTTTGTTTAACCCAACAGTTGCCCATATACATACTTAACAGCATTTTGTATAAGGTCACAAAGGAAAGTGAGTATTAGAAATATTTCCCCTAGCCTGTGACAATAACTCCTCACTAAGAGTTTAGTCTCATTGTTTAAAATGCATTGAGACTGAATGCTAAGAGGAAATCCTCCCCCGAAGACCAGAGATCAAAAGGGCTCTTAAATAAACAGCAGGTGGTGTTCTTAACCATTATATGATCAAGCCTCCTGCCTTCCATTGGGTGAAAATTAGTTTTCTTGCATATATACATTTATATGCCATTTGCAGGGTACTGCCTGTGTATTTTGTTTGCATTCTGCACAGTTACATGCTCCTGCTCTAGTTTTTTTTTTTTTTTTTAAGACTCCCATTGTGTTGGATATTCCATACCTTTGAAAGGTTTATAACATCCTCCTGCTTCTTGCCTTAAAAAAAAAAGTTATTGAGGCACCGAGAGTGTCAAATTATTATTTTACCATCAAAATAAATAATCTGCATTATATGATTCTTTACTTATAAATATTCCAAATTTTTATCATTAACCTGGGATGCCAAACAGCATAGCCATACATCACTGATCAAAGCCTGTCCTGTAATAACAGCCCACTTTGCCACCCCAGCTACTTACAGCTTTCGAACTAAAATGTTCTCTACACATATGTATATGTGAAATACATTTATGTACCTGAACACATTGTCCATCCAACATTACTGAGCAATTGTGTTTTAAAACTTAAATAAATACATGCCCTTCTCAGCTTGCCTGCACAAATCCATTTTTCACATGTATACATATACATTTTTTACAATGAGAAAGCTAGACACTTGCATTCAGAATTAAGACTCTGAGGAGATAAGCATACATGTCTGCTAACTTCTTGGAAATATGCTCTTTGGGTTCATATTTTGTTAATTTATTATGTATTTCAAAGAGAGCAAGTGCTCTACATTTGTGTGATACATGATTATGAGGCAAGAGATTTGTTCCATTTACTGTTCATTCACCTGCACTGCACAGGCGAGAGCAGCAGGGCTGGTTTAGGTAACTCTGCCACACACGCTGCAGAAAAAAAAAAAAAAAAAAAAAAAAAAAAAACAGCACTTCAGGTGCAATGGGGGAGCAATAAATCGATAATGTTTGCCTACAGTACTGTACCACACGGAGAAAGGCTAATCCTGGGAGGCATGCCAGAAGTGCTACTTGCAGGGGCTGACCCAGCTGAAACATGTCACAGTATTAAAGCATATCTTCTACTTGGAACGTTCTCATTAATCAGCAAATTCAGCATCTCAGCTGGCCAAAGCAAAAGGCAAGCCACACATATCACTGGCGCCATCTACAGGTTTACAGCTATCAACAGCGACACTCTCTGAGAGGTGCACAGTTCTAAGAACACATGAAAGGAAAAAATATATACAGCTTAAAACGAATACCATCCGCTAGCAACCTCCATCCCAAAAATCAGTATAGCTTACACTTCCCGTTCAAACCTATGTAGAACCTCTACACAAGGAGAATGGCCACAAGTGTCATCAGGTCACCTACATTCCATTTTATAAGACCGTTCAACTTGCTTTGCTACAAACTAAACACAGCTTGATTAGAGGACCACCAGGGAATGAGATGCAGTTTTACCTGAGGTCATCCTACTAATCACTGGATTCAAAGTTTAGACTAATACAAAGGCACTCAAAATGCTAACAAACTACAAAACATAATTTTGGGTACAGAGGGCAGCCAGCAGATTTCTTCACACAGTTGCAAGTCTGGTTTGAAAAGTATACTATTCAAAACAGTTAATTCTACAGTACAGATAAAGTGAAACCATGGGAAGAGAAGAAGATCATACAAACAATCCATCTAACAGTAGTATTTTCACACTTGGACACTCAATATTTAACGGAAACTATGGGGTCAGTACATCTGTGCTTGCAATACAGAAAGTGCAACAAGTGGTCCTATAGAGCACACATAAATCTACTCCCCTACTCAAGACACCACAGTGCTTAAAACTAGGCAGACAATAGTTACAGTTAGCTGTGGACTTGCTGGATTTACACTAGCAGAATAAAAAGTTGTCATGTTTGAAAACATGCCTTTTTTGTTGATTTTAATACCAAACAGATTATATAAAGAGCAAGACTCTTCCAGGCACACTGATGTAGATGTAAACAAAAGTCAACTATACTGCTTTTAATGTTATTGTACAGAGGTAGAACAGCTCACTAATCCTGTGATTCCTTTTATCACTACAGAACAGAGGCAGACAGGCTGGTGTATATAAATAAACACCTAAATATCTATTTTGAATTCTGGTGGGTAAATATTCAATAATTGTTGTAAACAAATTAAGAATTTGCATTTTATCCTCAGAAATGTATAAAAATCCAAACAGCTTAAACAATAGAACTCAAAAACTCCAAAAGCTTTTGGACAGTCACCAAAGAAAGGATAGAAATGCAATATTTACCACTTCCATTCTTTATTAGTCTGAGTATTAAAGCACTAAATACTACATTTCTACCCTTTCTTTGGCAGCCGTTTTTCAAATAATATCAGTCAAACATCTAATCACACTACCAGAGACAGAGAAACTTATGACTGCAGTTTAACTGCTTAAGGATGATAAAAGAATAGTTATCATATCACAACACAACACACATTTTACTGCTCATCTAACATTTATACTACATTAAACATGTTAATGTCTTAGTTTTCTGTCACCAGATGTTTCTAAAACTCAATTTTAGAATGTCAGTTAATTTAAAATTGTTGCCGAATAAAGTATTTTTCAGTCTATCTTGTTTGTAGTAATTTAACATTCTGCTCATTTATCAGTTATTTGGGCAAGTGACTAGGTCCTCCTTGGTCTGTTTTCCACCACAAGTTAAGTAGGCCACAAGGGCAAATGTAAATACAGCAACATTTTTTTTTATTGACATTTGTTTACTGGCAAAATCCAATTGGGCTGAAGAGTCTATTTTCAGGAGAGAAAGGCTCCAGGACAAATTTACATTGTACATAAGAATATCAAAAGTTAAAAAGAGACATGCTTATACAGTTTGCCGTAGCTAAACAGACATGTTTTGGAGCCAGTTTATATAAAACAAACTCCATGACACAGAAAGAATATACAAAACTTCACAAGACAGCAGAAGCCTGGACTGAACCCTAGGCACTGGGAGTTAGGAAGCAGAGTTCATACCACTGAGTCACTGTGCTACACAAGATTTACTTCAGCTTTCACCGTAACTTGTCACAATGCCTCCATACACCAAATGGACTATAAGATAATGTCTCAGGTATGTGCAGTTAGGGATAAAACAGAATATATACTCCTACTATTTAGGTCTAGCTCTACTTTTCACATATAAAGTCTCTATATCCTTCACAAAGTACGCCTAAGAGTAACTAAATAATACCCAGTCACCTATCCACAAAAAAAATTAACTTCTTATATCTTTTAAAGTGGAGGATGAATTTTTAATAATCTTCCTGTTTTGGAATTAGGTTTGCAGGATGCATCACAAAAGTACCATTATAAAATCACATTTAGAGCCAGCTACAGACTTAAGAAAGAAAGTGTAAACAATAATAGGAAAACTAAACAACATTTTTATTATCATAATACAAATTTCGAAAAAAAACATTTCTTCCTTACTAATGTGAATCTAGCTTGGCTTACCTTATACAAAGTGTAAATATCCTTTAATTAGATTCCAGTGATAATACAGCTAGACTTGCTCCCAAACAGCAAGCTGCATCTGTTGCTGACAACTTTGGAATGCTAAAGTTACAACTCCTAACTATGCAGCCCAAAACAGGAGACGAGCAGACAACACATGCCTATTACTCTCAGACTCCTGCCTCCTCCTCCCTCACAAGTCAGCAACAGACTTATTTGCTGAATCTGTCCTGCAGAGAGAATAGGCAATTAGCAGTGGAGTGACTCATCTGGGCTAGGGGAGGGGTGTGAGTGGGCGGGTACATAGCAGGCTAAATTCATGCTAGAACCCCCTACCTACCCTCTTCATTTAATAAATAGAATTTTCTTATTTGATTATTTATTTATTTTTGTTTGTATGTTTATTTATGTGTTTAGTTTGATTTTATTAACTTTTTGACTTGAGTAGTACACTGATCCAACAGGACCTATTTGGGGTTCAGCCGGCATGTGTAATGCACAAATAAGGGAAGCAAAGAACATTGGTAGCTCAAACAATAAATATAGTAACATATGATTCAAGTGATATATTACAGAGAAAAAAAAAGGTTAGTCAATGTGACTGATTATTCAAATTCTAAGGTGTTAATATGTTTTAGAGAAGCAGGGGTGGCAAGGCACGTAAGCATGATCTCACAGTCTGCTACATCCCTGCTATAGAAATTAAACAAAGAAAAGGCATGGATTACAAACTGTTACAGTGACTGCACATATTACTAAAATAAAATGAGCTTCTTTCCCTTCTGTTGAAAGTTAAAAAGTAAAGGGGACCTGGATAAAGAACATAAGTGAATTTCTTCAGCTAGGCTGTGCCTGCAAATGGTCTTTTGTGATCAGCGTACTATCCTGGTAAACAAATGAAATATAAATAAATAGTTAAGGGTTACACAGAATAGGTTCCAATATCTGTTTGTAGGACTGTACATTTTAAAATTAACAATGTTCACCAGAAAGTAAACTTGAAGGCATAGTGTCCGATTTAGCAGCAAAAAGACAATTTATCTAAACTGGTTATTGAAATGTTCTGATGCTGAATCATAATGATACAAGGAGCAACAAACATCTTGGACCTGCTCTGGGAGTGTGAGGTGATCTGGAGGAAGGGAGGGAAAATGATTCAGTAATGGGGCAGTGACAGTACTTCTGTATAGCTTACATACGGGGAGGGGGCAGCAAGGCCATAGCAGTCTAAGAATTGTGGTCCTTGGAGACAACCTTTATCACACTAAAGGAATATTGCTATATGATCTAATATCAGTTGTATGACCTTGTATACAGATGTCCTGTAGATGGAAACAGTTTTAATGTGGGGATAGCTTCATTAGGGATGTGATCAGGTTAGGTGAATGGTCATTTAAAGACGTGACAGCATAGATTATGTAGTCAAAAGTGGAAATTCATGCCCTCTCAAAACAGGGACTCAGAATACAACAACTTGTTTGGGGGAATTTATGCATGGAACGAGAGAAGACATATAGGATTATGATCAGGTCTATGAACCAGCTTGTTGTGTGTTTGGGACATGGAAGTCAAATTTACCTTGAAAGCAGAGTGAAGAGAAACTGTGTGCAGTTGTTTGGACCCAAAGGTATAGTTAGCGAATCCCATTTTGTACTCACAATCTCTTATTGCTGCCCCCAGCCCACCCAGCATTAAAAAATGTGAACATGTCACAAAATGTCATCCCCAAACACTTAAATACATGTATTATTTTTAGCTGTTTCCTCTAAAACCACTAAAGACATTGTTTTGGATTGTTGGCGACATTCATTTAGACTGTCACAGATGTATCATGTCCTGAAAAAGCTACAGTTTTCTTAGTGATGCCCAGAAAAATGTACTCTATAAAGTACAAAGAGTAAGCCTGGCCACACCCTTGTTTGGACCTTCTCTAAAGAGATTTAGAGGTTGAAGTGGTTTAGAGACAGATGAAAAAGATAAGAAATGAACTGGTGAGTGGAATATGAAACCAGATGGATGGCAGTAAGCTTAGTTTGGCAGAGACGTGTAAAAGAGGCAACACTGGTCTAGGAGATAGCCTGTTTGTAATCATCTGAAAGTGTTCTGTGCTATACAGATAGTCAATATAATTTATAGCACTTTGCCCTTTTTTACTTCATATTGACAGTACTCATTTACAGAATCTGTACACACATTCATATTGTATTGCATTGCCTTAGTTATTTACGGCCATTGTCGATAGTCTTCTGTATTGTAAAGTTTTATGCATAGACACAAATAATTGTTAATATTTTCAGTTATCTGTCATTTGCACCTCACATTGTGGGTTGCCTCATGATTGTCTAAAATGATTATCAAATAACTGCCTACTGGTACTTAGTTCTCTGCAGAAGAATGCCACATTTCTTCTAAAGTATGTAGCCTTGTACTTACATATGTGATGCTAGCATTGTGCATATATATTTTACTGTTGTGGAAAATATTTGATCTCTTATGCCTTTTATCACTTCGTAACTGAAACCTTTTTTCTGCTCTCTGTTTATAAATGTCACACTTTGTTTAGTATGTAAGCTGGCACATACACAAATGATGTTTATAGCCTTGTATATTTATATTTTCTGCTGTAGTAAATGTCTGTTTTCTTATGTCTTTATTTATCACTTTGTAACTGAAGCTTTTCTCTGTGGCTCCCATTAAATGGGACTCATACCAGCTGGACAACTTCATCAGCTAACTGATTACACAGATAAATAGATTGTTGTGTGCTCAAGAGGACTCTACAAATATGTCAGTGACTTACCAAATAGCTCACCCTTGCTATCTCCAAGATCAGAAGGGTCTATATTAGAATGCCGAAATCTCACTTACGCGAATCACGAAAGGCCGACACATACACAGCAAACTGCAAGAACACCGAACATCCTTAAGCACGAAATTCAAAATATCGAATTGCCATAGTTGGCTAACTCTACCGCCTGCTACATACTGCCTACCCTAACAAAATAAATATGAATGTATTGCTATATATGCACTTACCTTAACCCACACCCTAACCCTAAGGTCAGTAACTATTGCACATTTACGTTAGGGAGCTATACCGGATAAGAGAATCTCCTACTGATGTTTTACCTCACTGAACATGGTGTGGACAACTATGGTGATTCAGTATTTTGAATTTCGCGCTTAAGGACATTCGGTGTTCATGTGGTTCACTGTTTATGTGTCGGCCTTTCGGGGTTCGTGTAAGTGCGGTTTCATCATTCTAATATAGACCCGATCAGAACTATATGGATTCTATTCCCATACCAGGTGCTTGGATTCCTTTTTCTAGTACTGACACTGAAATGCAGTTTAACTGGGTGCTGCACTCTTGTGTGTGCTGTCTTTCAGATGAGACTTTAAACAAAGGCCCCATGTGCATGAAATGGTGGTAGCTCAGATGGATGTAAAACATCCCACTGCACCTATCAAGGTCTGGCCAAATTTACCCTAGTCCTTATGAATGCCGCCTCAGGTCTTCCCTGATAAGAAGCTGCTGACCTAGTGGGACTAACCCTGTCAACAAAGTATAAATATATTAATGAAAAAAAAAACGGAAGCCACCTTTTACTAGCAGTCATATAAATAATATGTAGAGGTACAGTGAGCACAGGTTATAGGAAGTGTTAAAATATAGAGGAATGGGATTCCAGGGGATATTTCCTTCCTCTGGCAGTAAGAGAAGGAAGATGCATCAGTTTAACCATTTAATGACCACTGTGGAACTTCTGATCAATGAATTGTATTATTTGTTAACCAATGTACAGCACTGATTCACACTGACATTTTACAGGCTCAGTTCAGGAGTACTTCGTGGTGACTTACATGTAGTCACACACAAGGCAAATGGAAGTGAAGGGACTCAAACCCTGGACTATAGACTGAAGCTCATTAACAGCTTTAAAGAACCTCAAGTCTCTGCACTAACTGTGTTTGTTTGCAAGGTTAGGCAACTCAGCAAATGTGCCTCTTTTAGGTGCAACCCAGAACTGTTTTATATACATATATATATATATATATATATATATATATATATATATAGGTTCATAGGTTCATAGGTTCATACTAGGCTATCTGCCCTAGGGCATTTATAAGCCTAGCCAGAGTGTGTTTGGCTTTCACCACCCATTTTAAATGAATTTTGCTATGCCCTTTTTCGAGGTTAGTATACTGTGCCTCTGTCTAACAGCGACACAGAAGTGATACCTGGGGTAAACCTACGATCTCCCATCCACTCATCAAGATTCCTCTTGAAGAGAGTCAATGAGGGACTCTGCCTAACCTGGAATGGGATTTTATTCCAGAGTGAAGGGAGCCTCTGGGTTATGAATCTGTCCCTCCAGCATGTCCTAATTATTTCAGTGCTGAGGTTCAAGTCTCTCGAGCACGTAGCTCGATGGGATTTGGATTTTCTGAGGTGCAGCATGTCCACTAATTCTGGGTTGGACATGGCTTTATACATCAGACACAGATCGCCTCTGAGTAGGTAGTATGCCACTGAGTAGAGCTGGAGTTTCTTTAACCGGGCAGCATATGGCATCTGTTTGAGCCCTTTGATCCTCTTGGTGAGGTACTTTTGGGGTCTTTCCAGTTGCTGCAGGTGTCTGGTAAGGTACATCCCAAAAGGGGCATTGTACTCAATTATGGGCCTGATGAGGGATGAGTAAAGAGGCACGATGACCTCCCCTGATCTAGATGTGAATCCCTTCATGATTAGGTGGGCTATATAAAATGTTTTTCTAACCACTTTGGCCACGTGGTTTTCAAATGAGAGATTGCTATCAACTTGGGTCCTCAGGTCCCTAATTACTTCTTCTGTACTTAATGGATTACCACCTATGTGGTAATTTGTGGGCACTTTGTTTTTGCCAAAGGGGATGACTATACACTTTTTGGCGTTTAGCTTGAGGCCATGGCTCTGGCACCAGTTGTCTGTTTCTATGAGGCCCTTTTGTAGGATGCTTGTGTCAGCTGGAGAGTCGATTATGGTGCCTAGTTTGCAGTTATCTGCGAACTTGGTCAGCCACAGTCCTTCCGTGTTGGCCTGTACCTCCGAGAAATATATACCGAACAGGAGAGGTCCCAGGACTGAGCCTTGTGGGACGCCACTTGTAACTGGTTTGGAGTCTGACATGGCTCCTGCAATTCTAACCATGTGGGTTCTGTCCTTGAGCCAGTTTGCAACCCATCTAGTGACATAGGGGTTTATATTTAAGCTGGTGAGCTTATCTATAATGCCCGAGTGGGGTATTGTATCGAAGGCTTTTGCGAGGTCCAGGTAGGCTGTGTGGACCACCTTCCCCTCGTCAATGGCCTTGGTGACTGTTTCAAAGAAATTAACCAGGTTTAAGAGGCAGTATCTGCCCTTAACAAAGCCGAACTGGGTAGGATCCAGTGTCTGTAGGTCCCCAATATCTTTATTTATGAGGTCCATGATGATCCTTTCCATAGATTTGCAGACCAAGCTAGTCAGGCTTATGGGGCGATAGTTTCCATGATCCGTTGAGGCACCACCTTTGTGGAGAGGGACCACTGTTGCTGTACACCACTCTTTGGGTACATATCCTGTAGTAAGGCTGGAGTTCATGTAGGACGCAGCCTGGGACACCGTCTGTTCCCATTGATGCTGTGTTTTTTGCTTTGGAGAGGGTGGCTCTTACCTGAGAATCTGAGATGTCAGGGGGGGGGCAGCACTCTGCTGGGATAGATATTTGCCCTTTTGGTGGGGAGGGGGGGGTTGCACTGAACCTGTCAGCTAGGATGTTGGCAATGTCTGTGGGTTCAGTGTATTTTTTGTCATTTTGGACTAATTCTGAGCATATCTGGGAATTCCCACCCAGGTTCCTAACATAACTAAAGAAAGCCTTGTGGTTATTCTTAGTGTCCTGTGCAATTTTTCTCTCGAAGCTGGCCTTAGACGATTTTATGAGTGCCTGTAGTTTTTTGCTAATACTGATCAGAGATGCCTTCCCTTTTTGGGATTTTGCTCTATCATGTAGTAGCTTCCTCCTTCTATTGTATAGTTTGTTTATGGCTGGGGTACACCAGACAGGACGCCTGCCTTTGGAGGATTGGGTCTTGGTTTTATCTGGGATTGCATGATCCATGCATTCCTGAAGGTGTTCATAGAATGTGTTTATAAAGGATTCTGCAGTCTGGTCCGTATGTCCCACAGGCCCTGGGGCTTTGAAGGATTCCACCTCGGTTTTGAGGAGTGTGAAATTTGCTTTAGAGAAGTTTTTCACTGTGGTTTTCTGGGCAGGGGGTGGGGTCGGGATGTGAATATCCAGTGAAATTAATTTATGGTCTGATCTTACCAGTGAGGGATACACTTCTGGTCTGGAGCATAGAGCCCCCATGTTGGTGATGATCAGGTCCAGTATGTTTTCCCCTCTTGTGGGAGTGGTAACAAGTTGTTCCATAGCATTTGAGTTTATAAATTCTAGGAACCTTTGGGCTAGGGTGTTGGAGCTAGAGTAATGCTCCCAGTCTATGTTTGGGTAGTTGAAGTCGCCCAATATAATGGTGTTTGGAGAGACCTTCATATTTTCCAGTGTTCTCAGGAAGGCCGAGTGGGGTTCCTGGGTTTGGGAGGGTGGTCTGTAGCAGGCTATAAACTGGAAGGCAGTTTTACCCACTGTTAGTTGCACATGGATAGTCTCTGATGATTCGTGCTGTGCCACCAACCTGGAGGTGTGGGTATCTTTGACGAATATTGATACTCCCCCTCCTTTTGTGGTTCGGTCCAAGTTTTGGGGCCGAAAAGCATGGTATGAGGTATAACCTGGTAGTGCTGGGGTGCTCTCAGGAGCATTGAACCAGGTTTCTGTTACTACACAGATATCGATGTTCTCCAAGCTAAGGAGAGTTTCAAGTACGTGCATCTTGAGGTTTAGACTTCTGGCGTTGAGTAGCATTACTATTAGTTTCTTATCCCTTGTGATACCTATGGAGGTGGGTTTGTCTTTTGAGCCTTGCCTAAAAAAGTCACTATGGGGGTGGCAAGAGCCTTTGCCAATATCCAAAAGCCCAGGGGTGACAGGTGCAAGCCGTCCCTAGCGAAGCATCGTGGCTTGTCGAGCATGTCATCCCAGGCTGACAGGGATTGGATCCCCTTTGAATGACACCAATACTTAAACCAATTGTTGAAATTGATCATCTTGTCTTCATATTGTGGCATCATTCTTGGTGAGGGTAAGATGCTACTCAAGGTCAGGGTCATACCAGCCTGGGCTACATGCTCAGAGAGCTCCTCTATGTCTCTTTTCATGTAGTCCAGGGAGGTACGTCTCAGGTCATTCACACCAGCATGGACAATGACTGAGTCATATTTGTACTTGCCTTGGAGTGACCTGAGTGCATGTGTTATGTGGCGGATCCTAGTGCCCGACAGGCAGCTCACTGTGACCTTCTTGTTCAGCCTGGTGAGTGGGACGTCAGTGTGCCTGACGACAGAGTCACCTATTACAAGTGCATCAGGTGTGTTGTTTAGCCTTAAGGGCTGTGACTGTTTGGAACACTGGCTTTGTGAGCTATGTGTTGCACGTGTTTTGTTTTGGGGTAGCGGTTGCTTGGGTGTCTGCTTTGGAGGTCTCTGCTGCTTAGGCAGATTTTTATTTAGATCCTCTGAGTATGTTTTTGTGTGTTTATGTGTTTGGTTTGCTGTTGTGGTAGGTCTATGTGAAACTGGAATTGTAGTGAGTGTGGTTTCCTTCTCCTCCTGACTGGTTATGCCAGTACTGAGTTGAGAGAGCTTAGCCTCCAGTTTGGCTATATGGTTGCATCTCTCACGTGTTGGAATTTGTTGGGAGGAGGAGAGGGTTGTCTGTGTACCTGAGGCAGTTGTAACATTGACTCAAGATTCCCAGATTCACCAGCTGGACCAGAGAGGAGGTTGACAACTGACCTTTGGACATGCTAGAATAGTATTGGGAATTCCTTTATAATTGAAAAAAGGGCCAGTGGGGAACAAGGTACTCAAGGGGAGTTTGTGAGGGTGTAGTGCTTTTAATTTTGTAGTGCTGACTTATATAATTGCTTTAGTGAGCAAGTGCCAGGCTTTAGAGTAGGAATAGGGTGTTTATTATGAGAATTAGATCAGTTCTAAGGGAAAAAGTGAAGAGCAGACTTTGTGGAGCCGAGAATGGTTTAAACCCAATTAAGCGGAGCTGCCCGATGCTGCGCTATGCGCAAAATCACGCAAAGCCGCACCAAAGCAGGTTTTATACAAGGGGACTTGAAAGAGCTAGAAACTGGCCCAAAACAGCCAATAGACTACCAGATTCTTGTGCTGGGAACACTCCACCAGGGATAGATAGGCTGCTCTAAGCTCCCCACTGCCACTGATGAACAAAGAAGCCTCCCTTTATCCAAGAAAGGAAATGGGCAACACAGGAACTTTCCAAAAGTCCAGAATACAGCAAAGCCTGTATTTGGACTACTCTAGGTCAGGAAAGATGGGAAACAAGGATATTTATTTTATTTTTTTTTTGCAACAAACAGCAGGAAAATGCAATAAATATGTAACACAGGCTAGCGCACTTGAATGTGTAGCCTCAACAGGTAAATGCAACAAACAGGACAAACTTTAAAAGTGCAGGTGCAAAAACAACTTTAAACAGTTTAAAACAGTTCAAGAAGCAGAAATACTTGCAGTTTAGCTAGATCGGACAGTCGCCCAGGTAGTAGCAGGAAAAAAAAAACACTTTTATCAGGTTAGCAGTCGCTCTTTTAGCCTCTCTGCTGCTAGCACCACTCTGCAGGACCATGAGGAGCTTGGCTGAGTAGTAACAAGCACAAAAACCACACCAAAGTGGGTTTTATATAGGGAGACTTGAAAGAGCCAGAAATTGGCCCATATATATATATATATATATATATATATATATATATATATATATATATATATATATATATATATATATAAAATATATATAAGTATTGGTCAGAGTTACACAGTAGGTATGTGGTGAATCTGGCAACCAAAGTCAAGCTTGCAGAGTAAGGCTTATTAACAATTCATGTGCTAAACCACCACATTAGTTGGTTCAATTTAGGGTTATCACCTGCCCCTCTTTATGCAAGGTAGTCCGTATTTGGGCAGGTGCGCCTTGCGAAAAAAGATGAAAAAAATGGAAAATGTTCTGAGAATTTAGGACAAAAAATATTTAAGTTTTCTTTAATAGTGATATAAAACAATGAGTTGCACCACTTGTTCCAGAGGTTCAGCATACTGGCTAAGACCTTTGCTGCTCCCATAGTGCCTTTTTTTAGGCAGAGTCTAACTAATGGATATTCCAACATAAATATATCAAATCTAAATCTGGATCACATTAAGGTGACACTGCTCAATGCCAGAAGTCTCAACAACAAATTGCATGATCTTAAGTTTCTTTTGTACTAAGAACACTTGCACTTATTTATTCTTTTTTTATTCATTTTATTTATTTATTGTTTTGATGATCAGGAAAGTCCAACTGGGTTTAACCCATTTTTAGTGGAGGTCCAGGAAGAAAAGCTCCATTACATAACATCTGTAATTTACAGTTTCACTTTCTTTCTTTTTTTCCTCTCACTCTTACTTCCTTTTTACTGACCTGTCCCTTTTGTCCTATCAATGCCAGGTCTACTAGCTACTCCATACCTCCCCCAGACTTATTCCAGTAATTGCTGGGGCCAGTCAAGGATCACAGGCAATGGGGTTTGGCACGTCTGAGCTTCTGACCAGCTGGAAGTCTTACTTTGGCCTACCCTATTACTCCCCCTCTTCTTGTGGCAATATGGTAGGTGTTCAGTGTGGAGTTTGCAGTATATTGCCTTCCCATCTGCAGCAGCTTCAGCTAGGCCCACTGCCACCCACTGAACATGCTTCCTTTGACAACGTACCTAGCCTTCACCAAGGATTGTCATCACGAGAGGAACATGTACGACCATTTCTGCCATTATATCAGTCACCCAAGATGCTAATTAAATTCAGGGTGCCTGGGTTGTAGTCAGGATTTATCCCTCTATGCTACAGGAGTGGTTTACAATTTCATTTTTGTGAACAATATTATTTTCAGCACAATTTATACCAAGTAAATAATATTTACATTCATGAGTTACAGTAAGATACAGGGCTGATAGAGTGGGTTGTATACAGACTGATCAAGGACAGGTTTATGCAGCGCATTTGATTGGGAAAGTAATTACCTGTAATAGATTTTATACAAGCAGCTAGGATCTTTTCATTAAGGCAAGACATTATCTATGTTTGTGTAATTACTAAAACATGGTTTAAATCACATTAAGATAAGACATTGTCCATATCTATGTAATTACTGAAACCTGGTTTGAATGTAAAGAAGGCACTCCCTCCATATCTGGGTTTTACACCTACCATGCCTTCAGGCCTGATGGCGACCATGGAGGAGTCTCCATACTTAAGCACCATATCACCTCCAGGGAGATTCCCAGAGACCCGCAAATGGAAATCAAAGAACTCCAGATCACTTTAAAAAGGACAGACTATCAATTTATAGCATATTGTAGGACATGCTCCTAATAATAACATATGATTCCTAAATGTACTCAGTCTACCTATAAATATGAACTTCATTGCATTGGTTGATGTCAGTTACCATCTCAGTAAACTGGGGCACCTATACCATCAATGTAGGGCATGCCTAGAAGTTCTTAGATTTAATAAATAAAAACTCCCTGGACCAGCTTGTTAACAAGCCAACTAGACAGCATAATATTTTTGATATGGTCCTTAAAATAGGTTCATAGGTTGTTATTAGGCTAATGACCACTGAGGTCCTTATAACACTAGCTGCACACTTCAAACCATTTGAATCCCAATTATCATACAGAGGTGGGGCATGTTAATAAGCAGATTTCATATTCCACAAGGGAGCCGTTAGCACCGACCCTGGGAATTATAGACCCATCAGCCTGACAAGTCTCATCTGCAAACCAATGGAACATATTATAACTGGTATTGTAAACTATAATATCAAAAATCTCATTCAACTTGACCTGCAGCAGTTTGGCTATGTGAAGGAAAGATTTTCACTAAGGAATTTTGTTAACTTCTTTGACAGGGTTATACATGGTGTCAGTAGTGGTCATGCTAGCCCCATTTCGTAAATTTTGACCTAGCCAAGGCATTTGGCACCATATCCTGTACTGGCATTCTAAGTAAGCAGAACACTTTGAAAATAGTTCCCTATGTCATAGGATAGATAGCAAATTGGCTAAAAGACTGAACCCACACAGTATGGGTGGCAGGTGCCTCATCAGAAAGCATGAAGGTAATTGGTGGTGTCCCCCAGGGCTCAGTTTTGCAACCTCTGGCATTTACTTTTCTGATTCCCAGATGGAAAGCCAAGACTTCTGTCACATTAAGTTTGCAGGCAACTGCAAACTGTAAGATTTTGTCAGCCCCTTTCTGATACCATAGCCCATCAGTAAGAGCTTATACACATAAATAACTGGTGTACTGATCAGAGATTCATAGGTTGTTGCTAGGCTAGTGACCACTAGGGCCCTTATAAGCCTAGCTGTGCACCTGAAACCCATTAAGATCCTGAGTATCATGGCTGTCTATGTGAGGGGGAAGCATGCTAGTGGGGAGGCAACTAAAGGATTTTTTGGGGGGGGGGTGTTAGGATAATACATTTGTTATTGACAGCTTCCGTCCATAAGGGATATGGGGGCCCATACATTTGTCAAGGTTTCATTTGAATAGAGTCAGGGATATACTCTGTTTTACATGGATGGGGAGCCTGTTCTATAGTCCAGGCATCCTTTGGGACACATATCTGTCTCTCCAGCACATTCTGTTTATGTCACAAGCAAAGTTCAGATCCCTAGATTTAGTGCTTCTGGTGATGTTTGTTTTTTTACATGAGCAACAGATCTATCAGAGCTGGGTTGGAGCAAAACCCTGTAAGCCAAGCAAAGGTCCCCTCTAAGCAGACTGTAGGAGATTGAATACAGAGACAGAGCCTTTAGGTGATTAGAGTAGGACAGGGTATTCATGTCCTGAATTCTCCTTGTGAGAAACCTTTGTGGGCATTCCAACTGTTGTAAGTATCTGATTAGGTACATGCCGAAGAGGGCATTATACTCAATGATACAGCTAAGGGCCAAGTAGAGTGATACTATAACTTCCTTTGGACGTGGATGCCATACCCTTATGTATAACTTGGATGACATAGAATGATTTTTTTACTATCTTAGTTATGTGTTGGTCAAAGGCAAGATTGCTATCTAGATATGTTCCTAGTTCCCTTACTACTGGGTTGACTCTTATGGGTGTTGTATTGATGAAGTAATTAACTTAAGCTGACAGTTTCCCAAAGGCATTATAATGCATTTTTTAGCATTGCGTTTTAGGCCATGGCTTTGGCACCAGTCATTTGTCTGTTAAACCTTCATAAGATGTTTCTGTCTTGAGGGGAATCTATAATAGCTCCCAATTAACAGTCATCTGCTGACTTGGTGAGCCAGAGGCCTTGAGCATTAGCCTTAACTTCCAAGATGTAAATGCCAAACAGGAGCAGGCCCAGCACAAAGTCCTGGGGTACTGTGCTGGTGACTGGTCCCTTGGTGGTGGTTTTACTGATTGATGACTTCTTGGGTCCCATCTGTGTGTCAGATGGCAATCCAATAAGTTATGTAGGGATTTATGCCTAGCTCAGAGAGCTCCCAATAATTACGGAGTGGGATATTGTATCGAATGCCTTGGCCAGGTCAAGATACACAGTATGCACTGTTTTCCCTTGTCCACTGCCTTGTTGACCCTCTCAAAGAAGTCTACTAGGTTAAGTAGGCACAACTGTCCCTTAACAAAGGCAAATTGGAATGGGTCCAGTGTTTGTAGATTGCCAGTGTCCTTACTTATCATTTCCATGATAATCCGTTCCATGGCTTTGCATATTAAGCTTGTTAGATGGATGGGTCTGTAGTTCCCTGGGTCAGTTGATGGTCCACCCTTGTGAAGGGGGATGACTGTTGCAGTCCTCCATTCACTTGGAATATAGCACATTTTCAGGCTATGTACCTCAAGTGGTCCTTATAGGTCACGCTTACCCCAATTGGTGAAGGTGGTACCATTCACTACCAGTTCAGCACACTGCTGTGTATTGCCTTAAGGTCCAGGACATAGCTGAAGAAGGCCTTGTGATTGTCCTTACCCTACAAGGCTATCTTGACCTCATGGTTGGCCTTGTTGGACTTAAATAGACCTCTTAGTTTCTTATTTAGTTGTATAAGGGAGCACTTTCATTTAAGGGAGTTGCTCTTCCTGATTTTGGCTATGAGTTTTCTTCTTTTATTATATACGCTGTTTGGGTGAAGAGTCTACCAGTGGGGTTTGTTTTTAGCATTTGTTTTTGGTTTAGTTTTGGTAGGTACTTTAGCCTCTATGCAGCCATTCACATGTTTGTATACGGACTCTGTGAATAATTCTGCATAGGTAGCTGTTGTCTTGGGGTGGGGGGAGCCTTGAATTTTGACAAACTGTCACCTAATAGGATGTAGTTTGCCTTAGAATAGTTCCTAACTTTTAGTAGTTTAGCTGGGTATTCCAAGCTGATTTTGACTTCAAAGGAGACAGCTTTGTCATCCGACTTCAGTAGTGAGGATGTGACATTGTGGGGGGGGGGGGTAGTTAAACACTTTCCCATGTTGGTAAATACCATATCCAGTGTGTTTGATCCTCTGGTTGGAAAGTGCACTATCTGTTTCAGGGTGTTTGCATTAATAAAGTTTAGGAAGCATTCTGCCTGTGAGTTTAAGGCAGTCTGTATTTCCCAGGTGATAGAAGGATAATTAAAGTCACCCATGAATAGGATGTTTGTTTGTATGCCGAGTGCTTATAGTAGGTTTAGGTTAGATTCATGAGACTCTAGGGGCATAGATGGTGACCTGTACCTATCCATAATATGGTGAGGGACCTTATCTATGATAACTTGCACATAGATGTGTGATATTGTGCCAAATGCCTTGGCTAATGCCCTGTTTAACCAACTTGGAGGTATGTTTTTACTAACATAGGTCAAGACATTTCCACCTTTGGCCCCAGTCTGTGCTGTTGTTGGTCTAGATATGTGAAATGAACTGTAGTCTTGCACTGCCGGTGTGCTTTCTACAGCTTTAAATCATGTCTTGGTAGAGGCACAGATGTCTACATTCTCCAGAGTGAGGAGGACTTGAAGGGTGCAGTTTTTTGTTTAGGCTCCTAGCATCGATTAGTAACACATTCAGGTTGTTTGGTGACTTTTTCACTATGTTGGTAGTTTTGTATTTTTGGCATTGCCTAAAAAAAGGCTCTAAGGGGGTGGATAAAGTTTTAGCCAATATCTGAAATCCTGGGTAGCAGGTACAGCCCATCCTTGGCAAAGCAATGTGGTCTGTTCATCATGTTCTCCCATGCTGACAGATATTGGTTCCCCCTGGAGTGACACCAGAAACTAAGCCAATTATTAAAATCCATCATTTTATGTTTGTACTGTAGCATTATCCTTGGTGAATGTAGAATACTGCTCAATGTAAGGCTCATACCTCTTCGTGGCACGTATTCCAAGAGACCCAATATGTCTCTTTTCATATAGTTCATTGAGGTATATCTCAGGTCATTTGCACCCACATGGACTATGACAGAATCATATTGGTACCTGAGGTTCAGTGACTTGAGTTTATGCATGAAATGGCAGATCCTGGCTCCAGATAGTGGGGCATCTGAGTGTCACATTATGGAGTCTTCAATGACAAGAGTACTAGGCAAGTATATGCTTGCCTTATGGGCGTTGTTCTTGGGGGACCATTAAGTGTAGCCTTATGTGAGATGTTTTGGTGTTCCTTTGTATGCTTTTTTAGTGATTGCTGAAGAGCAAAGTTGCCATTAGGTGACTTTGGAGGTCTTTGAGATTTGGGAATGTTTCTTTTAAGCACCTTAGCATAAAACAATCTACGTGTGTGATGAGCAGTATGTCTGAGGGATGTAGTGTGGGTATTCCTGACAACTACATTTTTATGTGAGATATTTTTGCCTCCAAGGAAGTTGTGTATTTACATGTCTTGTATACTGGGTTAACTTCTTTAACGATTAACTGGTTGTCTAAGAACATGAGACAATTGGTACATTGCTTTAGGATGCCCAAATCTACCAAGCTAGCCACAGTCACATTACAAAATTGTTTGTCCATGTTATCTAGTCATATAATAGGGTGAGCTGTTTAGGATTAAGGATTGGGTTTTAACAAGGATCTCCTGGGGTAGTTTTGAGGGCTCAGGGCAAAATGTTATATAATGTTAGGATATGGTAGTGCTAGTTGATGCACAAGCTAGCTGATCTAAGCTTACTTCTGTACAATGCCACTCTGTTTAATGGGTTTTGGACCTAATCCTAACTTTATAATGGACATTTTACTGTGTACTTTCTACTATACAACCACTACTAACCAGTTCTGTAAAAAATCACCTGATTTATAGCAGAAAAAAAGCTTAAAAATAGACTCCTATGCCATCTACTCAGTAAATGAGTGCACTTTGAGCTTCCTGCAGTACTTCCCAACTCAGAGAGACCAGGTAAACACATCCTGCCACAGGATGCATGATCTTGGAATTTCTTAATGAAAACGCACTGTAGAAGTAGCTGTCAAGGGGCAGATTAAACAACAAACTACTACCGATCAACTAAGTCCCTGACTAATTTACCCTTCTGCAAGGCAATCTGGAGACAAACAGACCTAGAATAAGACAACAAACAAGAGAAATTACATTTCTTGCCACAAAATTAAATAAAAGCTTTAAAAGTGCTAAAAACCAGTAGCTATCACTGTATAAAGCAAGTAAAAGTGTAGTAAGTTAAGAAAATACTCTTAGCTTAGCCTGAATGGTTCTGGATGCAATTGAAACATGAGCAGAGCCTAAAATTATCCACTTGGATCAGTGCTTTACCCAGCCAACAAGCACACAAATAAATAAAAACAAAAATAAATAAATTAAATACTACAAAGTGCAATATTATCAAACTTGGTAGACAACCCCTCCCCTCAGCGTACACAACAGATAATACCCCCATTTCCAAATGAAAATTATCCTGGATCATGGTTTTATAATTCCCTCTCTTTCAATCACCATGCAATAATAGTATGAAAATCTTTTTACTAAGTGCAACTACTTGTTAAGGGAAAATCATCCAGGTCCATACAGATCACTGTTCCCTTATACTCAGCATTGACTAGGCCCGTTACCGAGTTCAGTGCCCTGTTCAGGATATACCTCACTAGACATAGTAACAACTTGAAAGATCCCAGAGGTTTCTAACTAAGAAGATTGCAAGCTTAAGGACCATGAACTACCAAGAGAGACTAGAAGCACTGTCTCTTTATTAAGTATTTTGAGTGAAGATCTATGCCTTGCCTTCCATGCCATTACAGACCTAGTTGTCCTGGACCTCTTGTATCTCCACAATCTAATAGTTTCACAAAAAGTAGAACCAGGGACCCAGATCTTCAGCAGCAGGTAAATAAGACAGACTCATCATGCAGTGCTGTCCTGCTTCTAGAACAAGCTGTCCCTGTAGATTAAGCATTGTGATTCCCTATCTTCCTTCATATGTGGCCTAGATGATTTAATGGGCACCTGCAAATTCACCATGGACTTGACTGGTGTAGCCCTCCTAAAGAAAGGTGATATGGTCTAAGGTGGCTACTGCTAAGGCTTAAATAACCACAACACTCAGTTGTATTGAAATTTCTATGAATCCTATGAAATTATTTAGTATGTGGACTTCCTTAATATGAAATGGGACAAATTAAACTCTATAAGAGTGAGCTTTTATTTTGGAAAAGTGTGATGTCCGGTACTTAGCAGTGGTTGTGGTATGCTTTGTTCTGCAAAGTCTGTAAAATGTCCCACTTTGAGATTTTGGAAAGGGGGCAGCCCTATTTCAAATGTGAATGTTCATGACTCTATTAGGTGCCTCCATCTCTACAGGTTGGCAACATTTTTTCTAGAAGCTGGTCTCTGGACTACTTCCTCCATTGCCACAACCTTGTGCATCCAGCTCATATACCCTATCAGATGTATGGTCCTTGACATCATAACTCCACCCCTACCAGACCAGGTAGGATTCACTTCTGAGAAGACCAGTACTTGGGCTGGATGTTTAGGAAGGGCAGCAAGATACCAGAGATTTTTACCTTGTCACCCTACCGCTGACTGAACCATCTAAACCCCTCCTTCTTAAAAGCATTGAAAACAGTGCTCTATGCACAAGGGCAAATGTGTTGCAGCATATAATACCATCAAGTTGCTGTACACTAACCACTGCAGTTTGTGTTGTTATACCTTTGTTATCTAACAAGGGTCAGTCATATGTTCATGAGCTCTCATCTCCTATAGCAAGGAAATAGAAAATGTTTAAAAGTCAACCAAGATGTCAAGACTCAAACACAACCCAGCCCCACTCCTGAACATAGAGCTTATCTCTGTGGGATAAGGATTGCAGACATATGTAGGGGGGTGTCAGATATAGGGTATCAGCTCAGTCAGTCAGTATGCCGTTTTACCAAGTCTATGTCACTGGTAGTCATTGACTTACTACATCAGATTTGACTTTTTTCTTTCTATCTCTTTGGCACCTTTGCATCTCTTCTATGTATTCTATGTAATTCTGTCACAATGTATAGTGCCACTATGATTTTCAAAGACTGGTATTTATTGGTTTTCTTTATGAACCCCCCCCCCCCCAAAAAAAAAAATTTAACTTTTTCATATTTTCCTCTAAGATAGCCACCATCTTATGCTAGGTTCCTCATGTTATAATGGAACTAAATGGATGCCATTCTGGTAACATGTAGCCATTCCTTGTACAATATTGCCACTGAGCAGAGAAATCTGCAATCAGGTGACCATCTATAAGAAAATGAAATCTCCCTGTCTTTTCCATTTTCAGCGATGTTCCCATATGAAGGTGGCAGTCCAGCCAGCTATTAGAAAAGCAGAACACTGTGTATTTAGTAGTAAGATGGTAAAGTCTCTGTTTTATTTGTAACTTAACCTGACAACCCCACGGGGCTCTGGCTGAATAAGTTTGCAGATGACTGCAAGCTAGGAGCAGTCATTGAACCCCAAAATAGCTAGCCATCCTGCAGGAAGGTTTGTCCCAATCAAATAACTGATGATAAAATCATAGACTGAAACTAAATGCCAAAAAAAAAAATATATATATATATATATATATATATATATATATATATATATATAGCCAGTTCGGCTTTGTTAAGGGCAGATCCTGCCTCTTAAACTTGGTCGATTTCTTTGAAACAGTCACCAAGGCCATTGACGAGGGGAAGGTGGCCCACACAGCCTACCTGGACCTCGCAAAAGCCTTTGATACAATACCCCACTCGGGCATTATAGATAAGCTCACCAGCTTAAATATAAACCCCTATGTCACTAGATGGGTTGCAAACTGGCTCAAGGACAGAACCCACATGGTTAGAATTGCTGGAGCCATGTCAGACTCGAAACCAGTTACAAGTGGTGTCCCACAAGACTCAGTCCTGGGACCTCTCTTGTTCGGTATTTATTTCTCGGAGGTACAGGCCAACACGGAAGGACTGTGGCTGACCAAGTTCGCAGATGACTGCAAACTGGGTGCCATAATCGACTCTCCAGCCGACACAAGCATCCTCCAAAAGGGCCTCATAGAAACAGACAACTGGTGCCAGTGCCATGGCCTCAAGCTAAATGCCAAAAAGTGTATAGTCATCCCCTTTGGCAACAACAAAGTGCCCACAAATTACCACATAGGTGGTAATCCATTAAGTACAGAAGAAGTAATTAGGGACCTGGGGACCCAAGTTGATAGCAATCTCTCATTTGACAACCACGTGGCCAAAGTGGTTAGAAAAACATTGTATATAGCCCACCTAATCATGAAGGGATTCACATCTAGATCAGGGGAGGTCATCGTGCCTCTTTACTCATCCCTCATCAGGCCCATAATTGAGTACAATGCCCCTTTTGGGATGTACCTTACCAGACACCTGCAGCAACTGGAAAGACCCCAAAAGTACCTCACCAAGAGGATCAAAGGGTTCAAACAGATGCCATATGCTGCCCGGTTAAAGAAACTCCAGCTCTACTCAGTGGCAAACCGCCTGCTCAGAGGCGATCTGTGCCTGATGTATAAAGCCATGTCCAACCCGGAATTAATGGACATGCTGCACCTCAGAAAATCCAAATCCCATCGAGCTACATGCTCGAGAGACTTGAACCTCAGCACTGAAATAAATAGGACATGCTGGAGGGACAGATTCGTAACCCAGAGGCTCCCTTCACTCTGGAATAAAATCCCAGTCCAGGTTAGGCAGAGTCCCTCATTGACTCTCTTCAAGAGGAATCTTGATGAGTGGATGGGACCTCGTAGGTTTACCCCGGGTATCACTTCTGTGTCACTGTTAGACAGAGGCACAGTATACTAACCTCGAAAAAGGGCATAGCAAAATTAATTTAAAATGGGTGGAGAAAGCCAAACACACTCTGGCTAGGCTTATAAATGCCCTAGGGCAGATAGCCTAGTATGAACCTATGAACCTATATATATATATATATATATATATATATATATATATATATATATATATATATATGGGTCTATGTTAAAACATTGAAAGTGCAGTTCATCGAACTGCACTTTCACGGACCCACTTTAGCGAAAGTGCATAATATCGCACATGCACTTTCGCTAAAGTAAACAAAACAAAATCAAAAAATGCACACAAAAAAATGTAAACACTACTATGCAGGGGGGCAAGCTCCCCTGCCCCCCCCACTTTAATATTCTAACTCTGAGATCGCACTACAGTAGGGAAAAGGGAATATTCAGTTATCCCCACTGTACCACGATCTCCACAAAAGATTTGTTAGTTGTACATCAACATATTCAACTAACAAGGCATGCAAACTGCATGTTTTTTCGTTTTTTACTTTGTTTTAGCGAAAGTGCATATTCGATGTTATGCATTTTCGCAAGTCAGTTCATCAAAGTGCAGTTCGATTAACTGTACTTTCCATGTTCTGACAAGGACCCATATATATATATATATATATATATATATATATATATATATATATATATATATATATATTCACTTTAGAAGCTTGAAATACTGAAATATCAAAATTCAGTATTTTGAGCCCATATAGTGTAATCCTGAGAAGAGCGAAACCTCAGAAGTGTGAAATTCAAAACCTCGAATACCGGAGGTTTTGAATTTCTCGCTTCTGAGGTTTCGCTGTGGTTATGGATTCAGGTAAGTGTGTATGTGTTAAGGGTTTTGGGTAGGGGCTGTGGTGTGTGTCAGTGTGTTTTGTTGCTGTGATGTGTGTGTGCGAGGAGAATGTAGCTAGTGTGGTGGTGTTTTGTGAATGTTTGTATGTAGTGCGACCTCGGAGTGAGAATATTTAGGTAGGGGGGATGTGGAGGTGCATGGGGACTTGCCTCCCGGCTTTACATAGTAGAGAACTTGTATTTGTGTGTGTGTGTGTGTGTGTGTGTGTGTGTGTGTGTGGAGTAAAAGTGTGAAATTCAAAATTTCCGGTGTGCGAGATTTTGAATTTCGTGGTTCTGAGTTTTCATGGTTTTAAGATTTTGACTTTATATTGTGTCCTTTGGGAAGTCATCTATTCTGGGGAACTAGCACATTGACAACACGGCCCTAAGAACTGACACAATTGTTCAGGATTTGGGAACTGATGTGGACAATGGCAACATTGGTCCACTGTCATAAGAAAGTCCTTCTATATTATATAGCTTATAAACAAAGGGATTGCATCTATATCTTGAGATGTCATTGTCTTCCTTTACTCAGCCCTCATTAGGCCAGTCATTGAGTACAATGTCCCATTTGGCAGGGATACTTTACTAAAGAATACAAGGCCTAAAACATATGTCCTATATGGACTGACTCAAAGCCCTATACTCAGTAACCTACAGACTCCTAAGTGGTGACTTGTGTCTAGCATGCAAATCATCCTCCGACCTAATACTAATAGACTTACTGCACATCAGCACATCATATGCAACTAGAAAATAATTGATCCAGGGATCTAAACCTCTTTTGGAACATCAAGAGAATGTTTCTTAGGGAAAGGTATATCTTGCAGAGGATGCCACTGCTCTGGAACAGACATCCCATCCATGTAAAACAAAACTCCTCCCTGCCCATATTCAAGTACATCTTGTATCTATGGATGGATAGTAGAAAATTCACCTCAGGACTGTCCCCTGTACTACTAAGAGACAAAGGCAGATCCTAAAGACTTTATCCCATGCATAGGCATCCTCAGATTATATATGGTATGCTCCCAAATATTCTAACTTGGAGTAATATATAATTATCAGCCATGAGATGGGCAAGGCCAGTCTAACATTAATCACCAAAAGGGAAACTGGCTAAACTTAAAATGACCCACAAGGGCAGCTAACTTAGTACTTTCCTATGAATCTATAAGTGTTCCTTCAGAAATACAAATCTGTTCAGATTCAAATAGTATGCAAGTGGCAAGAAAGAAACAGATGGGCAACCAAGCAGAGAGTAAATCATAACTAGGAACTCATTTCTGGGATAGCCCTTTACTTAGTAGCTGCTTTATGTTAGCCCTTTGTCCCCGTGAATCAGTCCACTGCAATCTATCGTTGGCAGTCCTGGTTAGTGGCATCACTTCTTGGAACTTCACTACTGTGACTGCCTACCATTTGCCTGTCCTATATGCTCGTATCTTCCTCCTGCCCCAACCATCTCAACATTTTTGTCAGTACATGATAGCCCACCCTACTGCCACTTGTCCATTGCGCTGTCACATGGGAGCATATGGTTTCTTTACAGTTCTTTGCAGCCACTTCAACAGAATCCTTTATTTGGACTACAAACATTAAATAGCACTCACATCAACTAAAGCTGTTATCTTTGTGATTTATGGAAAATGTCCATTGTATGTGTGTATTCTGTGGTGGGTGGGTATTTTTGGAGAATATCAGTGTAGGACAATAAGTAATTTCATCATACAGTGTCTTTTTCTATGGTGCATACAGTTCACTTGCAGTCTTTTCCAGGTAAAGGGGTGGGAACTTATTTTCACTTTGCTATTTTTCCTTGTTTGTGTGACCATGACTTTATTTTTCTTTATTTTTTGATGGTGCTGGATTACTGCATGTATTTGATTAGTGTCAATGCATTGTTTTCCTTAACAATGGAGTCCACAGTTATGGCTTTTTTGTATTTACATGAATCTCTTTAGATTTCACCCTTGCTTTAACTCTTCTCTGTGCTCATGATTCAGATGCCTTCACTTCTGTTGCACCTTATTTGAAGAACAGTCTCATAACCCCAGCCCAGCCCCACATGCAACTCAATGGCATTTGGTTAGCATCTAAACACATATCAGGACTGTATATAAAGTGCACCCACATGTAAAGAGCTGTTCCACAACTTTTAAAATAATTTTTCAATTAAATACAAAACTTGCCTTTCTACAAATGGATAGTTTATTGTACCACATGCACAACTACACAAACAACACAAATATGAGAAAACATTAATAACCCATCTGGGTTGACTTCAAATCTCCTTCCTTCCGACATTTCTGTTACTCATTCACTTTATGTTACACATCCACTCACCTTAAACACTTACCTTTCTTTCTGTAAAGTAAGATACTGTACTGTTCCACTGTGTATACATAGATATGTAAATATAATATTTTAATATTCTTATACATGATACAAAATATTTTTTTACTTTTCCTCTATTATTGTACTCCCTTGAATTGGATAATATAGTTAGTTGAGCTTTTTTCCCTGAGACCCTGCTGAGAGGGATGCTAGCTTAGCCCTTCCAGCTTGTTACCACACCCTTAAAGCCCAAATACTTTCTCTACTATATCCTGGTATTACAAAGCAAAACTGAAACAACCTGAACAGCAGTCTGTATCTCATAAACACTAAGTGCTAAGCAAAGTAAAGACCAGGCATTTCAATGTAAAGTTGCCTTTCTAGCAGTGCTGTGCAGCAAATTCTAAATGTTTTACTTTCTATTTGAAATAACTGCATTCTCTGTAAACTGAATGCTTTACAAACTAAAGAACAATATGAAATAGCAATGACAATATGCAGTTGGTGCTAAGAAATTTTGCTACTCCAGATTAACTCCTAGATGATTTGGGGAGTAAATTGGAATAACTAGAAAAAACTTTACCACCACAGAGAACAGTAGACTCCATACAGAATGCACCACAGCCAAGAATCAAACCTGAGAACCTTTTGCTATAATGTAGCAACACTGCTCACAGCAATACAGCATTAGTGACAATGTTTTTGATATAAATGTTTGCTTAAAAAGGCAATGCACATTCATTTTTTCCAGAAAGTAATGCAACAGCATTCCTAAGTGTAATAAATATCACAAGAAAAACATAAGAAAAGACAAATGGTTGTTTATTAGGTATATTTAGGTATATAACTCTTAATAATTGACACTATAGATATTGCAGAGATACTTTCTATGTGGTGATTGCCTCACTTATGTACTTTGTAATGAAATTTCAAGTACACCACTCTTATCTTTCTACTTAATGGTGTTTAAGTAAGTCTGTCATGTGATTTCCCTAGACCGACTTGTCTAGTGATTATCAGCCTCTAAATCACTTTATCTTGAGCTTCTCGCTGTGAGCCTAGTTTCACACTTTTCTGTACTGCAGCCTTGGCTATAATAATTCAAATCCTCCTGGTTATCATGTGTTACACATCTCACCTTTATCTGCAGACTGTTACCTGCAGGCCATGATTTAATATTAGTAAGTAGGACATGGGAGAATTCTGGCAGTAGAGTAGATTCCTGAAGTACCTTACTGGTGTTTCCTTATCTCTTATGAAGGTTCCTTTTGCCATTTATTTCTGCCTTCTGCCTGATAACAATTAGCCCCCCCTCAGTAATTCTCACCTCTGTTTGTGAATCATTATCTTTTTTTAGGCTTCTTTATATATACTCGAGGTGATATTGCTTGCGTGTCAGTAGTCCAGAGAAAAAAAAAAGATGAATGACCTAAAGCCAAATTTCCCATAGGATATCATTGCCAGCATGATTCCTAATTGTGTGCAAGCAATGAGTCACTTATTTAAGGAGATTTCTCCTTTCTTCCAGTTAGTGCAACCATGGAGTTGGTACCCCACATTAGCAGTGCTAGGGAGCTTGCCCCCGTGCAAAAAAAAAAAAAAAAAAAAAAAAGGAGTTTTTCACCTTTTGGATTTTGTTCTTTTGGAATGTCGACTTTCAGGAAATTGACATTTCATAGTAGAACCTTTTTTTATTAAATGCCCTCCTATGCACACACAGCTTACAATTAGTTGTTTCTAGTGCCCCTCCTCAATCTGCAGCTACCAGATGACAGCTGCTTCCCTTGGACCCAATCTAATATCCAGGACTGGAGAGGAGAATGAGGCATCTCAGTGCAGTATCACATTGCAGCCAAAATGATCATTTTTCTAATCTAACCCTTAAAATGTCCCCAGTGCAAAGGGCATGCAATGATATAGTTGCAGAGCCCCATGAATGTCTGCTGATGCATCTGTAATTTGTTAGGGTGCAGCAGCAGGAGCACTAACGAAAGCACCCCTCCCTCACATAATGATAGTAACATGCTATTCTCGTCCTGTCCACCCAGATCACTCCTCAAAAGCGAGGGCCATTCCTTATCTTATGAACTAACACTGTACAATCACTGTTGACAGCCTTGCCAAAATCAAGGCTGGTAACATGCACTAATTAATTCAGTTACTCAAGCAATGTATTATGAGTCTGAAAGGATCCTGCCATGTTTAAGTTCAGCATTTCTGTGGAGCGTTCCAGCTGTTTACTGTCCATTCTTTAATGGGCACTGCATTTACTTTACTAACAACCACTATGAATCTGTCTTGCATGACTTCATATATTTTGTTAAATGGGAATGTCTTAACTGCAACTGTCCATTTACAGTAAAGACATTAGGAGAAAAACTCCATAGAAAAAGAATGACTTGAATTGTTTACTTAACTTCAGTACCATCTCTACAATTTTTTCGTAACCCCAAAAATTCCCTAGAGACAACTACTTCTAGGAATGTTAGGTGTTATCAAAAAGTAGTAGAGAATCATATGAGAGGTGTACTAAATGGTTCTCTGATAGAGTAGCCGATGTATGGAATATACCGCTAAAATTACATTAAAGCAAGCATTATTGCCTGCACCTGAAATATCTTTCTGTATGTATGTATGCATGCATGCATCAGTGTATATTTTGCAAATACAGTTGTTTCACCAGTCATCATAAATTACACCAACTATGCATTTATATTTATTTTGATATGTAGATAGATAGATTGATAGATACTGGTGTCTCTGCTATCCTTAAACAAAAAACAAAAAAACAAAAAAAAATCTTGCTATTTTCCCACTTTCTATAATTTAAAAAAAAAGTTCAGTTACAGAGTTGCTGTTCTGAACTGTTTGTAAGTTTCTTGGAGGCCAGTGCTTACTTGGGCTAAAGGGAAGTCTCTGTGTTCACCAGCGGCAGTGGTTAACACTGAGCAGCCTGCCTGTCCCTGTAGGAGTGGTTACTGCCTAGAAACTGTAGTTTTATTGGCCCTTTTGGGTCAATTCCAAACTCCTTGATCTCTCTCTCTTAAAACCCTGCAACTCTCTTTATGAGCGGTCTTGCGCACAGAGCAGCGTCGGGCAGCGCCGGTTAGCTGGGGTATACTATTGCTGGCTCCACAAAGTGTATGCTGCAAATTTTCCCTTAGAACTAGGCAAGTCTCAACTCAAGTGCTTCAGATCAACTGTTCTTATTGCAGCACTTGCTTAACCCAAATCAGCACTTGTCCAAATCTCTTAGACAGCACTATTATTTTCCAAATCTCCTAGACAGCACTATTATATAATACAGCATAAGACCCTCGACTGTACGCAAGACAAGTGAAACTCACTTTTCCAAGCATATCCAGAGGTCAGCTTCAGGTGTACTCTCCAGTTCATCTGGTGGAATTGGGCATCCTGAGGCAATGTCACAACTGCCTCATGTATACAGACATCCCTCTCCTCTTACCTCTAGACACAAACACCTGTGAGAGATGCAAATACACAGCCAGACTGGAGGCTAAGCGCTCTCAACCCATGACTGTAACAGACAGTCAAGAGGAGAAGAGACACACTAGCATCACACCACCAGTCACATAAATACACAAAAATGTATTCGGAGGCACTAGGTACCAATCTGAAAAAGAAACAGTGCCCTCCAAAGCAGACAAGCAAGCAACAGCACCTCCAAACACAAGCCAGAAAACACATAATTCACCTCAGCAGTGTGCCTCACGACAGCCCCTAAGGCAAAACACCATACCCAACATGCTAGCAATAGGAGACTCTATAGTAAGGCACACAGATGTTCCACTCACCAGGCTGAACAAGGAGAAGGTTACTGTCAGCTGCCTGTCAGGTGCTAGGATCCGCCACATAACACAGGTACTTAGGTCACTCCAGAACAAGTACAAGTATGACGCTGTCATTGTACATGTTGGTGTGAATGATCTAAGACGTACCTCCTTGGACTACATGAAAAGAGACATTGAGGAGCTATCTGATCATGTAGCCCAAGCTGGTATGACCCTGACCTTGAGTAGCATACTACCTTCACCTAGAATGATACCACAATACAAAGACAAAATGATCAATTTCAACAACTGGCGAAGCTTCTGGTGTCATTCTAAGGGGATCCAGTGTATGTCTGCCTGGGATGACATGATAGATAAGCCTCGCTGTTTCGCCAGAGATGGTTTGCACCTGTCACCCCTAGGCTTTCGAATACTGGCCAAGGCTCTTGCCGTCCCCATAGTGCCTTTTTAGGCAAGGCTCAAAGGACAAATCAACCACCGTAACCAGCACAGGTAACCAAAAACTAAGGGTAATGCTACTCAACTCCAGAAGTCTCAACCTCAAAATGCACGCACTCGAGGCACTCCTCAGTATGGAGAAAATCGATGTTTGTGCAGTGACGGAAACCTGGTTGAAGCTTCCAGAGAGCACCCCAGCACTACCAGGTTACAATTCATATCATACCTTCCGGCCTCAGTTACCGGATCACAGTATAAAGGGTGGAGGTGTATCCATATTCATCAAGGATACCCACATCTCCAGGTTAGTGGCGCAGCATGATGCCACAGAGGTCATCCATGCGCAACTATCAGCAGGCAAAACCACATTTCAAGTCGTAGCCTGTTATAGATCACCCACCATGTCCCAAGATGCTCACTCAGCATTCCTTGAGGCATTGGAAAATATAAAGGTCCTACCCAACACCATAATTTTGGGTGATTTCAACTACCCTGGTATAGACTGGGTGAACTACCAAAGTTCTAACTCCTATGCCCAGCGGTTCATAGAATTTATAAATTCAAATGCCCTTGAACAACTGGTATGTTCTCCCACTAGAGGGGACAACATATTGGATATAGTCATCACAAATATGGGCGCCCATTGTACCACACCCGTTATCACTCCCTCTCTGGTCAGATCAGACCACAAACTGATAACCCTGGATGTCCTCACCCCTCCACTTCCCCCAGTCAAAGAAACCATCGTAAAAAACCTTTCCAAAGCAAACTTCAAACTACTTGCGTCAGAAGTGGAAAGCTTCACTATTCCCTTGCAGAAGGATAATGATATCCAGGATGCGGAATCCTACACCAAGGCACTCTATATGCATCTTCAGGATTGCATGGACTGTGCTATCCCAAAAAAAAACAAGACTCCTTCCTTAAGCAAGAAGAAACCAGTCTGGTGGACCCCGGCCATAAGCAAACTTTACAATAAAAGGAGGATACTTAAAAAAAAAGGCCAAATCTCAAGTAGAAAAATCATCCCTGATCAGCATTAGTAAGAAACTGAGGGCCCTCATCAAGTCAACTAAAGCTAATTTTGAAAAGAAAGTTGCTAAGGATGCCAAGGATAACCATAAGGCCTTCTATGGCTACGTCAAAATCCTAAATGGCAACGCTCAGGTCTGTTCTGAGCCAGTACAAAATGGAACAAAATACACTGACCCTTCTGACATTGCCAACATCTTGGCTGACAGGTTCAGTGCAAATTCCCCCCCCCCCACCATCTGCAGGGCCTATTACTATTCCAGGGGATTGTGTAACTCCAATTATTACTGATACGTTGGTTAATAAGGCTCTATCTAAAGCTAAAAACACTGCCTCCATGTGACTAGATGGTGTCCCGGGCTGTGTCATACACGAGCTCCAAAATGAATTAACCCTGCATCTGAATACCCTGTTCAGTCTCAGCCTCTCGACAGGATATGTGCCCATAGAATGGCGCACAGTAATGGTGGTTCCGCTGCACAAGGGTGGGCCCACAACTGACCCTGGGAACTACCGACCAATAAGCCTGTCCAGTCTGATCTGTAAGACAATGTTGCAAATCATTATGGAACTCATAAATGGAGAGACTGGGAACCTCCAAACACTTGACCCCATACAGTTCGGATTTATCAAGGGCAGATCATGCCTCCTGAACCTGGTGGACTTCTTTGAGACAGTTACTCAGGCTATAGATAAGGGAAAGGAGGTACACACGGCTTACTTTGACCTTGCTAAAGCATTTGACACCATTCCCCATTCAGGTATTATTGATAAACTCACCAACCTGGGCATAAACCCTTACATCACAAGATGGATCACAAACTGGCTCTCAGACAGATCCCACAAAGTAAGAGTAGAGGGATCTATGTCCGAATCCAGACCAGTAACAAGCAGTGTGCCTCAGGGCTCTGTCCTGGGCCCCCTCCTGTTTGGCATATACTTCTCAGAAGTACAAGCAAGCACTGAAGGGCTGTGGCTGACCAAGTTTGTGGACGACTGCAAACTGGGTGCTATAAGAGAGTCTCCAGCTGACATGGATATCCTCCAGAAGGGCCTTAATGAGACTGATGCATGGTGTCAAAGCCATGGTCTCAAGCTAAATGCTAAAAAATGTGTAGTAATCCCCTTTGGAAAAAACAGAGTACCCGTGAACTACCACATAGGAGGTAACCCCCTTAAATCTGAAGAAGTAATAAGGGATCTAGGGACCCAAGTAGATAGTCAGCTTTCCTTTGATAACCATGTTGCCAAGGTGGTTAGAAAATCCTTCAATGTGACCCCTCTGATCACAAAAGTGTTCGCATCAAGATCTAAGGATGTAGTGGTGCCCCTCTACTCTTCCCTCATCAGACCCATTATTGAGTACAATGCACCAATTGGAATGTACCTGGCTAGGCATCTCCAGCAGCTGGAGAGACCACAGAGGTACGTCACTAAGAGGATTACTGGCCTCAAACAGTTGCCCTATGCAGCACGATTGAAAAAACTAAGGCTTTTCTCTGTTGCATACCGCCTTCTCAGAGACGATCTCTGTCTAACATACAGAGCCATGTCCAACCCAGAACTGTTGAACATGCTCCATCTTAGCAAAACCAAATCTACTCGAGCTACACGCTCTAGGGATATAAACCTCAACACAACAATGAATAGAACATGCTGGAGGGATAGATTCCCTTTGCAAAGACTCCCCTTGCTATGGAACAAGATCCCGATCTACATAAGACAGAGCCCCTCACTATCACTCTTCAAGAGGAACCTTGACAAGTGGATGGGTAACAGAAAGTTCATACCAGGGATCATACCAACAGCTCTACTAGATAGGGGCCAAGGGTACTAGCTGCTAGATCAAGGGCCTAGGGAACTAACCAAAGGGGTGGTGAATATTGCACAATGTGGCTGGGCTAATATATGCCTTTGGGCAGATAGCCCAGTACCTACCTATGAACCTAAATAATGCAGCTGAGGGAACTAGTCCATGAAATGGGGTTGTTTTATTAAGAAGAAAATAAAAATAATGGTGCAGTCATTTGTTTGGCACAGGCAAAACAAGAACAGTGTTACAGTTTCTCGTACTTGTCCTGCTACTGTCCCTAAGATGATTTCGCCTAGCTTCCTTTTGCCTGGAATCTAAGCAGAAAATATTCAGGCTACTCCAGGTTCTGCTAGTTTGTATCCTACTTGTTGCAGCATATTCCTCAGTACTGTTATTCTAGGCACCAGGACCATGGACTTCCATTTCATATACCAGACTAATAGGATGATTGTCTGTTAACAGCACTCTTGTAAGAAATGTTTGTAACTAATACAAAGAAGTGTACCTGTTAAAGGGAAATACATTTATGCCATATTTATGCATTTTGTGCATAACAATATAATTTGCAATATTTTTTTTTATTTTTTTATAAAGCATTTTATATGAATTAATGTAATTTACATCATTCTGAAAAGTCATGTAATGAGAACCATCACACTGTATTATACTGACCCCTCCCCCAGGCTTGAGACATTTGGTCTCAGCCCACTAGATGAGCTGTGATTCCTAGACAGGCCATCTGGATTGTTGTGGGTTGAGCCTGACCAAGGTTTTACACTAAAGGTAATGAGAGTGCCCACTAACAAAGTTTAGCATTCCCATCCTGCAGCTTTTGCAGCCATAAGGGGCATGGTCTGTGACCAATGAAGAACCCCAGCCATGTAGGTAATATTTTAGTTATAAGGGTTTCCACTTGATTGCCAAGCAATCCTCTCAGTACTGGAATATTTGGTCTCTGCTCTACTTAATCTATGAGGAGTAGCCCAAGGACTGAACCTTCAGGTGTTGCTAGTAACAGATCTTTAGGATGAGATATAGGTGCTCAACCTAACTTCCTGGATTCTGTTTGTTTGCTAATTTGCTATTCGATAAGTTAGATAGGGACTGACATTTAGGTGAGAGAGCTTATCTATGATATCTGAGTGCGGCATGATAAGAAGAAATCTAAGATGACGTCCTTGCTTAGTTTAGCAGAAGAATTTTGGAACAGAGTGAAAATGAAAATCAGTCTTGAAGTAGGCATGACTCAGACAGCAAATGAAAGTGGCAAGAAACAAAAAATGGATGTAAAGAAAAGGACCAGAAAAAAAGGAGACACAATTAGAAAGTCCACAAATATAGTGGCAAGTACAGAAAGTTCTATAACAACCTCATGTTGAACAAGATCTAACTCAGTAATGGCTAAGGAGAGGTGAATGTAAACCAAAAAATGAAAGACTAATAATGGCTGTCCAAATGTGGGTGTACATACATGTTGGTTTGCAAAGTCTATACAAAAAGTGGGAGAAACGGACAAATGCAGGTTCTGTAAAATAGAACTGGAAACAGTCGAACACCTCATTGGCGGGTGTGATGAACTCATGGCTGAGGGTTTATATACTGAAAGAAAAATAATGTGCATGACTTTTGAACTGTGGATTGTGCAAAGAGTACAATACAGAAGTAGCTGAGAAGCACCGGAAACATGAACCACAAAGTATTATCAACAATGAAGAAGTTTATTTCACATGTGATCACCCAATACCAACAGTTCAAAAACTAGATGTAAGAAAAACAAAACCAAATATAGTAGTGCAAGAAAAAATACAAAAAATAGCACTAATAATTGAAATTGTTACATCCAGCTATTATAGTGTCTTATATATCGAGAGTCACATAGTTATAAAATGCAAAGATTTGCAAGCAGAAATGAGAGCAATGTGGAAGAAAGATAGACAGTTCTAGTAGTGGTATGAGAAGCAGGATTAACAAAGAAGAATTTACAATCATACAAAAATATGCTACCAGTACATGTAACCCCATATGAACTGTAGAAGGAGGTAAATATGGCTACATTGCAGATGCTGAGAAGAGCACTCACGACCAGCATCAAAGACTATACCAATACTAATTTCATGAACTTTAATTATGCCCTGACGTAGGAATGGGGTCTATTTGTATCAAGGTATGTAAAAAAAAAAAAAAAAAAAAAACATTTGGGTAAATTAAATTGGCAGATAACCTATTGTGAAGGATTCTACTTGTCACTTCCAGCCAGAGAATAATACTGTGGTTTTATATATATATATATATATATATATATATATATATGTCTACTTCATTTGACTGAAGATGCACTTCACTGAAAATGAAATCAGTGGGATCACTTCACTGAAAGCCCACTTCACTGAAAACTCATTTGACTGAAACTCCTTTCGTTGAAAGTTATATATGGCCTTTTTCCCTCTGTAGTGCAATCCTGGAGTTAGTATATATATTAAGGAGGGGTGTGGGGGGGGCACAGCCCCCACATATGTTGGTTATATATACTCTTCCGGAAACAGTTATTTATTGCACTTGTATCAATGTGTATAGTTTAAAATGTTTATAATATATGGAGGGCGACCCCCCCTTAATATATATACTAACTCCAGGATCGCACTACAGTGGGGAAAAGGCCATATATAACTTTCAACTAAATAAGTTTCAGTCAAATGAGTTTTCAGAGAAGTGATCCCACTTTCAAATCACCATATCTGCACATTTTGGCTTTATTTTCAAGTCAGTGATTTAAGCTGCAAAAGTTTCACCTGGTTTTTGTTTTTTTTGTATAAAATAGGTGCCTGTTATGTAACATTTGTCTGGGGGTTGCACATTTCTCTAAATTTACATTTCACGTACTCAGGGTCCTCTCTTGATTCAGCCTGTACAACAAAATGTCGGTTCCCCCTTCTCCTGCTTATACTTCTGGTGCATAAACATGTGAACACTTTCTTTCAATGGCTTCAGATCCCCCGCTAAGTTAAGCAAAATAAATGCCCTTGTACATGCATCTTTGTCAGAAAAAGCTGCTTGTGTGAAAGTATTGTATTCCTGCTCAAATACTCTCCAATTCTCTGTAATATTATGATCAAACAAAAGTGGACTGGGTCTGGAAAATGCCTCTGCCATATCAACACATATTAGTGAAGGTGCTTGAAATTATGCCAGAACATTATGCTAGAACTTGTAATTATGCCCAATAGCACAACAGACCCTTTGAAATAACTGCACTTTGCCAAATAAGTCTCTGTAGCACAAGAACACTTTAAAATCACTGTACTTTGTGAGACCACACTTTATCAGTATAAGAAATACTTCAAAATGACTGTATTTTGTGAATGAACTGTACATAGCACAAGAAGCTCAGAGTAAGAAACACTTCAGAATGAATGCACTTTGCAAATGAACTATATACAGCATAAGAACTTTTCAGAATGGCTGTACTTTGCAAAATAATTCTGCACAGTGTAAGAAACACTTTGAAATGGTGGCACTCTGCAAATAAATATACACACAGCACAAGAAACTTTTCAAATTAGCTGTACTTTGCACTTTTCAAAATAACTGTACTTTGCACACAGCAAACTCTTTAAAATAATTTCACCGTAATAAAGCACACACTCTGCAAACACTTTGCATACTGAGATACTATGAATAGCTCTAGTTATGCTTTGAATGGCTTTGGTCAATGTGAAATAGTAGTTTATGCCAAAACACGGTTGTTTATTAAAAAAAACATGCAGTTGCCTTGCTTTTCTAAGCTTGTTTAGCCCTTTTATTGTACTCGTTATGCCCATTTAACCTCTTATCATGCTCATTATACTTTTCTTGTGTTTTACTTTAAACATGCTCGTTATACAAACCAGAGGTAATTCTGAGCCCCATATAAGTGTTCCTGATAATTTAATCAAATATCATGGTTTTGAACACTTCATTTAATTAATAATGCATTTTGTGCCTTTTGTTTAATTAATAATGCATTTTGTGCTACTCATTTGATTAATAATGTGTTTTGTGCCTTATGAATGCTCAGTATCATTTTCTTTGCAAAATAAATAATTTGTGCAAGTTTTGGTTACCTGAAGTTTGTTTCTGGCCCTTTTTAATTGTTTGAGCACTATCACCCAATCTGCTCAATATACCTTCACTGTCAACTCCATACCTCATGGCTTGAAGAAGTTGTACTCTCAATCACGGTTCTGACACGATGTCACTCCTCCAGTCAGGATAAAACTGATTAACAGTTGTGGGTTCAGTTCAATCACATCTAGATTGAGGCTTAGTAACTTAAACTTAGATAAACTTATAAACAGACTACTACACTCATACATGTTAACACTCTGGCTGTTCTCTCAAAATGGCATTGCTGCCTGCACATGCTCACTATTTATAAGCACGTGCCTACACTTTAAAGTTAGAACATACACTCTGTTCTACACACACACACACACACACACACACACACACACACACACATATATATATATATATATATATATATATATTTATATAAAATGCCTGAAAAATAATACACCACTTATGATTCTCAACCACGTTAGCCTATCCTCCACCAACCTATTTACTTCTTTGCTTCCTGACAACTCAGAACACTTGTTGGCCATCATCCTAAGGGGTGTCAAGAGATATTTATTTATTTACTTGCTTCTAATCCCTCCACTTTTTCGCTGACAAGCACAACACAATGCCTGCTATGCTTGACCCCTTTACAGTTTTCATGCCAAGTAAGAGAGGGATGCTGGCTTTTCCAAGCTCATGCAATACTCTCTGCCTTCTGTTTCACATTGAGAGGAACACAAGCCCACACTGTGTCCCGATGGTGATGCTCCTGTAGCAGGAGATGTACCAATCCTCCCTCTGGATAGGTTAGTGCTTCCCACCCACTGTACCTGAACCCATCCTCCAGTGCTTCCCACCCACTGTACCTGTCCTCCAGTGCTTCCCACCCACTGCACCCGTACCTGTGCCACTAGTCACGTCAGGGTCATTTGTGCCACTAGTCACATCAGGGTCGTTTGTGCCATTGTTTGGGCATTAGCCCTCTACTGTACAGAGCTGGCACATAACACACCATTTTGTTACATATATAAATCGCTCTACTACCTAATTAAAATGTTTGCCTTGAGGAAAAACTAAAATAACCTTTCTTCCAAATCAAATTTATGAATCATTTAAGTATCTTGGCAACAGTAACCAAATGTTCAGACATAAAGGAAATTTCCTAGGCATTACTATTAACAGGGAGCTAGAATAGGTGGCCTCCCCACATACAGACATATTTAACTTCTGCACTCAGCACTATTTTGTATTGTAACAGCAGATTATATATTATTTTTATATTGTAATCAGTTTGTTGTTCTAGGCATACAATGAAATTAAGTTACTGAAACCAATGGCTTTAAAGTAATTTTAAGCTAGTTAATATCTTCTTTTACATTTACAGCAGCGAAATGTAAGGTTCAAGTTCTCAAATCATATGTAGCAGCAGTATTTAATTCGTTTTTAGGTAACACTGTTACCATGCATGAATGTTAACATCAGCATGTAATCCAGCAGGATTATCTTGCATCTCCTGCACTTACTTTATGTAAATAATTGGCATTATCAAGTAGAAAGGTCACTGTTTAAACTATTAGCGCAGTGTATGAATGCAACAGTTTTTAAATATAATAACACCACTCTGTCTCAGAACCTAGCCAACAAGTGACCTAGATTAAATGAAAAGGAAGAACGGTTTGGATAGAGACCAGTGTTTTTTTCTACATTGTCAGCTTCTTAATTCATCAGCTCTGAATTTTATTCCTTAAATTCACTCTCTCTCTCTCTCTCTCTCTCTCTCTCTCTCTCTGACTTGTTTGTTATTTTGGTGCTGAAGTTGTATTTTTTCCATATAATGTCATTTTAAAATAAAACAGATGAGTAATGCAGTGAAATAATTATGTTTATACTTATCTATTTTTTCATTCACAGAAACTAATGGTTACAATGCTTTTAGTATTTACAAACACTGCATCACCTTTTTTTTAATTGTGAAATCATTTCTAATTTTAAAATGAAGTGTACAGATCCCACATGCTAAAATAGCATGAACGGATCTTGCATAGTTTACATCAAGTAAATGCTGACTGTCCTGTCTTCCTGAGTATCTGCTGTGATTTGTATATGTTCTTAACTGAAAAAAGTAGACTTCATAGGACATTTATGTAACTAAGCAGCAATTCTGCATGAATGATTGTAAAACTAATTTTAAATGACATCTTATCCTGTATATTAATCCTGTCTTATGTTTTGAATTCCATCTGATGGAAGACATCTTATCCTATATGTTGTCAGTCTGTGGTTGTCGTTGAAGACTGTGGATGCTGGTTTCCTAACAACACATTGGGGTGAGTCCATGAGGCAGTACAGATCACTAGTCAATAAGTTCTAATCTCAGCTGCTGCTTTGTGCCAACCAGTTTGCCCATACCCTATAGCATGGAAGGATTTCTGGGTTTTCCATAGCTTTTTTGTCTGACTGAAGAAGGTAACAATGTATTCTGGTTGGGACAGGGGAACACAAAGTACAAAGTAGCAGCAGTAGACTGTGGTAGCTTAGACAGGAACAAATGTGTTGCCTGAGCTGGTGCCTCTGCCCAGGCTTCCTTTTTTTGCAGTTCTGGTTAGAGAGGCAGACATTTTAGAAAAGAATACTGCCGATAAACCTTAAAATTTGGTTCTGTGTATAATCTGCATTCAGTCTCTGTATGTTGTATGTTGTTCACTCTCCCAGCTTTGTATATAACATCTGTGTTTTCACCCTGGAATTCTCCTATAGAAGGGCCTCTGTTTCCATGGCAAAAAAGGTGGGCAGACAGTTGTTTGTATGCAACTGAGATGAAATGAGGCAAATGGGGATCAGATTGCTGAAAATATGACTTGGTAAAGAGGTGCCTCTAGCTATGGCTCTGTTCTTTTCAGAGCGTTTGTGGCAGTACAGATAGTGACTCCAGGGCACACTATGTTCATTAAGAAAGGTAGTGAACTCTGATTACTAAAGGGGAAAGGTCATCACAAAATGACTTGTAATTGTTGTGAAAGTGGCCCATTGTCTGGTAGCTTAATTCCAGTACTAAAAATGTGAGCAATGCAATTAATGGAGGAAAACAGTGGTGTTCCAGAGAGGGAGAGTTAAAATAAATGCACTTAAATCAATCAACCAGTGTAACAAGTCAGCAGGAGAGTGACCAGGATACGAGGATACAATAGGATAGTATCAGACAGAAAGCAGCAGGAAATGCTCTAACAGCTGCAGAGACTGCTGGTCAGGCCATTCACAGCAAATTACTCAAATTTTGATTCCCCGCCTAAAACAGGAAAGGAACAAGCCAAACAAAGCATGATGCAGGATAAAGCAGACAATTCAGGGCAAGGAGGGCAGGTCCTCTATGAACAACTAAGGGTGCTAAATATATAGTGCCTAGATGAGAGTCTGGCAATGGAACAGAGACCTGTAGGCTCCTGGAAGGAATTAGGACACTAAACTAGAAGTCTTTAGAAGACACTTAATTTTAGAATGTTTCAGTTGTACATAGTTGACAGTTTGCCAGTGATCCTTCAGAATCATGCAGTTAAATCACAATACATGCTAAACTACAATGTTTATGTCATCCTAAGGTGTCTGTAACAGGAATAAACATTACACTCGCCAAATCCTCTCAGTAAATGTGTTAATGGTTTTATGATTACAATTCTTTATAAGATATAGAGACATACTATTGCAGATTTAGGTATGGATGGAACAATTAAATATTTCTAGAACTATCAGATATAAAAGCTTGTGTATTATGTAAAACTGTTAAAGCATGTAGAATGTGCTACAGCTCCCTGCCTTCAGCCATAAAATATAATGAGGGTTTTCACTGCCTGATGTCTGTTTTATCCTTTTCATGGCTGTGGGGGAGCTGGAGTCTTTTCTGGCAAGCAATGGGTGTACAGCAAAGAAACAGTCCTGAGCAAGTCACCAGTCCATTATATGAGGCATGCATATAGTTAATGACATACCACACTCACAGTTTAAGGGAGATTGGGGAGGATTATCAAATCAGTCTATCAGTATGATCTTAGGATGTGGGAAGAAACTAGAGTACCTGACAAAAAAATAAGAACATAAGGAGAGAGTGAGGGCATGCTTACTTTGCACAGAAAGTACCCCAGCCAGCAACAAAACTGAACAATTAAATAACATGAGGCAGGAACACTACCTGCGCTGCCATTATAGTCAAGTACAGGATACCAAAAAAAAAAAAACCTTGTATGCTCCTTCTTACACTTAATATGTGCTTTCCTAATCATTTTATTGATTTTTTGAGTCTGTGAATGTATTTTACTCAATTATATCTATTATTTAGAAAGCAAAATATTCTCAGGCTCATAAGGTATAGTTGGACTCCTGAAGGTAAATTTTTATTGGCATAAAAATCTGTCATTACATTAGATCACATCAGGTGATCTCATAATGTAGATGTCAACCGCAGTAATATGTGTTCATAGGTTCATAGTTGTGTACTAGGCTAATGGCCCTTACAAGCCTAGCCCATAGGATTACCCAGGCATCATGCCACCCGACCTTAGTTCCCAGTGCCTCTGTCGAGTAGAGCCACTGGAGTGATCCCCAGAGTGAATTTTCTATTTCCCATCCACTCATCAAGATTTCTCTTGAAGAGGGCCAGTGAGGTGTTCTGTTTGACATGTATGGGAAGTCTGTTCCATAGCATGGGCAGTCTCTGGGTTAAGAACTTGTCCCTCCAGCATGTTCTGTTGATTGTGGTAATGAGGTTGAGGTCTCTGGAGCTTGTGGTGCGCAGGTATTGGGATTTCTTTAGATGTAGCATTTCTAATAGAGTTGGGTCGGACATGGCTTTGTAAGTCAAGCAGAGATCGCCTCTAAGTAGGAGATATGAGACAGAGAATAGTTGGAGTTTTTTGAGTCTGTCCATATAGGACAAGTGTTTAAGGCCTAGGATCCCCTTTGTGAGGTACTTTTGCGGCCTCTCTAGTTGTTACAGGTGTCTAGTGAGGTACATGCATTGTACTCGATTAATTGGCCTAATGAGGGAAAGGTTAAGGGAGACAATGACCGCTTTCTTCCTGGATGCAAAACCCTTAGTAATGAGATGTGCCACATAGAAGGATTTTCTGACTACAGTGGCAATGTGGTGGTCAAAAGAGAGGTTGCTGTCAACCTGTGTTCCGAGATCTCTTATAATGCCTTCTGTGTTCAGTGGACTACCATCGATGTCGTAATTCATGGGAACCGAGTTTTTCCTAAAGGGGATGATGATACATTTTTTGGCATTGAGCTGAAGGCCATGTTTCTGACACCAGTCGTTAGTCTCAGTGAGGCCTTTCTGTAGGATGTCAACATTACTTGGGGAATTAATACTAGCTCCCAACTTGCAATCATCTGCGAACTTTGTCAGCCAGAGTCCCTTCATGTTGGCCTGGACTTCAGAGAAGTAGATACCAAACAGGAGAGAACCCAGGACCGAACCCTGTGGGACTCCACTCATGACTGGAGTCATCTACTTTCATACAATGGGTTCTATCTGTGAGCCAGTTTGCAACCCACCTAGTGATATAGGGGTTGATGCCTAGCTTAGTGACTTTTTCTATGATTCCAGAGTGGGGAATGGTATCAAAGGCCTTAGCCAGATCAAGGTAGGCTGTATGAACCACCTTGCCTTCATCCACAGCTCTGGTGACTGATTCAAAGAAGTCAACCAAGTTGAGCAGGCATGATCTATCGCCTCTAAGTAGGAGATATGAGACAGAGAATAGTTGGAGTTTTTTGAGTCTGTCCATATAGGACAAGTGTTTAAGGCCTAGGATCCCCTTTGTGAGGTACTTTTGCGGCCTCTCTAGTTGTTACAGGTGTCTAGTGAGGTACATGCATTGTACTCGATTAATTGGCCTAATGAGGGAAAGGTTAAGGGAGACAATGACCGCTTTCTTCCTGGATGCAAAACCCTTAGTAATGAGATGTGCCACATAGAAGGATTTTCTGACTACAGTGGCAATGTGGTGGTCAAAAGAGAGGTTGCTGTCAACCTGTGTTCCGAGATCTCTTATAATGCCTTCTGTGTTCAGTGGACTACCATCGATGTCGTAATTCATGGGAACCGAGTTTTTCCTAAAGGGATGATGATACATTTTTTGGCATTGAGCTGAAGGCCATGTTTCTGACACCAGTCGTTAGTCTCAGTGAGGCCTTTCTGTAGGATGTCAACATTACTTGGGGAATTAATACTAGCTCCCAACTTGCAATCATCTGCGAACTTTGTCAGCCAGAGTCCCTTCATGTTGGCCTGGACTTCAGAGAAGTAGATACCAAACAGGAGAGAACCCAGGACCGAACCCTGTGGGACTCCACTCATGACTGGAGTCATCTACTTTCATACAATGGGTTCTATCTGTGAGCCAGTTTGCAACCCACCTAGTGATATAGGGGTTGATGCCTAGCTTAGTGACTTTTTCTATGATTCCAGAGTGGGGAATGGTATCAAAGGCCTTAGCCAGATCAAGGTAGGCTGTATGAACCACCTTGCCTTCATCCACAGCTCTGGTGACTGATTCAAAGAAGTCAACCAAGTTGAGCAGGCATGATCTACCCTTCACAAAACTAAACTGAGTGGGATCCAGAGTTTGGAGATTCTCTATATCCTTATTTATTAGGTCTATGATGATACATTCCATAGCTTTGCATATCAGAATCGTCAGGCTAATGGGGCGATAGTTCCCAGGGTCTGTAGTCACTCCTCCTTTGTGGAGAGGGATGACTGTAGCAGTGCACCACTTGGTAGGGACAAAGCCTGAGGTAAGGCTGTGATTGAACAGGGCACACAGGTGAGGTACCAGTTCACTCTGTAGTTCATGTAGAATACAGCCAGGGATATTGTCAGGTCCCATAGAAGCCGTGTTCTTGGCCTTGGACAGTGCTGTTTTAACCTGTGCAGCAGTAATACTGGGTGCCCGGCAATCTACTGGTATTGTGATTGGTTCTTGGGGGGGTAAAGTTGGCATTGAATCTGTCAACCAGTATATTGGCAATATCTGTTGGCTTGGTATACTAGGTACCATTGTGCAGTAGCTCAGAGCAAATCTGGGAATTGCCGTGGAGATTCTCTGTATAACTATAGAAGGCCTTGTGGTTGTCTTTACTATCTGCTGCAATTCATTTTTCATAGCTAACTTTAGAGGATTTGATGAGAGATCTCAACTTTTTGTTGAGGCTGATAAGGGAGTTTTTCCAGTCTTGGGACTTCACCTTATTCTGTATCAGTTTCCTCCTTCTGTTGTGGAGCTTGTTTATAGCAGGGGACCACCAGATTGGCTTCCTTTTTTGGAGGACAGCGTCTTGGTTCTATTGGGTATGGTGAGGTCCATGAGTTTGTGTACGTGTTTGTGAAATGCATTGGTGTATGATTCAGCAGTCATGCAACTATTCTCCATTTGCATGGGTGCCGTGAAGTTAGCCACCTCAGTTTTTAGGAGCCCAAAGTTAGCTTTGGAGAAGTTTTTTATGGTGGTTACATTTGCGGGGGTGGGGGGATGTGGATTTCCAAGGTGATTAGTTTCTGGTCGGATCTAACCAGGGAGGAGTTGACTACTGGCATAGAGCAACGGTCGCCCATGTTAGTAATGACCAGGTCAAGGATGTTTCCACCTCTAGTGTGGGTAAGAACGAGCTGGTCCAGGACATTGGAATTAATTAATTCCAGGAAATGTTGGGCAAGTGTATTGCTACATGAGTAGTTTTCCCAGTTAATGGAGGGGTAGTTGAAGTCTCCCAGTATGAGAGTGTTAGGTTGGACCCTAATATTCTCCAGGGTGCTTAGGAACTTGGAGTGTGAGTCTTGGGACATAATTGGGGACCTATAGCAGGCTACAACCTGAATCGCTGTCTTACCCAATGTTAGCTGCACCTGAAGTATCTCTGATGCGTTATGTTGGGCTACCAGTCTGGAGGTGTGCGCATCCTTTATGAATATGGAAACACCACCACCTTTGGAGCTTCGGTCCAAGTTCTGGGGTCTAAAGGTGTGGAATGAGTTATAGCCTGGTAGTTCAGGGGTGCTTTCTGCTGCCTTGAACTAGGTCTCTGTTGCAGCACAAATGTCGATGTTCTCCATTTTAAGGAGTGCTTTGAGTGAGTGCATTTTGAGATTTAGACTTCTAGCATTGAGCAGCATGACCCTCGGATTGCATTTAATTGTAGCTGTTATGGTGGTAATTTGTTCTTTGGAACACTGCCTAAACAAGGCACTATAAGGGTGGCAAGAGCCTTGGCCAGTATCCGGAAGCCCAGGGGTGACAGATGCAGGCCAGCTGTGGAAAAACATTGAGGTCTGTCAGTCATGTCATCCTAGGCAGACAGATACTGGATCCCCGTAGAATGACACCAGAAACTTAGCCAATTGTTGGAATCAATCATTTTCTGCTTGTACTGTAGTATCATTCTGGATGATGGTAAGATGCTGCTCAGGGCTAGGGTCATATTCACCTGGGCTACATAATCCAAGCACTCCTCCATGTCTCTTTTCATGTAGTCCAGGGAGGTACATCTCAGGTCATTCACACTCACATGTACAATGACAGAGTCATATTTGTACCTGTTGTTGAGGTACCTGAGTGTGTGAGTTATGTGGTGGATCCTGGCATCTGACAAGCAGCTGACTGTTACTTTCTCCTTATTCAATCTAGTGAGTGGGACATCAGTGTGCCTCACTATCGAGTCACCTATGACTAGTGTGTTGGGCATGCTGTTTTGCCTTAGGGGCTTTGGTTAAGTGGCACACTCTTTAGGAGAGTTATATGTCTCATGATTAGTGTTGTGTTATGGTGGGCGAGTGCATTTCTGCCTTGGAGGTCTCTGCTGTTTGGATAGATTTTTACTGAGAGCCTCCACAAAGGTGGGTATGTGGTTTGTGTTTTTATGTGAAGGCAGTGCTGGTGTGTGTTCTGGAGGGCTAGGTGTTCCATGTGGTGTGGTGCAAGTGTTGATCTTCTCTTCTTGACCAGCTATTCTGGTCTTGGCTGTCATGTACGTGGCTTCTAGTTTGAATATATAAGTGCATTTCTCCCAAGTCTGAGTGTTGGGGGTAAGAGGAGAGGGTTGTCGGTGTACATGAGGCAGTTGCTACATTGCCTCAGGATGCTCAAGTTCACTAGGTTAATAGAAGAAAGCAAAGGGAACTGATCTTTAGACATGCCTGGATGGGTGGGTATTAATAATAAGTACTGGAGCTGTTTCCTTGTAGAAAGTTTAGTGCTGGTAGCACTTTTGTGTGCTACAATAATTGCTACAAGAAGTCTGGTAAAGTGCTAGACTAATAAGCTAATAAAAGTGCAGGAGTAGAGAGAACTAGCAAATCTATGGGAAAAATTGAAGAGCAGACTTTGGCACCGCTCAGAAGCTTACAAACAGTCCTGGATACATCAAATCTGTATTTGGACTAGACTAGCTGCAGGAAAGGTGGGAAAACAAGCGCAAATGCAGGATATGTAGGTCTGATCACAGCTGGCATGATCATAGCATAATTAGTTGATTTGAGTTAACCTACTCTGATTTTTACAGATGAAAAGGAAGTGTAAATGTCAACACTGTGGATCTGTGTGAATATGGATGTTTTCTGCTACACCTAGTAGCGTAATCTCCAACTATGTGTAGAGATACAGGAATGTGAGGGTGCTGGGGGGGGGGGGGCTTGTCTCCTTGTGAAAACCCTTGTTTTTTTTTTGTTTTGTTTTTTTTTTTAATCACATTAAAATCAGTATTGTGCATTGCTGATTTTATTGTTTCTTTTATTTGTGGCTCACTGTAATTATGTTCTTGAAATGACTATAGATCTTAATAGTTTATCACTGGACTCAAAAAATGACAGCTGGGTCAGAAACTCAGCCAGACAGTGAATGGCCACACAGTGTACGTGTGAATCAGAAACATACTTACTGTTAGAGGGGAACACTGAGCAGCATTGCTGGCCACACTATATGCTGATGACCATACAATCAGATGATGATAAGCAATAATATTAAGATATGCAGAATTGTGTATGCTAGTGTGGCAAATCAAAATGACAGAGCAATTTATAAATGTATAAATGCCGTGACTCAGAGCTGCAATCCTCATGTTAAGCAACACAGCCAAATCTCTGTGTTCAAGCAAAAGAATTGTGAGAAAAATGTTAGTGGTTGCCACTGCATTAGTTATTGTTTATCTACCAGAGGCAGTTATTGCCACTACAAGCCACAACAGTGCACACCTTTGCCCCCAGAGGTGCCATGTCACCTGGCCATGTTTAACATTTCGTGGACTACATGACACTGACCTTGTGGAATTGTATCATGGGGACACATGTCAATGTCATCTGCAGCCACATGGGAGTTATGGAGTACCTACCCCAATTTATACCAAGGTATCTGCTTCTACTTGAGTTGGTGGTAGCTGAAGTAAATGTAAAAAAAAATCTCATGGCACCTATCAAAAAGAGTAGGGGAAGTTCTCCGATGCTCTAGCCAATTGGACGGCACAGTGGTGCAGCAGTAGCATTGTCGTCTCACAGCAAGAGTTTCTCTGGTTTGATTCTCAGGTGGGGTGCTTTCTGTAATGTTATCTTAGTAAAGTTAGATTTGAGCTGCATGTTTTCACTGTAATCTGTACTTCTGTCTCTCCCAGTCTCTTTCTCACATTCTTTTGTACTGCCTACGTTTATTTTGTTTATTATTTTATTTTGCTCTATTTATTTTGCAGTTATATGCAGCAGCATCAAGACCTGCACCCATCCCTCCAGCAAGGTCTGTAGGCCCTCCACAAGTGCCACCATAACCAACACCACCACCCACAACATCTGCTGCTGAGGCTGTCAGTGTCGTCTTCACACCGATAACAACACCTACAGAAAGCATACCAGCTAGCTTTGGACCAGAGCCTAGTGCTGTTGTCCCTGCTTGCAGGTTGGGATTAAAGCTTTGTCATGGATTGGCATATCACTAACATAGTGTGAGAGCTCATTGACAGGAGGCTAGATGCCCACATTAATCATCTGGGGACTCTCCCCCTGCATCTCATTCAGACACCTCCCTGACCTGCACTGGTTAATCCTTCTGAGCCAGGGCCCGGTGGTGAGGAAGCCAAGGGTGACAAGTAAACTCCCGCTAAGTTGCAGCTGGTAGGGACATCAGCAGCACAGCCCCATCCTAAGGATCAGACTTATACGTATTCAGACTATAAAATGTTGTACAAGTTTATGACCCCAGAAAGGGGAAAGAATGCAGCTTTATATGATAGGACTGAGTCAGAGTGTTGTGAATTTTGAGCCTGACTATATTATGATCTCAGTAGGGATGAAATAACAAAAGAGAGTTATGGGAATCTTGCTGTGTTTGTCTTCCTTAGAAAAATACGTTCAGATGGTGTAGGCATCATGATATAATGGCAAGGAAGGCAAATTCATTATTAAAGTATCATGATATTTAATTCAGGCCCACCTAGGTGTGCATTAAGGAAGATGAATAGGATAAAGATGCCACAGAATGAATGAAACTGCTAAGTCATGCTTTTTTAATATATGAAAGTATGGGAATCATACTGTCATGATGAAATACACTCTTGGGGAAGGAAATGCTGCATTTAGAGCATAGTTCTCCTTTAAGTCGTTTACAATAGTAATGTTTGGGACGATGTCACTGGAGTACTGTCTTGACATGGAGGATGAAATCAGAGGACTTAAATGTAGGCACTGCCTGTTTGCTAGTTGTAAGGAGGGGTACATCCATGCAGTTCCACAAAAGACAAAGGATTTTGATTTTTCTTGTGTGTTTAGATTTGTTCTTGAGTAAGGCAGTGCAGATCTCATTCTCTGCTTTAGTACAGATGTCCATTTGATCAGCACTGGTTTTAGATTAATGGATAATTTGGGTATTTATAAGATGGTGGCACCGATATTTATAGTACTTATTTTTGTTTGTTAGCTGATTGCCCAGCAGGGCAGTGTCCATTTTTAGTGGAGAGATGCAGAGCAAATCTACAACAATTAGATGTATACTGACTTTTCTGAATATAGAAGGCTGATAAGTAAAAACTGAAGACATGTCAAACTAAGGTTCCCAATACAATAAAATAAGCAAGCATGTTCATAGTTAAGTAAACACAATTAAGACCTGTTTCTCAGGAAGATGTATTACTAACAGTAGTCATTATATAATTATATAGTATGGAATTACTTGGATTTCAGGCAGACATGAGCAACATTAGTATGGAGAGGGTCTATATTACCTTATCGAAAAGCTGTAATATCAAACGGCTTTTCATCAAACTGGTAAAGTCGAAAGCTGAAAATAGCGAAAACACGAATGAGCAAATTCTTTCCCTAGGAAAAAAATCACTAGCCCTACCACCAACTACACACTAGTCTAAACATAACAAAGTGGGGGGGCTTCACCTCCATACCCCCCTAACTAAATATACCAACTCTGAGATCACACTACAGTGGGGAAAAGGGCAAACTCACAAGGATTGCCAAGCGGTTTCTTTCCCAGGGAAAGAATTCACTCATTTGCGTTTTCACTATTTTCAGCTTTTGACTTTTCCGGTTCGATGAAAAGCTGTTCGATATTACGACGTTTCGATAAGGTAATAGGAACCCTAGGGATAGACTGTTGTTAATACAGCACTGCATGTTAATGCAATAGGCAGGGACCCAATAGTAATGCATTAATAATAAACCCACTGTCATCTAAAGCATTCTTTTGCTAGTAGGTTAGTCAGGGAGGGGTCATATCAGCGTACATTTAATACTAATATAGAAAAGGGGGAGCTACAACTGGGGGAATCAGAACAGAAGAAAAATTTGTAAGTATCATAGCAGTAGTACTGAGATGTAGACTCATTCTCAGGCAACAAAAGTGAGGTAGTCAAGGAATAGAAGGTCACTGAAAGTGAGGGGATAGAAAAGGGATCAACTAATGCTGAAAAACATGGAAATGCAGCTACTGGGGTAAACACACACACACACACACACACACACACACACACACACACACACACACACACACACACACACACATATATACACACATATACACACACACACACACACACACACACACACACACATATATACACACATATCACACACACACACACACATATTATATATATATATATATATATATATATATATATGTATATATATATATATTATTGAGCAACAAATTCTGAAAGTTGTCTCCAATCGGTTTCTTTCCCAGGGAAAGAATTCGCTCATTTGCGTTTTCACTATTTTCAGCTTTTGACTTTTCCGGTTCGATGAAAAGCTGTTCGATATTATGACTTTTCAATAAGGTAATAGGAACCCTAGGGACAGACTGTTGTTAATACAGCACTGCATGTTAATGCAATAGGCAGGGACCCAAAAGTAATGCATTAATAATAAACCCACTGTAATCTAAAGCATTCTTCTGCTAGTAGGTTAGTCAGGGAGGGGTCATATCAGCATACATTTAATCCTAATATACAAAAGAGGGAGCTACAACTGGGGGATCAGAATTTTTGGTGCTTCAGTTACTACCCACAGTCAATTGCTGCAGTTTGATTGTAATAGTGGATAGTAGTTCAGAGAATGTGGAAGGATACTTACACTAGACAGTGGAAAGGTGGTGGTAAAATCTCTATGTCTATTGTAGGTTCTGTTTGCTACAGTTATGAATCCTTTTGTAGAACAAAGTTCCATACATGGATTATGCCAATTTAAAATGTTTGTTAGTGAAGGTGAGAGTTATTGCACATTAACTTATGGGCAACTTCTGCTTTGTGTATTATGCTAGCTAGGCTTAAGTAATGTTGGATGCATTCTTTAAGAAGCATCATGGTAAATCTGACAGCCCTGCTATAGGCTATTGCTGGTGTACCCATGGTATTCTTGGCAGAGCTAGGGAGTATTATAGCTCATGGAAGTAGTGGGAGATAGAGCATGATTTGGGCTACTTTTATCCTAGATTCAGGGTAAGGTACATCTTTAGTCTCTGCACAATAGATTCATGTATTTGTTTGTTTGTTTATTTTTAAGGTTAGTGGACTGGGCCACATAGGTCTGTTTTAGCCATATCCAATATAGAATCCTAAAATTATTTTTATTAAGAAACACATTTTCTGAAGGCAGCATAGAGAAGCCAATAATGCATTTGCTATATCACATAGATAAATGATCACAGAGTATTGATAAAACGATAATTTTGTGTGTTAGCTGTGGAGCAAATGCAAAGGTTGTCTTTAATTAATGTGGAGAATGTTTAAGTTAGAAATAAGTGAATACGGTGGACGTCAGTGCTTGTAGAAGTACCATAACAATGTGGTTACAGGGAGTTAATAAAATGATAAATCTGAATGTACTGTAGTATTATAGAATAGGTAGGGAAGTGGGATATGGTTAGGTATTGCAAGTGCATTTTAACTAAATAAAGTTTATTGAAAAGCATAAAGGTGATACATTCACAATATTATTAAATTTATTCATTGGTTCATTTTCTCATAGGCACTTACTAGGCGATTGATCCACTAGGATCCTTAAAAGCCTAGCCCTGAATTCCCATGAAATTTTTAGCTCTTAACACACAGCCATTAGAATATTTACGTGTTACCTATATCCTTAAGTGACATGGATGCTAAACCATGGGTGAATTTGCACTTCCCATTCATTCATTCATTCATTCATTCATTCATTCATTCAGATTACGTTTCAACACAGTAAGGGAAGGAATACAATTCCAGAGAAGTGGCATTCTCTGTGATACATATCTATCCCTCCATCATGTTCTATTTATGTTGTAGAAGAGGTTAAGTTCTCTTCAATGGGTGTTTATAACACCGGTGGACTTGCATATGTACATTATTTCTGAGAGGATAGGGTCCATTGAGACTCTATACATGAAGCAGGGATCAATTCTCAGTTATCTGTGTGATACCAGGACAAGGATTTGAGACCATCAGTGTAGTTTTTATGATTTAGGCCCTTGGTTTTCTTGGCAAGAAAGTACTGTGGTTGTTCAAGTTGAATTAAGTGCTTGGAGAGGTACATACTGAAGGGGGTATTGTACTTAATGATCAATGTAATACGCACTGAATACAGAGGAAAAATCACATCCCTGAATCTATACACCATACCCTTACTAATAAGCTGTGCAATGAAAAAGGACTTTTTAACAATAGTAGCTACACGGTAATTAAAGTACAGTTTGTTGTCCAAATAGGTTCCCAGGTCCCTAATTACCAGATCATTTTCAGGGATATGTTGTCAATATGATAGCTACAGAGTCCATCAAGCTTTTGCTGAAGAAAACTATTATACATTTTTTTGGCATTTAGTTGTAGTCCATGCTTATGACATCAGCTACTTGTTTAAACGATTTGGGGTCCTGGAGTATGATTGCACCAAGTTTACAGTCTTCTGCAAACCTGGTTAAGCCATAAACCCATAACATTATGTCTGACGTCTGAAAAGTAAATGCCAAAGAGGAGTAGCCTGAAGACTTAAACCTGGGGTACACCACTAGTGACTGTTTTTTTTTTTAGAGAAAATAGAGCTGGCCACCATGATTTCCTGGGCTCTATTTGTGAGTCATTTTGCAAACAAATGAGTTACATGGGGATAAGCATTTAGCTGGGAAAATCTATTACCAATAACTGAGTGTGGAATGGTACCTTTGCAAGGTCTCAATATGTGGTGTACTGTATATGGGTCCCTATTAAAATGTCGGTACTTGTAATGTCGAGTGTCGACACACAGAAAATGAGACTGAAAATGCAGGAGAAGAGTGAATTTCAAACATTGTTCTTATCCTTTAAATTTGTTTTTTTGCAGTGGAACAAACCTCCTGCACCCCTTGATGTGATTGGCAAGCCACCACCCTCTCCAAACTTATATATACCAACTCTGATATCAATCTACCACAGAGATAAAGGAATGTGCAAGTCTGTTTTTATGGCCATTCAGTCTATTTCAGGACTCACTCATGTGGGTCCTGACATTTCAAATCATTACTAGTATGTATTGATTTTCTACTCATCCATTGTTTTTGTAACCTTTTTGAAGAAGTCAGCCAGGTTAAGGAGGCAGGACCTGCCCTTGACATAACCAAGCTGGTTTGGGTCATGAGTTTGTAGGTTACCAATGTCCTTATTGATTAATTCCATAATGAACCTCTCCATGACCTTACAGATGCGGCTGGTCAGATTTATGGGTCTGTAATTACCTGGATCTGTTGACACCCCATATTTGTGCAGGAGCGTGACTGTTGCTGACCTCCATTCATCAGGCACAAAAGCTCTTTGGAGGATGATATTGAATAGCCTTTGTAGGGGGGTTGACAGGTCCTGTTTCAGGCTGGCCAATAGGCAGTCTGGTATGTTATCAGGGCCCCATAGAAGCAGTCTTCTTAGCCTTGGAAAGTGCTTTGAGGATGTGTTCTTGGGAGATTGGGGGATGTAGATGTGGGTATGTGATCCAGGAATGAAGGAAGGAGGGGGTGTTAGAGCTAAATTTATCCGCTAATAGATCGGTTATGTCCTCAGGATATGACTGTGTGATATAATTTACTCGGACCTCTGTGCAGTGTAGGGCATTGTTTCTTAGGTTTCTAACATCATTAAAGAAGCCTTATGATTGTATTTTGTCTGAGTAATCATTTTTACTTTGTATCCAACTTTGGATGATTTGATCAGAGACCAGAATTCCTTGTTAAGTTTAGCAAGAACATTTTGAAAGTTGCATTTATTATTGCATGTAGTGAGTTTTTAGCAATGTATTTACTTCAGAGGGGGGACAGATCCATCTATGCAGCTTTTCATACATGCATAGAATTTGACAGTGAAGGATCCCACATATGCAGTGGGATCATCAGGTTGGTGGGGGATTTTTCATAATCTCTGAATGCTGAGGAATCTGAAGATGCTTCCAGCTTCAGTCTTACAGAGAATGTGAATAATTTAATGTCCTATTTGACTATGGAGTAAGTTACAACTGATGTGAAGCAGAGTTGTCCCATACTGGTGAGGATGACGTCCAGGATTTTGTCTTCCCTATTTGGGAAGTAGACTATCTGGTCAAGAGAGTCTGGAATTACATCCTGTATATTTAATCTTTTGCAGATACTTTAACAATATACCGTTCTACTGTTCTGCTTTTTTCAATCAATACTATTGAGTATAAGTGGAAGATACCACTTGACATAACACTCATAACAATGTCAGGACAATATTTGATGTCACAGAAATCCTGATGTCAGCATATTTTTGTAGAACCTGTAAAAGTGAGCATACATTATCAAATAGATGATGTTCCATATCAAGTATTTGCAACATATTATGGGAACACATACATTGAATGCTGTCATATTGCAAAGCATTGTACATACTAAACCCTGTTTATATAGGTATGAAAAGAAAGGTTTCCTATAGAAAATTAAACTCAGTCTTTCTTAAGAAGAAGCTATTGAATTGAGCTAATGAAATCAATATTTAGGAATTTACTATATAAAAGTGCAGTGTTGTAAAGGAAAATAGTTTACTTGTAATATAATTGGCAACACTGAACAAATTTAATATCAAAAACAATTTTATACTGAAACAGGCAGGAGTAATGTAAAAGCATCCTAAAATCAAAAGTAAGGGAGATGTTAAATATGTAGCCAGAGTAAGAATAGCCCTGTTATTAGTCTGCATCAAAACTGCAGACATGATTTATATTACAAATGTACACGAACAAACAAGTATTTTTGTATTTTTTTTTTTAGTAAAAGTGCAGCAAAACTGTGAAATCTGTGTTCTTCTGTGAAATATACCAGATAGTTAAACATAAAATGGTCTGGAAAAAATATGTATATAAGACTGCAGAATATGTCATTTTTGGTTGTCAATTTACAATTAAAAGCTGAGGATAAAACTAAAAGCACATAAGTATAACTTTTTTCTTTGGGGAATGATAGCCAGACTGCAACAGAATTTAAAATGTGAAACTTTGGCTTTTTGGTTAGTGTAAGTATATATGCATACACATACATGCACACATACATGTATCATCTCAGATTACCAGAGCTAGACCTAAATGCTACCTGTTACTTTCTGTATTTCTGTCACTTCTGCAAAGCCCACCAATTCAGTTGAATTTTAAGTGACAAGCCAGGAGGCAGGAATAGAGAGTAAGTCATTTCAGTTAATTAGCTAATGCTTGATATGTTTGCCTGAGGACTTTGTCTCAACATCTGTGAATTTTCTTTTATTTTTTCCTAGTCTGTTACATTTTGCACTTCTTAACTAGTGGTAGACAAGGACTAATAATTCTTTGAGTAATAAATTAGCTAAACAATAGTTATCTGATTAGTTAGTATTTTTCTACAAAGTATCTACTGAAATAATTGTTTTATATCTTCTTTGTGCCAAACTGTATCTTACCTGCACATCTAATTTCTTCATCATATTACTCAGTGTTCATTAAGTAAAGAATACTATTTATTTTTACTCTAAACGTTTGTGGCTTCAACATTTATATATTTATATAACTGTAATAGTATTTGTTGGTTTGTGACTGTGGCATCCAGCTCTGAAAGAGAGAAAGTTTGCACAGCTAAAACAATTGTCTGTTATTATTTTATTGTATTTGCCTTATAGATAAATGGTAACTGGAATGCGAATACAAAGCAATTGAAGGTTGCAGTGCTGTACAGTATTACCAACTCCTTCTAGAAATTATTGAATGTAGGTACGAATGCAGTAGTTTAGTTAAAGTACAGTACTGTGGATGATCTAACACTGTAAGTCACAGAGTTCATAGTGAGCTGGGCATGTGTCTGGGAAGGCAAGGCAGGGCAGGGCCTATAATACTGCTATGTGACTGTTCAATGTGAAGTCTCTTTGAGTATTGACTATGTAGAACCCACAGTTCAAGCAGTGGTATATTTTTTCTACACTCTCTTAAGGCCAAACCTCACTTTTCACCTATATTAAAGTGAGTTGTCATATATATATATATATATATATATATATATATATATATATATATATATATATATATATCTATATAGGTCTAGGACTATTCACTGAAAGCACATTTCACCGAAACACATTTGACTGTGCACAATTCACTGAAAGCTCAATTCACTAAAAACACAATTCAGTGAAACACATTTCACTGAAAGTTATATATGGTCATTTCCCCACTGTAGTGCGACCCTGTAGTTAGTATATATAGTAGGGGGGGTGTGTGAGAGGAACCGCCCCCCACATTGGGGGGTGTGGATGGTGTAGCCCCCCCCCATCTATTTTAAATATTTTCAACTATATACATGGTTACTTGCAATTCCAATAAGTTACTCTTTTCTGAACATAATATATATCCAAACTATGTGAGGGGCTATGCCCCCCCACACCCCCCCTTCCTATATATACTAACTCCAGGGTCGCACTACAGTGGGGAAAAGACCATATATAACTTTCAGTGAAATGTGTTTCAGTGAATTGTGTTTTCAGTGAATTGAGCTTTCAGTGAATTGTGCACAGTCAAATGTGCTTCAGTAAAATGTGCTTTCAGTGAATAGTCCTAGACCCATATATCTATATCTATATATATATATATATATATATATATATATATATATATATATATATATATATAGTTTGTCCTGTTTTTATTCCTTCTTACCAATATTATTTGGGGAGAATTGGGAGTAGAAGGACTATGACCTCTATTTTTCACATATGTTATGCCAGTAAAATGGACTGTGAAACTATATTCTAGGTGGCCATCATTACAGCTGTATTTGTGCATGGAGCTTAGCCAGTAAAGTAAGCTTTGACTGAATGTTAAGGAAGAAGCCATTAAAGAAAAGAAGCAGCAAACAGTTTCTTCTCCCCAGATCTTATCCTCTGCATTCTGTTGTATTTCTTGAAATGGATCAATTCATGCTCGAAATCAGATAATAGACTAGATTACCACGCATGCTCATTTTTTAAATTAATGTGGAGAAGATGTTGTCTATATTATCAGCAACACTATGCATATGTGAATATTTTTCAAAAAAGTGTTCTTTAATATCTTGTGTTACACCTATCTGCCATACCTAATTAATTGCTCCTTTTTGACAGTAAAGTATAGCATTTAAATGCATAAATACTTAGTATGAGCTCCTGTTGTCTATGAACATGGATTCTGTAAAATGGTGTCTGGATAATTACTAAAACAAAAAGAAAACACTGACTATGGCAACAAAAAATAAAATAAAAAACTTTAATGTGCGTAAGCGCTTTCATAAAGGCGAGTACCAATACTTCTTCAGACCTCGCCTTTTACGAAATCCCTTACACACATTAAAGTTTTTAGTTTATTTTTTGTTGCCATACTCACTGGTTTCTTTTTGTTTTAGTAATTTTGAGTATCATTATTTTTTCTCGTTTTTATGTATAATTACCACAAAACTCAATGATATTTCTTTAGATGAGCATTCCAGTATACTAAAAGAGTGGCTCTTCTGTGAATGGAAGTTTGTTATAACATGATCAGGAGACACTGAAGCTAATAATGACCAACTGCACACCTCACACACTCCTGCATATCAAAACACATTAATCACTATATCTCACACAATAGGTTTAAACATGGCACACCTGAATATCAGACACAGCTGTAATAAATTTCTGATTCTCAAGCCTAGTTACTCTATTTATCACACACTTGCTGTGTCAGAAATATGCCTCAAGCCTTTTAGACAGGACGCAAAATGCATGTATAGCAAAAAGCAAGAGCTGTGGTGGTATTCATCATAGAGTTCTTTAAATCTACCTCTGAAGGAAACATTGTGAGTGTCTCTTGAAGTAAGAGCACACAAACATCAAAACCTGTGATATATGTGTATATTAAACAAGACAAAGCGGTAAAACTGGTCCCCACTACATTATGCAGTTTTGATAAGCACATATCAAAGGAATTATTACTACTGAGTGATGTTAACAATCCTTGGCAACAGCACAGCAGCAATGAAGCTATCAATGATTGTCTTTGAATGGGCTTTTCAGAGCTATTCACAGAAACTACAAGAACTGACAAGAATATAAAAATGAAAATATTTCTGTCTGTTTCTTTGCTCAAGTCTCAGAAAATGACCTCACTTCAGGCTCTCTGGCTAAATGCTTGTGGCTCCATTTGCCAGTGCATGTCATTTGGAAATACTGCATCCTCTCAGCTACCACAAGAATTTCAAGTGCATATGCACACATGAGATTGGTGGCATTCTGAATGCAGTGGACTGGTCTTACTTAAGATATCACCCTGACATGAACTCAGACTTTAGAGTTTTTCATCATTGCCTATGTTACCACATTAAACAAATATGCAGCAGCCAGGCTTATAAGAATTAAGAGTGGCAATCTACTTGGAATGACCAAACCAACTTGTAAAGCTATGGCAGCTAGGGGTAGACTGAAAAACTTATAAATCAATCAGAGATGAGAAACAAAAAACATATGCCAAGCTAAAAGAAGTCACAATTAACCAAAAAAATAAATAAATAAAGAAGGATTACTCTAGTATTTTTCAAAGAATCAAGGAAAGCACAGTAAAGTATTAACATTTCATCTTTTATTTCCATTTATTATCTAGAGTTCCAGCTACAGTATGAAGTCATATAAACCATTGCTCTGTCTGTTACATTTTCACCTGCATAGCTGCTACATGTTGTCATCAGATTTACAGGAAAACATTTCACACTTCAACGGAGCTGTTTCAAACTCCTGTCTCCTAAATCCTGTATAAGGGAGTTTTTTATATGTGTATTATTTGATTACTTGAGAACAGATTCCTTCTAAAATCTGCATAGTTCACGTTGATGGATAAACAATGAGAATGCAAAGAAAAATAATGACAACTACAATAAACTGCCTTAAAAATGCATCCTTGGTTATACTTTCCGTGACAAACCAAAATGCTGCCAGCCCATCTAGCTGGACTTTTGTAAATAATTATATATCACTTGAAAATATTAATATGGTTTATATAGAAATGTGACACTGCCAGCCCAGCTATCTGGAATTTTGTAAATAATTCTATGATATTTGTGGATATTAATATGATTCGTATGCTTGTCTTACAAATGTAAGAGAACTATATGGTATGTGTATATTAAACTACTGGTGCAGAGGTGTGTGCTGAACTGTATGTTATGTACTGAGCTTCAAGAATGTAGCCACAGTGTACCCTGCTGGAAAAAAGAAATGTGTATAAACTATATGCCTGTGCAAATGTATGTTTTCATAGTAGAAGTTGAAACATACAGAGTTAACTTGCAAACTCTGACAAAGTAAGTGAAGAGTTTTACGACTGTGTTTATCTCAGCAAGAAGACAGGATGTCTACAATTAGAAGTTCTTTCTATTGTCTGGAAACAACAATAATTGCAGGTTTCAAATGTAAAACTGTTTAACTGTTTTACAACTTCGAGTTCTACAATATTCTGATATATAATGAGTATCCCATATTCAGCTTTTGCTGATGACATTAACATTTATTTAACTTTACCTAACCATGATATCCCAACAGTTTTGAATACCCTTGAAAAATATGCAGAAATATCTAATTATTACCTTAACCTAAGTAAAACTAAACTTTTTCCTCTGAACTCAGAGTGCAGATTGAGATATATTTTCATATTCAGTTGTATTACCATTACTGACAAATTGAGGTACTTAGGAATCCAGTACCAGCAAGACAAAACTGAAACAAAAATAAAATAAATGTTTTAAACACATAGAATAACATCAAAAAGGATGTTAAAATGTAGAAAATTTTAATTTTATACTTCTATCAAAAGTAACAATAGTTAAAATGCATTAGGTTCCCAAATTATTATATTAGATGACACCATCCTCCCAAACAATTCCCAAATATATTTTTCAAAAAATTAAAACAAATTTTAGCAAATTTATTTGGTATCTCAAATCGGTCCAAGTTAAATACAATAATCTGATAGCACTAAAGAAAATTGGTGGTCTAGCCCTACCAGATTTCTGTCTTTACTATGTAATTAGTAACTCAATTAGACTTTTTAAAATGATATGCTATAATATAAACAAAGATGCTTGCAAACCAGTATGGGTAAAGGTTTGGAAAAATCATTTAAAAAGCCATCTATGAAATAGAATTTCTCTTTCTTTCCTAAATAAAAATGATATGTAAAAGGTAAAATTAATTACATAATTAAAGATCTTATAAACTCCTTTCAAAAAACTAATTGAATTTTTAAATTTAGACCCACAACATCAATTCCTCTAACCTATAGATCACAACCCTAATATAAAAATTAATAATCAAATGATATATTTAAAAAAGTTCTACTCCTAAAAACTAAAAGCATTAGGGATTATCTGTCAATACATGCAGATTCATTAGAAGAACTAAGAAAGGAACTAAATATATCAAAATCATATCTCCCATCCTTAATGTAAATACAGTAATGTATTTTAGTAAGATATAAAATAAACTCAGATTCAACCGACAAACTGTTGTTTTAAAAGAACTTAATTAATGCCTTTTTTACAATGAAAAACCAATTTCTAACTCTGCAAATCCATAAACTTAAAAATAAATACCATATTTCCAATTACTGGAACAACCTTGATAACGCATTAATGCATTATATGAAATATGAAATAGCTATAGATTTAAATATCAAATATATTCTGATTAAAATGCTTTACTATACTCAATTTATGATTAATTTCAATGCTTATGCTTATACACAGGTCAGGCATATTTTTATTAACCAGAGAATAAGTTGTGGATAGCAATTAATAAAGAGTTGAAATACTTTATCTGGGAGGGGAAGACAGCAAGATTCAAGTGGGATACGCTGATTCTTCCAGTAGGACAGGGCGGACTGTGATTACCCAATTTAAAGGGGCATTTCAGAGCTACACAGTTAAGACTCCTATACATAGCACAAGCAGAAAACTATAATTCAAAGTGGAAAAGGATGATGATGAAATGGGGGAAGCTAAAGAAACAAGGACAGACTGGAATTTTGGATGCAGGCCTTTAAGGAGAATAACAATAATCATGCAGAATATTATATCCATAAAGTAGCAAAAAGTATTTTAAGAAATAAGCCAACACAGGATTGGAGAAAGCTTTTACTGATGGGATGGCTGCAATTAGAGATATAGACACTAGGCAAGAGGGGGCTGGAATTTATTGGCGAACACTGGCAAAGGAATCAAGGTATTGGGAGCAAATAACTAAAGAGGGAAAGATGATAGAATGGGAAGATGCCAAGAATTTGTTTGGACTGCAGGTTAGAGATTGCCTTCCCTATCAGGGATTGATATCAGAGTATAGCCAAAGAGAAAGAAATAGAGGTGTTCAAAATGAAAGAGCAGCACTGGCAGAGTTTTTAGTACAATCTAGAAAAGAAGCTGCCATTAAAAAAGGAATAATTAGTAGAGCATATAAAATATTGCATGATGGCTATAAGAATCAATCAGAGGAGGTTAGAAAGGATGGGGAAGAAAGACTGGATAAGCAATTCTCAAAGAAACAATGAGAGGATATATGTATGTCTCCCAAATATGCAACAAATTCTAGAAGATTTAGGATTTTTGCCTGGAAATGTTTACATAGGTATTTCTATATCCCAAGTAGACTCCAGATAATTTTTCCTCAGGCAGACAGGAAATATTGGAGGTGTGAATGGGGAAGAAAGAGATAATTGGGAACATATTTTCTGGGAGTGTGGTGAATTGGTGGACTTTAAGGATTCCCTGCTGGATGCACTGTCAGAGATGCTGGGTGTGCAGATTAGTCAGTCAAGGTAGATGATTTTTCTGAGCTATGATATAGAATCAGATTTGCCTAGGCATGGTAAGGCCTTGCTGTGTCTAATAATGGTGGCTGCCAAAAAAGCAATTACTAGAAAATGGAAATCAAAATTTAAACCAACTATACAAAAAGTAGTGAATATAGTAACAGAGATAAAACAACTGGAACTGAGATCTTTAGAAAAGGCTAGCAATCTACACAGGAAAAAAATGGGAATTGTGGGAACAATACATACAGTAGAAAGATGAGGTTTAAAAGGTGGTAGGACTTAAATGAGCTATGTAATGTTTACAAAAGATTGGGTAGATCATAAGTGATGTATAATGTTTGCAACTGGGAGTGTGTCAGCATGGATTGTGATGTAAAATGCTTGCAACTAGGATTTCGTCAGTATGGTTTGCTTTCATTTGTATAAATGTATGATTGCCTATGTAGTAAGTGATGGTTTAATAAAGATGATTCCTGTTTAAAAATAAGAAAAAAAAACAGGCAGGAATTTAATAATTTATGTAATGTTACTTAAGTTATATGACATATAGCAATATATGTGAAGTAAAATACTTGTGTTAATTATAGTGTGATTACTTTTACATGAAAGTAAATTTGCCTATGTCACAAGTGATAATTCAATAAAGGCGTTTGAGAAAAGATTTTCAAAGGAATGATAGTGTTGTTGTCATGCATGCCCTCAATGATCTCTTTGAGAACATCTAACATATGTAATAGACATGATATAACATTACCAACTCACACAGGTATGTTGCACACATCTGAGATATCACTAGTGTCCATTTAGAAAAGGCCCATGATGACATGTTGGTCTACTCACAGATTAAGAGAATCAGGATGTGTCTATACATGCATGCATTGGGTGCTGTCTCCCCCACTCACACAGATGCATGTTGAAAACACCCTTCTACACCAACATAGTCTGTGTGGAGGATGTGTTGAATTGTATATTAAATCGTGTCAGGAAACTGTATGTGATGAGTCATGTGATAGGCAATCTGTGATGTTGTCACAGCCCATTGATTCTGTGTGATAAGCCTGGATGTAGATAAGACAGTGGATACTGGCTATCCTCAACTGGCATAAGGTTTGAACACAATCCCCCATGCAGGGATTATTAAGAAAGTTTCCCAGATGGGGATTAAACCTCATGTCACTAGATGGGAAACTAATTGGCTCCCTGATGGAACACATACTGTGAAAGTTGGTGAATCACCCTGTACTAGTAGAGCTGTCACCATTAGTGTACCCCATGAATCTGTGCCTAGCTCTTTACTGTTTGGAATCCATTTCTTAACAGTTTAGGCTAAAGTGTATGGCCTTTGGCATACTGCATTTGCTGATTCTTGCATACTGGGTGCAATCATTGAGTCCACCTATGATGATAACATATTATGGGGGGCTAACACAGACAAATGATTGGTGACAAAGCCACACAGTCTGCAAATAAATGCAGAAATGTGTTTTTATTTTGTCCTTCTGAAAAGTAGAATTCCATGCTAATTACAGCATTGACAACAGTCCTGCTTTGCTTAAACCCAGTGAAGCAAGCACTGGGAACACATGTATATAGCAATCTAAACTTCGACCACCAAGTGTCCACTTTGATATTGAAAAGCTATGTTATGCACATCATACGTCACTCCATCATATTCATATCTTAGGATTGTATGACAGCACTGTACTTGAACCTCATCAGAACACTAATAGAGTATAATGCTCTCTTTTGCATGTACCTCACCAGACACATGCAGCAGCTGGAGAGACCCCAGGAGTTTCTCACCAAGAAAATACATGGCCTACAAACCATGCCATGATATATGTGGATAGACTGAAAGCCAAGTCACTGTAATCTGTATCGCATAGGATGAGGTGACTTCTGTCTGGCTTTCAGGCCAGTCTCTGACCCTGACCTGTTGGAAATAGTACACATGTACAAATCAGATACAGCTGATGATATCAGCATTGTGTGTTGAGAAGCATATGGTAATAACAGTGTCCCACATGTTTATGTAAAAGGCCCTCTGTAATGTCAAGCAACAGCGCAAAGAAACCACACCCCAGTTGCCTGAGATGAGAATATAACCCCTACCTATCTAAGTATACAGACTACAGACCTCTGTATTTAAGGCAAGTGCCACAGCTCAAGTCTGACTTGAAGTGTCTCGGACAACACTTTATAGCTGATAACATCAGCAGTGTCTTTTGAGAGGAAGATGGGAATAACAGTGTCCCACATGCTGCTGTAAAAGGCACTCTGTAATGTCAAGCAAGAGCATAAACATCCCCCATTGACTGCAGTGGGAACAGAATACCTACCTATCTAAGTACACGGACTACAGAACTCAGTACTTTACACAAGTGCCACAGCACAAGTCTGACTTTTAGTAGACTGCAGGTCAACTTATAGTGGATGACATAATCAGTACATGTTGGAGAGAAGACGTTGGGAGGCCTGCACGAAATGTATGTGTAGGCATGTGCAACTATCAAAATACTGCCAATTCATAGGATTGGAGCAGTAACTGTAGGATACACACTTCTGCTGTTCAGGCTAGACACACACACACACACACACACGCACACACACGCACACACACGCACACACACGCACACACACACACACACACACACACACACACACACACACACACACACACACACACACACACACACACACACAGTTGACTGCAGTAAGAACAGAGCCCCTACCTATCTAAGTACACAGACAAGTCTTACTTTTACAAGACTGCAGATCAACTTATAGCAGATTACATCAGCAGGGCATGTTAGAGAGTAGATGTTGGGAGGCCTGCATAGGTTCATAGCTTCATATGTTCATAGGAGGTTACTAGCCTATTGTCCATAGGGTGTTGACAAGCCTAGCCATGTAAAAACACAAGTACCCTTATTGAGTATAGCTAGATGAATGTTGTTAGCAGAAAGACCTGTCCATGAGGGACATAGGTGCCACCCCAGGGGTGAATTTACAATCACCCATCCAGTTGTCAAGGTTGAGCTTGAATAGGGTCATTGAGGAGCACTTTCTTCACATGCAGTGGGAGACTACTACAGAGGAGTGGCAATCACTGGGAGATATATCTGTCTTCCTAGCATGTTCTGCTTATGTCACATACTAGGCTGAGATCCCTGGAGCAAGTTGTTTTTTCTCCCATTTGATTTACAGATGTTCAGCCTTTCCAATAGGGCAGGGTCTGAGACCGCTCTGTAGGCCAGGCATAGGTCACCTCTCAGCAGCCTGCATGATACTGAGTAGAGTGACAGGTCTTTCACTCTTTCCATGTTTGTCATGTTTTGGAGGCACTGGATTCTTTCAGTCACAAACCTCTGACATTTTCTTTTGTCTTCATACACTGTGGAAAATGTACATTTACAGTGTGTGATTCAAACCTAGGCATAAAGGACAAACATTTTCTTCTATAGCATCACTTTTCTATCTTTGCCTCAGGGATCATACATAAATACAGGTGACAGTCTGAGCTGTTACACATGTATGTGTGTGATCTGACAAGGTTATTGCATATAGATCCAGCTGTGTGCTTGACTTAGTTAATTGTGAAGGCCATGCAAGTCCAGATAGCAAAATTATACTTACAAAAATATAGTAGACAGTATACCCACAGTCATACATCTGAAAACACAATAATGGTGTCTCATCCCTCATACATATAATTCATATCAGCTCTACTATCTAAAGTGTTATAAGTGAAAATGATATAATGGAAAGTGGAACAACAGTAAAAATGTGTAGAATAGCCTGCATTAGAACCAAGAACCATGTGGCTAGCAGTCCTATGCTTACATCTGTTGTCACAAGATTGTTGAAATAACCCTTATCTATTTTTCAGGTCATTGCTATAAACTGCACTGTCACAACAGTAAAAATAGGTTACACACCCTGTACTAGAACCCTGGTCCATCTGTACAGCAGCCCTACTCTTACACCTGCTGCTACAGGACTAGTTACATGAAACTTCCTAATTTCCTAATTATTGTTAAGGTCACTGTGTTAACCACCTCGCAACACCACTTAGCAGGTTTACCCAGTGCCCACACAATTAATAGAACATATCTGATTTTAATTATTGTCTGTCTGAGTTCTGTCCATAGGTGCTTAATAGCTGCAGCTGCTGTGGAACCCTGCTAATTGCTGTACAATGCCATTAAGTGCACTTGTGAGATGAAATACAGACATTGCAACAATGTATTCTTTTTTACTTTTGCCCTTTTACAGTATGCACTGTTTGCAGGTGTTCTGCAGGTATTCTGTCTGCTTTCTGGGTGGCCCACTAGTCTAGTTTGCACACTGCCACACTTTGCACAAATGAGATAAGCAAAGTCAAAACTTCCATTCATTTTTCTCCATTTCCTGTGTTTGCTCTAAGTGGAGTATCGTACAAAGGGTGGGAGGTTAGCATAATGGCTAAGGTGTTTACCCTACAGATACAAGGTGCAGGGTTTGATTCTCACATGGGGTAACTAGCTAGGCTTAAAATGGCCTGAAGGGGGAGTTAGCCTAGTATTAACCTATGAATCTATGAAACATTGGCCCCCAAAGAAAAAAAGAAAGAAAAGAAAAAAGGGACAAGTACTTGAAATGAGAAAAAAATCTATGACATACACACTAGAAATTGTTAGTACACATGAGCTATTTTACATAGGTCTGGATTTGAACTCTCACTCCAATAAGCCTTCAGAAGACAGGAAGAGTGCCTTATCCCTCTTTGCCACACAAAGAGTTTTGCAGCAAGGAACTGAAATCATTCTACATACAACCAACTGCAGCATGATCTACACTAATATGAAACCATACAACTGTTATTTGTACATTTATTATTTGTGTATGTAGTACATTAAGTGATCACACAACCAGTTATGACTATTGCTTGCAAATATACAGCTCTGTCTTACCTCTCTGTGTTTGTTGGTCATTCTTCTCTTATCTGACCAGTAATCTAAGACAGGCAGTTGGTAAGCCATTTTATATTATTGTCCTTAAAATGTTTGAGGATATTAAATGGCAATACTATCATATGCAATTGCCAACAAATGAAGGGGAGGTTGATTGTCAATGAACAGAACCTGTACATTATGTTGCTTACTTACATTTCCAACTTTGACAAAATTACAGCTAACACTTTGTAAGTCTAACCTGACATACCCACTGGATGTAGGGCAGCCTGCAGTGCTGTTGTGTTTTCTTCTCCCAACAAATAATAGTTCATAGTTGTAATCCATTAAAAACAAACACTGATTGAATGCCTGTACTATGTTTACATCTACTACATGGAGCCAAGTATTTGGGATTCAGCAGTTCTAATGAGTTTGCACTGAAGGTGAGGAGAATTGTTTATGTGGAGAACAGAGAAAGAAGCTATTACTTTGGGGTATATCTGCACAGAGGATTACTGAACTTGAGAGGGTATCCTTGCATTTTTTAGCTACATACTGCATATGCTGAAATGTAATTAAGAAAATCTGATAATAATTTAATATATATATTTTGAATAGCAAAGGCTTTTACACTTTTATCTGTATGGATTACTTAGAAGTGTACTGATTGCATGGGCATGTTTGTCAGGGCATTTCACAGGTATACCTTAACATGGAATGTTCTGTGTTAAATCTGTAGACATCTTTCAGGGACAGTTCATCTGATAGCATGAAAGATTGGTTTCTTAGCAAAATGTGTCATTTGCCTGTTCTTTTGGGGGGAGCAAAGCTGCATTTCTGTTTTGGCACAAACAAGGATATGTTGCTATTGTTACTGTGATGCCCGTGCACTGGCCCAGTAATCAAGGAGCCTCAGTCCTCACCACTAACACCAGTGAGGAGTGTCCACATTGGGAAGGATAACAAATACACACACAGTAAAGTACAATTTCCCTTAAGAGCACACAGAGATCACAGTCAGTCTGGGACTGGTTTCTCCCTTTCTCTCCAGATCCTCACTAAGCCTCCCCACTGGCACAGCTATAGGGTACAAATCTCACCCTAGTGGTCAAGCTAAAACCTCAAGCACCCTCTTTCTCCAACCAGTGCTTCGTGTCCCTGCCCAAGTAGCTCACACACACACACACACACACACACACACACACACACACACACACACACACACACACACACACACTCTGAGATGTGAGTTATATACAAACACACAGACACTCCTGGGGAAGGCTGGCACAGGTTCACCAGCTATGTCCCCTTCTCTGTCAGGCTATAAGGTAGAAATCACTGCCACCAACCACTAATATCAGCTACTAATAAAGCCCTTACTAAAGGGTGTCCAATTAATACTGTGCAATATTATTATCCAAATAGTATGTGTGACTCAGGGTTAAAGCTATTGGAGTGGCTTTGTACAGTATCACTATATACATGCAGTGTACTCTAGAGCTTAAATTATCTCTACAGAAAACAGCCACAGTTGAAAAGTTTAAAAATATTTAATAATAAATAATACAAACACAAGACAATACTTTTTACTACACAGTGCTAGACAAGAGTTCAGAGATCACAGGAAAATGCTTAAAATAATACAGTAGAATAGTTCTGACATCAGTACAGAAAACAGCTAGACTAAACTTACTATTTCTATCTATATCTAAGAGCAATCACTGTTCTAAATAAACTTACAAATAGAGCAAAAGCAGAGTACTGGTGAGTTTTCAGCTTTAGACAAAATACAAAAAATGCTCTCCGTCTCTGAGAAAGTCCTTTAAATTGATAATACATCCTGCTGACTTGTTTTAGATTACATCATTCTTAACAATTCTCTGGTTTCGCAGGCTAACAGAAACTCTGCATTTACATTTCTTAGTAAGCTTGCAATTGGTCAGGAAACCACAGCAATTAAAGACATTATATATGTAAAATCTAGCAAGTAACTCTGGTCTGAAAACAATAGAAAGAATCTGCTGATTCAGACACCACAGCTCTGAGCCTTGAGGTCAAACAGCCATAAAAAGCTTGACTTATCAGCTTTCTTACAGCAGAGTGCATTGTTGTTACATTTTTGAAGTTCAATATCCAAAACAGTCTTTTCACATTTAAGAGAATACGCCTGTGGCTTTTATTAATATTTACAAAGACATAGAATTATCTACAAAATTCTATCTAGCTAGGATGACAGCCTTGACATATCTTCACAGTTACTCTCCTTTTTTACATCCAGCCTGTCATATGTATTTATAATCTCTAGACTGTTTTATGTTTCTCCAGTGGGTATTACTGAAATGCTACCTTTTCTGTTTTATCTAGGAAGAGCTATTTTGTAGTTATGTGATAGTTATGTGTAATATCATTCTGTTGTCTTTTAGGACACCTAGGACTATGCCACCCAGGTGTATCAATCATAAAAAAACACCATTCACTAACCCTGAGAATCAGGTCATTATTGATGCTTTTAGGCAGCATGGTGCCTTCCTGCTTGAGAGGGGACATGGAGATATGTCAGGCAGAAAGCAAATTTGGCAGCCGATCATCATAGATGCTAATGCTGTGGATGACCACAGCAGGACATATGACCAGGTGTGCCATAGGGCTACTGACATGATCTGATCTGCATGGAGGAGAGCAGCTGCAGTGGGCCATGATCAGATGGGTACCGGGGGGGGCAGAGCTGCTACAGAGCCACCACTAACAGCAAATGAAGAGTTCCTGTCTACTGTCAGGGATCTAGACAGCTCCCAGGAAAGTACACAACAGCATGTCCTTGACATTGGTGCTACTGTTTCAGGGATGGCAAGCATGCCCCAGGATTAGCATCCAGGTACGCTTTTGTATCTCATTTGTTACATCCTGTTGTATAGTAAAACAATTTAAATCAATACATTACTTCTGTTTCACAAGAATTTTTTTGGGAGGGCAGGATTGAAGACTGCTACAGTTAACAACAAATTCTGATTGATTAGCCCAAGCTGGAGTTGTCATCTAAGTTTTTGTTGAAAGTATAGTTAATGGACATATAAAGGAAAAAATGTATTAGCCCCTGTGTTATTGTTAATTGTAATGATGTTGTCTTTACCTTTTGCTTAACGTCTTCCAGGACCATCTGGCATGCAGAGGATACCATCGTCTGCACATGGTAAGCCAAACATTTTTATGTCACTATTGATGACCAGTTCAAAGATATATTGTAGTGTGTGATGTTGATGTCAGGACTGTTGTGTGTAGTGCTGTACTGTCTAATAGTGGAAGCACTGTTATTTTGCTAGCATATATTGGACTATAGTAGTTTAGGTATTAGTTTTTCCTATGTTTGTTGCTTACTATCACAGGTGATCTTGACAGTGGATGTGTGGGACTTCTACCACCTGATGTCAGAGTATCAGTAGACGATGATGATGGTGGCTAAACAGAGGCACAGTCAGGGGGCTGCAGAGGTTGAATCTGACACTGAGGTTGACATACAGCCATCCACTGAAATTTCTCTGCATACAGTCAGTAGGCCTACTCCTACCCATTCCAGTGAGCTTGCAGATATTGGACAGGTGGAGGGTGAGACAATTGATCAGGGAAGTGTGGTTACTGTGGCTTCAGTGCATGTTGACTGTGGCCGTAGCCAAAGTGTGGGTGTGGTGCCATGGAGGAAGATTGTTATGGGTGCTCAGAGAAGGCCTGCTGTCCATCCTCCACCTGATCCAGGTGTCTCTTCCCGTACCATTCAGTGTACATTTAGGGCCATCATGAAGGCACAGTCATGTTCCCATAGGTGCTCCAGAGAAATGCTTAGGGTTGTAGATGTGGCACAGGCTGACATGCATGACTGCCCCCACCATGTTGCCGATTCAATGGATCAGATTAATGACATGTTGAAATGGGCAGCATCTGATGGAATGTCTGCTGGGAGGGGGACAGCATCCTGTGGGCATAGGTCAGCCACATCATCTGCTGTTACCCAACATGGCTGTGCCTGATCATGCTCCCATAGCGGCAGTACTTGCACTGCTCTGTCAGTGGGTGAGCTGTCCACACCCAGATGTGGCAGGCCATGGGGATGTGGTCCTGGCTGTAATCATGAGGGGAGCTCATCCAGCAGACATCAGTCACATTCGGGTAGCAGCAGTGCATCTGACCATGGGTGTGGATGTGCCACTGCAACTCCTGGCAGAGCCTGTTCTTGTGGTCAGGGACAATAACGATGAACTGCCACGTCTACTATGCACGGCTCACACCTGTCCAACATACCAAAATGTAGAGCTAGCACATTGGCTGTGTTCATGCAGACAATCACACAACAATTTCACCTGGAGGACTCCTACAAATGCACACACAACAGTTTCATGGTTCAGCCGTGTAACTTAAAACTCATTTTGTCTCACTGGATATTTGTTGGCTTATCCAAATGTCTGACTGCTTCTCTTTCTCCCTTATACTCTCACTGACCTTTAGTGTCAACCTAGGCTTCCTGCCCCCTCCCCCCAACACCTTGTGCAAGTGATGATAACTGTGCCATATCCCTGTTTTGTATCTTTTGGATTCAGGGATACATAAGCTTTGTGTCTGATGCTCAGGGTGCACAGCTGACTTAGTGCTCAGTATATCTACATTTGTGATGTTGAACTGGTAATTGTACCTTTGACTTATATTAGTCTTAGAAAGTTAGACAGTTGATAGCATCAAAATTGTCCAACTTTATTGTAAATGATCTTGTGAGGGTTGTGAAGTCTGAAACTGCAATGTGTATCGTTCTTTTCTAACTTCTCTCTTTAATCATTTTCCAGTACAAGCGTGTGGTGCTAAACTGAAGGCATGCAGTGACCATTACTACTTTTGAGAGGTATAACTGTGTGAATCTTTGATGCCTGAGGCCTACTACTTAATAATGGACACATATAAGTCAAATACATCTCTGCTGTCACACGTTAAAGTCATTTCTGTACAAACTCCCACCTTTTACTTGTATACACCTCAAAGTAACAAAATGCAAGGATATTCCAGTCATTCATATCATTACACAATACACTCCAGGTTCAACATTTACCTTGTAAATCCAGCATTTGCAACCGTTTTATTTCAACACTGACTCTAGCTGATGCAAGCAGTACACAGCCATTACATGAGTAGATAAAGGTTGTGAGATTTTCCTGGCATCAGTGTTACTATATGTATGTACATTGGAGGAAGGTTTTAGACCCTTAGGTAGTGAGTGAGTGAGTGTGCTATGCATTGTTTCTTAGCCAATGCAAGTGCCTATTGAGCACACCCACAGCAGCTGCTGCTTCCCCCTCTTACTCCTTACCTGCATGTGGCTGTGGTGACCTTAGCATTGATAGTGGGATGTGTGCTCCTTCCCCTTGCTGATCCTGCTGAAGCTGCTTTCTCAGGATGATGTTATGTAGCATGGGACATACTGTGAATATTTCAGTACATGTATATGGATTCTACTGTAAGAATCCCTAGATGTATCTTGGCACTGGAATCAATACTTCATCAGCCCAAACACATGCTCTATGATATTTCTTGTTTCAGCGTGTGCCTCATTATGGCATTCTTCAGCAGGTGTGTGTGCATTTCTGATGGGTGTCATCTGCCATGGTTCCAGTACATAACCTGCATCCCCCAGTACATGACCCTTTGGGATATCCACCCTAGTGAACATCTGGTACAGTTGGGAGGTGTGCCAGATATGTGAGTCTTGGTAACTGCCAGGGTTGCCAGCACACTTATTCAAGATGATTCCCTTGGTGTTACATACAACTTGGCAGTTAATAGAGTGAAAGCTTTTTCTATTAATGTAGAGCCTTCCTTGTTCCTCTGGTGGTGCCTTAATTTCTATACGTGTGCAATCTATGGCATCCAGTACTTTAGAGTAGTGTGCTACAGGGTAGAACTTCTGCATATTTCTGGCCTCATCCTCAGGAGCATAGCATTCAATAATTGATGGAGAATCCTGGATGCTAATGCCTGTGACACCCCCACAGCATGTCCCCTGCTGGTCTCTGAAAGGTACCTGTAGCTAAGATTCTATGTGCTACACATACCTTTGTCTCCACTAGGATGGGTTCCCCTCAGTTTGCTCGGGCTCTGAGTTGAGGACAACAGAGGTTGCAAAGTAGCGTGTCTCTATCCACTCTGTAGCACTCTACAATTTCCACATCATGTAGGTTGTAATAAGTTACCCGAGGTCTGAAAACTCTTCTCCTTCTTGGCCTTGGTCTGTTAGCAGCAGCAACAGGATTGACTTCAGTTTGTTGCACAGCTGCATGAATTAAAGCAACAACAGCCCCTGACATTGTTTTTGTGTAGACTCCTTTCCGTGGTTTTATTCCAGTAGGTTTTGAAATTCACAGGAAAAACCAGCACTGAGTCTACACTGTTGGTTTATAGCTTGTTGAATAGCTCCTCCATCTTGAATTGGTTGATTAGCATACAATTCAGCTGTTTATGCTGTAATTTGCATGCCAAGGTATTTACCTTATTTGCATGGCTATGCAGAGCTCTACACATCATGTTGAGCCCCTTAATAAGTCCAAAACAGTGCACTAATCTGTGCGTGCATCATAGCAAGACACCCACACTGTGCAAATGGAACATGTAGGCTTTATTGAATCTGGCTGAATATCAATTTTCTCTTAAAGATTATATTAGATTATAGCCAGCTTAATATCATCCTTTTTGTTACTATCTAAATCAAATGGTATAGCTAAGGGGGTGGAAGTGTATATAGTTTTATATCAAAAGTTTTATTCTACTTTAGTATATATAATTTGGTTTTGTGGTTTAGTGTTAGATATATTATATTGTAATTATGTTTTATTCAACTTAGCTTTTTTACAAGCACTATTTTTGTATGAAAACAACACTGCCATGTAATGATGTATTGATGTTTCTTTATACCAAATTATTAGTAAAAATAAAAAAAAATACATATTAAAAAAAAAAGAATGGATAATTCTGGTGCTGTTTGTTTTGCGGATATGCAGGAGGTCCATGAGGGTGGGGTCTGACAATGCTTTGTATGCCAGGCATAGATCTCCCCTCAACAGCCTGAAGGAGACAGAATACAAGGACAGGGCTTTGAGGTGATCTGCACAGGACATGTTACTTACTCTGTATTCTTTAAGTGAGGAACCGCTGTGGACTTTCCATTTGCTGAATGTTCCTGATTAGGTACATACCAAAGGGGGCATTTTACTCTATGATAGGTCTGATGAATGCCAAATACAGTGGAAGAATGACATCCTTGGACCTAGATGCCATACCTTTGTTTATACATTGCACAACATATAATGATTTCCTCACTACTGTAGACACATAATGGTCAAAGGCTAGATTACTGTCTATATGTGTCCCCAAGTCCCTGACTACTGGGTCAACACTTAGGAGTGTGTTGTTAATATGATAGTTGCCAGGGGTGGATGACTTCTAAAAGGACACTATTATGCATTTCTTGGCATTTAGTATTAGTCCATGGCTCTGACACCAGCTATTCGTCTGTCAGCCCTTCCTGGCGAACATTTGTGACAGTGGGGAATTCTGTGACTGCTCCTAATTTGGAATCATCTGCAAATTTAGTTAGCCAGAGTCCATTGACTTTGGCCTTGACTTCAGAGAAGTGAATGCCAAAAAGGAGCTATCCCAGGACTGATCCCTGAGGGACTCTGCTTGTGACTGGCCTCTTTGAAGAGGTGGACTCCCCAGTTCTAAGTTTCTGGGTCCTGTCTGTGAGCCAGCTGGCTATACACTGAAGGACCACTGTGTGCAAAGTTCATTTATGAAGGTCCGTCATAGTCCTGCTCAGCTTGCCTGCAATAATGTTTTGTTCTGACAGAATGTAGGCAGCCTGAAGGAACAAATTATACTGAGCTGCTAGTTCCCAGGCTTCCATGGGTAGTATAAAAGGGGATAACACTTGGTTCCCCCATTTGATCATGTACCACATCACTGTGGCATTGTCTATGATTACTTGCAGAGGGCCTGGAGTCCAAAGATGATTTAGAAATTGGAGAGCATTTATTACAGCCATCATGTCTTTGAATTTATGTCCTTTGGTTTACTTTGCCTGTTCTAAAGGCCATGGACTTTCATCTCCTTGCACACAGCTCCCCAAACAAAGTCTGATGCATGCTTACAGAATAAGTAGGGACTAGAAGAAGGGAGGCCTGGTGTGATAGAGGCAACTAATTCACCCACTAGGGTAAATCCTTTTCACAAACTCCAGCACTGGAATCTGAAATGAACAGTGACAGTGTTGGGTCCAAACTGATATGACAAACCACTGAGTTTTCCTCATGTGAAGTCTGGTCAAAGGAATCATGAGAATAGATGCCATGAAACCTAGAATCCTGAGTTATTCCCCAGGAGATGCCAAAGTCTGGTTTGAAAACATCAGTAACTGCTCATTGTAACATTCCACTTTGTCATGAGGAAGAAAATAGGCAGCCCAGAAACATTATCCTATGACAGGGAATGAGAAAAGATTTCTCTATATTCATCTGAAAACCCAACCTGAGAAAGTTTTTTTTTTTTTTACCCAAGCACGTTTGACAACTTGTGAAAAAAAATCTGCAGAAATGAGGCAGTCATGTAAGTCATCTAAGTGTAGGAAAATCTGAATGGTCTATAACTTTTAATTAAATATTCCAGTAATCCAGATACTTTATAAATGTTTTTCGAGCTGCAGACAAGCCAAAAGTCAAAGCGGAAAACTGAAAATATAAACCAGAAAAAAAGTAAAATGTATCTGAAGTTGTTCAGAATTGAAATGTGATGAAAGCCATATTTTTTAAATCCAGATTCACTAGAAAACTGAGAGGTAGAAAGAGAGGTAACAAGAGACTATATAGAAAGCATTTAGAACTTTGGGATAATGATATGAAGTCTTAGAAAAGAAAGGTCCAGGACTGGTTTCCATATTCCCTCATCTTTGGCACCAGAAGGATTCTTGAAAAAAAATAATTTCTGTCTTTCATCAGGGCAAACTGGTTTTACAACCACCTAAGACAACATCTGATGTAGGGTAGCAGGGAACAGGAAGGTTTGGCTGGATGTCTGAAGAGGAATCCATTCAAAGGTTGGAAGGAAATCCACTGCCAATTATCTGGTGCCATGGGGAAAGTGAAAACAGACTTTGGGAATGTTTGACAGGATTGTCAGAGAGGGGAGGAGTAACGCATGAAGAGCCATATAGTAATTCTGTTTTCTTAAATAGTCCTTTGTTTTGGGAGAACCCTCCATTCGTCTTTGAACCTCCTTGCATTGCTTTTTGAAATTTTCTTTGCCATGTGCCTTGTTAGAATGCTTATTATGTTTCCTGAAAAATGAACATGAATTGGAAGAAATGTTTCCATTATATTTTGGCAAAGAGGATTGAAAAATATGTGTAACCCCTTTTATCAAACTTTTTAAAGACCTCAGCAGATGAAGGATCAAATATCACCTTCTTATCCCAGAAGCATTCAGGATCTCAGCTGTGTCATTCTCTAATAAATTCTGAGAATGTAGCCAGACAAATCTTCTCATCACTGACCCAGTGGCAGTTGCTCTAGAAACAGCATCAGAAGTGTAATATGCAGATTTTAGAGACTGTTTGGTTTACACAAGATATTAATTAATTCAGACATACTTTAGTCTCTGGAGAAAGGAAGACAGCAAGAAACGTTTTTCACATTCTTAAAGAAATCCAGCAGAAACTTTGAAATGTAAGCCTAACAACTCACTATTCTGAAGGCTAAGGCGGAAAAGGATAAACATTCTTCCCAAACATTTTCCTAACTTGTCAGAAGAAATAGCACTACCTGCCATAAGGAGTTTGTCAGAAAGGGATTTTGACAGACAAATACCTGCAGGATCTGACATGGGATTAGAAGAAAAAAAGAAATGTGTGGGTATTTGTCTGATAGTCTGGGGCAGGTGCTTGACTGTCAGGCAAATTGCTGGCTGCAAAGAAAGCATTCTCTAAGGCTGGCAACACATGAGGAATAGCTGCAGGTTGAAGAAAATCCACCTGTGACAAATCATAATATATTTGCTGGTATTCTGTTTTTTTTTTTCCTCTACTCTAACAAATCCTTCATTCTGATAATTGTATCAGAAAAAGGCAAATTTTCAGGAGAGGAACTGAAGAATAACCTTCCTCAGTTTCAGATTCCCTATTCTGTGGAGTGGGAATGTGAGGAACACTGTCAAAGTCTATATTCTGTCCCTTAGACTGGGAATCAGAATTTGAGAGAGGGAATTTTAAATGAGAAGAAGATTCAGCATATACAGACTAAGAGACTTTAAATCAAGCTTTAGCAAAACCCAGCTAATCCTCCTTATTTGCTTTTGGAGAAAATAAGTGTCTAACCTTGTGTTTCCTGTTTTTGTTCCCTGTTTTTCTGGGAGACCCCCAGAAAGAGAGAAACTAGAAGGATGGTCCCTTCTCTGTAAATGAAGCCCTTCATTTTAGCTTACTGAGGAAACATCACATAGCCCATTCATTAATGCAAGCAACAGTGGTTCTCCCTTATCAGAGAACAGCAGCTGAACAGCTGTAGAGGACATGCCTTCCTTAAGGTCCTTAGTGGTTTCCTGAGGAGCAGCACCAAGGGAACCAAGAGAAAGTGATGAGGGTCTGGGGAACAACAGATAGCCACAGGCTATCTCTCAACTGTCCATATTTTTGCAGAATGTCCATATTTGTGCCTCATATTTTTGGTCTGTTCCTCATAAAATTTGTGATTTTCTGGCAAACCACTGAAGATTAAATTCACTGAATAATAATGACATACATTTGAGTTTCAGGCTTTATATCTTTCAGAAAAATGCATGCTAACACAAACCTTTTATTCTAGAAACTTTTTAAGATTATAAGAGCAATATTTAAAATCTGTCCCTATTTTTGGTCCTTTGTCCCCCCATTATTTTAGACTTTGTCCAGATTTCTTGTTGAAAGATATGGTCACAGCAGGCTTGTCCATCAGAGGATGAGGTGAAGGGAAAGCTGAAGCCAAGAAAGAAGCTTCTAAGATAACTTTTTTCTTCTTGTGGCTCGGGGAGGGAACAATCAAGTTGAGAGGACCAAGGTCCATTTCTTTGACAAAAAAGTACCTGACAAGTGGCTAGCTGAAATTTAAAGAGTCAGTCTTACCTCTTAACAGAAAGATCAAGTTCTAAGGTAAAATTCATTAGTGACAACCACCAAACACACTAGCCCTGGTATCAAACAACACTTCTTGCCAGATAAGTAGCAGTTTTCCTCAAAAAAATAATAAATTATTAGGGAATCCCCACAAATACCCAGAGCTGTTTGTCTACTGAAAGAGGTATCTGACAAGTGGCTATCGGAGTCTTGAAGAATTTGTTTCACCTCCTGACAGAAGAGTTAAGTTCTGAGGTAAACTTTTAAGTGACAACCACCAAACACACTAGCTGCAGCCCCAAACAGTACTTTTTGACAGAAAGTAACATTTTTACTCACAAAAAATGAATAAATAATGAGAGAATTACCACAGGGACCCTGGATTGTCTATCTACCAAAAAAGTGACTGACAAGAGGGTAGCAGAGCTTAGGATAGTTATTGAAATAACCTGACTGGGAAAATAAATTTTGTGGTAAGAAATTGTAATGACAACTCCCAAAACCACGTCTTATCTCTTAGGTACAAGTTTTCACAGAAAAGTAAAACATTTTCTCTCACAAATTAGCTATTTAAACATTTTCTACAGGAAACCATGACCAGAAAAATGTAAGAACTGAGGTAAAATTCTTAGTGACAACCACTAAAAATACCGGTTCAGACTTTTAATCAATATTTTGATATAAAAGAACAAAATTTCTCCTAAAAATGATGAAGTGGAATGCATTTCATAGTGGGGTCATTATCTGCCCAGCCCTGGTAAAGGGCTAGCAGACTGTTGATCTCTCAAAGCATACAAAGAAGAGTGCACTTTGACGGGAAGAAATTTCTGAAGTTTTTGTATCCTAGCTACTGACTTTATACTGTTTCCACATGTTGTACCATAGCTAGGGTACATGGAAAGTGCCCTAAAGGTTTGGAAGTTGGATGGCTAATCCAAACCTTGCCAGGATGTCCTATACAACTTAAACTACTGCAACAGTGATCTAAAGAGGAACAACTGCATGTTATATGCACCTTCCACCAATAACTGAAGAATATATTGAGGCCAACAGTTTGAACTGCATAATAGTAAACCAATATGTCACAGAAACTCATGACCATCCACAATACTAGAATAATGTTAAGATGTACAAGGGTAGTATCACCCCAGTGTTACATGTAATTATGTCAGAGACAGGATTACTAGCTTACAACTCCACCACCAACCATCTGAACTTTTGCCACTACATGCCCAAGCTGCAACTTAAGATAAATAGTAAAACAAAGAGCTGCATACATTCACAGTTGTGACAATAATCAGAGGTATATTTTGACATTACCTTTCACTTCATCAAGCTTTCCTGGCTGTTCAAAATAATTAATAGATACTTGATACTGTCAACCATCAGATTTTATTAAAATAAAAATGTAAGTGCTTTCAGCTTCAATATATAGACTTCATCAGAACTAATGCAAGCACTTAACTTTTTTATTTTAATAAAGTCTGGTGGTAGACAGTGTCATGTATCTATTTATTATCATGGTTGTTGATGTTGTATGGTTATTGGTGGAATTTGATACTTTACTTCAGTGTTAATTGTTTTTACGTGGCTCTTACCTGGATGATGCTTCACCTTGATTTCAGTTCAATAGTGTTAAACTATCCAGTCAGTGTTTTCCACAGGAAATCACAGCTGATGAGGTTTCTGTTTGCACACTTGCAGTAATTCATTATTTTTGCATTTTCTCTTTTCTGCACTGTTGTGATTGTAGAGTTAGTACATTTAAGTAAGTGGGCTGTAGAGGGGACTTCATTCCCCACATTAAGGATGTAGAGGGCTTGCTCCCTTAAAAAAATGTCATAATTTTTTCTGTAAGGCGAAGCTTCAAGTATTGTTTCATCCAGTTAAAACTTCAGTTAGTTCATAAGTTCATAGGTACACATATTATGCAATCAGTGGAGAAGATCATGAGGAATCAAGCTACTGCAGTCTGAGAGTTAAAGCAGGGCTAAATTTATGAATTCCAAGCTACTCATCCAAGCTGGATTTAAAGACAGCTAGAGACTGATGCTTTATTTGATATGCAGAGGGAGTGGATTCCATTGGAAGGGGACCCTTTATTAGAGATAACTCTCTGCCCAACAGCTTATGTTAATATTACAATGCAGATTTAGTTGCCAATAATGAAAATTGGTAGAGTTACCTGTTTTATGAACATTTAAAGGTCACACAGGAGAGGGTCATTTTCAGCCTTTATGTAGATGTCTGTAGGATACTTAGTAGAGTGACAGGACTTTTAGACATTCTGTCTAGCTTTGGTAGCTCTTGCCTGATATTTTCTTGATGAGGAAGCATTGTTGTTTTTACTAGTTACATAATCGGCCTGGATAGCTAACATGCCAATGGTGAGATTATTTTCTATTACAGGTTTGATGAAGGAGGAATAGAAAAGGACAATAATTTTTGGGGCCTAGAGTAGAAGATATGCCACTAGTTATTAACTGCACCAGGTAGAAAGATTTCCTCATGATAGTCGATACATGATGGTCAAAAGAGAATTTCTTGTTCATGAATATATTTATTTATTTATTTTACATTTGTTGACCGGGCTAGTCTAACTGGATATATGTCCATTTTCAGTAGAGGCCCAAGGAGAAAATCTCAGAGAAAAAAGAAAAAAAAGATTTTTTATACATCGGGTCCACAAAAAAAGCAGTGGAAAACACAAAACAATTATATAAGTATGCAACTGATTGGCAAAAATGTTTTAGCAACATTTATTAGGCTACACATAGGAAAAACATATTGTTATTTTACAGTTTGTATAAAAAAAAATAACAAAAAAACATTTAATGTACATGAGTTTACACAGCACAGTGAGGAGGTAAAAAAACATTTATTGATTCAAGTCAAAAGTAGAGGATAGAGAAGTATCACAAACAAAATGTTTTAGTTGAGAAGTATTTAGACAAGGGAGAATAGTATCAGTCAGGATTGGAGCAGGGGCAGAGCCATTGGTTTTTAATGAAGATTTTCAATTGTTTCTTGAAAAGGTTGATGGAAGTAAGGGATGTTATTTCTCTTGGAAGTTTGTTCCAAGTATTGCCGACAGCATTTGAGAACAGGCAGTCCCCGGATTTGTTGTTGGATTTTATGGTGGCTACTTGTAGCTTTTTAGCGGACCTTAGGGTTGGTAGATTTTTAGAAGAATTGGAAAGATTACAGAGTATGGGAATATTTGTAGGATGATGTAAAATCTTGTGGATAAAAAATGAGTTGCTGGAAAAGTAGTTGATTTTGTACTTCTAGCCATCCTAGAAGTTTAAGATTATGGCAATGGTGGGTATGGAAGGGGGCACTGGTGGCAAATTTGGCTATGTTGTTGTAGGAGATTGCTAGTTTATTCAGATTACTTTTGGATAGGTTAGTATAGATAGGGGAGGCATAGAGAAGGGTGGAAATGAGGTGGGTTTGGGCAATAGAAATCTTAGCTGGGGATGTGAGAAAGGGCTTGATTCTATAAAGGAATCCAAGTTTTCTATTAACTGATTTAATAGTTGAGTTAATGTGTGTGTCAAAGTTGAGATTGTTATCGCTTGTTACATCGAGGAGTTTGGTGGTGGTGTCGGGAGTGATTTCTGTGCTATTATTTGATGTCACTATGAAATTGATTGGGGGGGACTTCTGTGTGGGAGTAAACAGTAATAATTTAGTTTTTTTTTTGGGTTAAGGAGGAGACATCTTTGATGGAACCAGTTTTCAACTAAGGTAAAGACTGTTTGTGTAGTAGTTTGGAGTTTTGTCGGAGAGGATGCGGCACATATCAGAGTTGAATCATCAGCATATTGTATGTATGTAGTTTGGGGAATGAAGGTTTTCAGATCGTTAATGAAAATAGTGAAGAGGAGTGGTCCAAGAATTGATCCTTGTGGGACTCCAAGGGTGATTGGAAGCTGAGAGGATATGTTGTTGTCCTACAGGACTGCTTGTTTTCTGTTTTCCAGGTAGGATTGGAACCATTGTACTAATTAAAAATCAAGAGAAAGTGATTTAAGTATACCCATCAGTAGTTGGTGGTTAGGCCTTTGAGAGGTCTACGAAAAGAGTAGAAGATAGCAGGTTAGTATTCTTGTTTTTATTAATGCAGTCTGTAAAGGATAGATGAGCAGTTGTAGTACTATGGTGTGTCCTGAAGCCGTGTTGGCAGTCCACTAGTAGGTTATTTTGGCGGAGATAATGAAGTAATTGACGGTGGATACATCTCTCCATAATATTTGCTTGGGGAGAGAGAAGGGCTATGGGGCGGAAGTTTGATAATTCATTTGAGGTACCTCCCTTATGCAAGGGGATGATATGTGAGACTTTCCAGATGGATGGGACATAAGATTCAGAAGTGGTTCTGTTTATTAAGATATAAATAGGGTAGGCAAGTACACCAGCTGCAATTTGCAGGTATTCAGCTGGGAGGAGGTTAGCTGATGGTATATATGGTTTAAGTTTAAAAAGCAGGGAGTGTATTTGAGATGTTGGAACAGGTTGGAGGTTAAATGTCTTGGGCAAGTTGGTTAGTGAGGGTGAATTGGTGGTGGTAACAGGTGGTAAGGTATTTGCTAGTGAATGAACTGTTTTAGAGAAAAATGTATTAAAGGTGTCAGTAATATTGATTCCTGACCAGAACCTTTGTGAGTTTTGTTGTTGGGTCTGTTGGAATTTGAGGTAGTATTCTTTGTCAAGGATTATAGATTTTTTCATGGTATTACGAAGTTGTCTAAAATTTAGGTGGTCAGTTGGGTTTTTAGTTTTTCTCCATTTGGACCAGAGTTTATTTCTTAGTTGAATGTTTAGCCTTGTGTCCTTAGAGAGCCAGGGAGCCAGTTTGTTTTTAATTCTAACAGTGCAAGTGGGAGCATAGGGATCTAGGATTTGCAAAAATGTTTTGTTAAAGTATGAAACGGCTTCATTAAGAGGTACATATTTTAGGGGAGACCAATTGCAAGCTTTGAGCTCAGCTTGGAAGTTAACTGGGTTGAGATTTTTTTTTGTTTCTGGTAGTTCTAAAAGCTATTTAATTGTGAATGTGGGTCTTTTGCCTAGAAATGAAAGTAAGAAAATGGTCACTTATATTGTCAGGGAGTATACCTGTTTTATAAGCATGAGGGTTAATATTAACTAGTATCCAGTCTAAGGTGTTTTGTTTCTTGCTAGGTTTGTGGGTTCTGGTAGGGAAGGTAATGGTTTGATGGAAACCAAAGAGGTTTATATGAGTAGTTGAATTGGCAGAGGTACAGCCATTCCAGTCAATATTAAAGTCTCCAAGGAGTATGGTTTCTTGTGATAGGGACATGGAAAGCCAGCTAAGGGTATTTTCGAGAGTACTGACATTATTACCTGGGGGGATATATGAGCAAATAATGTATAAAGCTTAATTTGTATTAATTTGGAGCTTAGAGGTTAAAATTTCCAGGTAATTAGGTGGTGGTAGATGAATCTCTAGTGTGTGGCCTTCAGTTCAGATTTGAACAGTATTGCTACCCCACCACCCTTTTTATTTAGACAGTCCAGTCCGAGAATGTTATAGCCTGGTGGGACAATGTCATTGTCTTTAGTTGTGGGTTTAAGCCAAGTTTCAGTAAGGCATAAGATGTCAAAGGAATAGGTGTATAATAGGGCGTGTAGCTGGGTAATTTTGTTATTTGCACTTTGTATATTGAGGTGACCTATAAGTAGAGAGTTTGGGCTTTTTGGGAGGTTGAGGGGAGTGGTAGTATTGGCTGAAGAAGTATTAAGGGTGGTAAAGTTAGGACCAGGGTTTGTGTGGATGTCACCATGTAGCAGTAAACAATTGTGAGGGTTAAATGCTAGTTTGACAATTTTACAGAGAGAAGGGTTTCCTTTTTTTAATTTGGAGATATTTAATATGGGCTAGTCTATGAAACTGAGCTAGAAGGAAGGATGAAGAGGATGTCATGTTACTGTGTGTTAGGGAGGTTATAGGAGAGAGTTGGCTTGTTTGTCTCAGGGGATGTAGAAATGTAGCAAAAGTTAAGGATTCATAGCAAGTTAGGCTGTGAGATATCAGTAGAGAGGTAAGCCCAAAAGATAAGAGAAGAATTTTAAGGTGTGTTGACCTGCAGTGGCTATACATAGTGAGGAGTATAGGGTGGTGGAGATTAAGCTATTTGGAAGAAAATGAAGATTAGTTGCATGGTGGGGACTGTTTGAGGGAATAGCAGGTGTTGAATGGTTAAGGTTAACAAAAAAGCAGACAGAAATTGTTAATTGATAAAGAGCAATGGAGTGGGGATAATTGGTAGATGAGGGTTGGGGGTGTGGCTATGGAAGTATAATTGTTAATTGATAAAGAGCAATGGAGTGGGGTAATTGGTAGATAAGGGTTGGGGGTGTGGCTATGGAAGTATAAGGTCAGGTGCAGTGGGGGTGGGTGGAATTTGGGGGTAGGGTAGGGGAGCAGAGTGAGCCCACAGGGCGAACAGAGTGGGTAGAGACAAGAGTAAGGCTAGGCTTAGAGAAAAATAATCAGTGAAATGCTTATTTTTGAGGGAGAGTTAGTTTACTGGTCTGGATAGAGTCCAGGGATGCAGTAGTGGTGGCAGTAAGAGACAAACTGCTTGCTTTGGAGACAGTAGTAGAAATGTGAGGGGTAGAATCTGAGGCAGAGGGATAGCCCTATGGAAGGTGGACTAGGTGTGGGCACCACTGAGTGGTTGGTAATGATATACTTGCAAAGACTATAATTTTATAAAAGCTGTATATGGGAAGAATAGCTTAACTGGGATAATGAAGACACATAATTACAGGCATAAAGATATTGAATAATTGTACCCAGATCTCTTATGATGGCATCTATTTTGAGTGGGGATATTTTATGAGGTAGGTGCAAAGGTGTCCTTGCTTGCTAAATAGAATAGTAACTGCATTTCTTTTTACTGTGTTCATGACCATGGTCATGACATCAGCAGTTTATGTAGGCTAGGCTCTGTTGGAAGATAAAGATGACATATGTTGAGTTGAATACAACTTCATGCTTGCTGTTTTCAACAAACTTAGTCAGCCAAAGATCTTTGATATTAGTGTAAACATCAGCAAAATATAAGTTAAAGAGGAGTGACCCCAAAACAGAACACTATGAGGCATCATTTGTGATGTGCCTTTTCCATGAGAGTGTGCCACCAGTCCTGACTATGTGAGTACTGTCTGAAAGTCATTTTGCTATCCAGCAAGTTATGTAAGGGCTAACATTTAATCAGGTCAGTTTCTCAGTAGTGCTGATATGTGAAATAGTGTCAAAGGCCTTGGCTAAATCCAAGTAGTCAGTGTAAAGCTATTTGCATCATTCAGTGCTTCAATGACTTGTCAAAGAAATTCATCACGTGCAATAGACAAGACCTTCCTTTCACAAAGCCACATTGGCCAGGATCAAGGGCTTGTAAACTGCCAATATCTTTTATGAACACCATTATAATATGCTGTATTATTTTATAAATGATGCTGTTAAGGCTAAAAGATCAATAGCTCCCCAGGTGGGTGGTAGGCCCATTCTTGACGAGAGGTACCAAAATAGCCACCCTCCAGGCATCAGTCATATATCCCGTGGAGAGACTAAAACTGAATAGGTTTAAGAAAGAATATGAGAGGCAGTGTTTTATGTTAACAAGGTGACAACCTGGCATGTTATTTGGTTCGATTTTTAGTTCTGGAAAGGAGTTTTAAGACATATGCTGGGATAATTATTGGCAGTGACATGGACAGAATGCAGTGGGGGGGGGGGTTAATATGGAGAGGATAGTTGAGACATTTGAACTAAATTTATCTACTAATGTTTGTGATGTCTTCCAGGTCAGAACAGGATGTTCCACTAGAGCTCAACTTGTTACAGTCCTGAAAGTGTTCCTAAGATTCCTGACATAGTTAGACAAGGCTTTGAGGGTCATGTTGGGATGAAGTGATGATATTTAAGTCATGCTTGACTTTGCAGATGTTGATCTTACTCCTGAGTTCTTTGTTTACTTTTTTGGCCACTTCTGCCAAGGAGTAGTTTGAGTTTATTTTTTACAACTTGTAGTTTTGTCATTATATTATAAAGTCTTTGATACTGGGGATTCCATTATATGATTTGTCTCTAAAGCTGGTATTGTATTCATGGCAGATAGGGACAGATGTCTTGATGCAGGAGTTCAGGTGGGAGTAATTATTGGTGGTGTAAGTGGTATAAGTGGTCACATTTTTTATGATGTGGTTTAAATCTCATTAGCTCAAAGACTGTTAGACAATGGGCCCTGGAGAAATACATGGCATGAGTAGGATTTGAGGACATGTTAGGCAATGTTTTTATGGAAAAAATGCAGCACACTAGTTTGATTTGACCAGTGATTGGAGAAACTATGGGTGTGGAGCATATTGGTGCAATATTTGTAAGAATAAAAGTAAAAATGTACGTCCAGAGTGCCAACAAATGAAACACAGTTTAATCCAAATATTGAGAGCTTTCCTCCCTCCACAAGGGGGACTTCATCAGAATACTAAAACCATACATGTGATAAATTATTTTTACTCAAATTTGTGTTATTTTATGTGTATTTTTACTTTAAGAACCAATGATTTAATCATCGAATTTTAGAATGATGTATTAATGGAAAACCATTGTGTTAATTAATGACATCATGTGGGTATAAAAGTGTTTGGATTATATGGTTTTAGTATTCTAATGAAGTCCCACTTGTGGAGGGATGAAAGCACTCAGTATTTAGAATAAACTGTGTTTCATTTGCTGGTACTCCAGATGTACGTTTTTGCTTTTATGGTTATGTTTATTGGTGCGTACTACAGTCTTCATTTTGTTTGTACAATATTTGTAAGAACAAAGTCAAGGTATTATGGACTATGGGTGATATAGAAGGAGTCCTATTATTAACAATTATATGATAGCTGGACTTGTTTATAGATACCAGGATATGTAGGAGTTCTAGGTCTTTATCTTGCTGGATTAGCCATGAGGTGATTAGAATGCAAATGAATACAAGCATACGCCCTGCATAAATGCAATCACACACACAAGGGGTATAAATGAGTGGTAGGTGACAAAACCTGGTAAAGAAGGGATATTGTTAATGCATTGGAACCAAGTTTTTGTAACTATACAAGCATGTGTATTTTGATGGTCATGGAAGCCTCAAGGGTTGGCATTTTCCTGTTTAAATTTCTAGCTTTGATTAGTGCCAATTTGAGCCTGGCCTGGTTGAGATTTGCTGTTAGGTCTGTAGGTTTAGATGGCTGACTGTTCCTAAAAATGGTACTATCAGATCCAAAAACAAATGAAACAGAGTCCAAACTGGCCATAATATTTTATTATAAAATGTAAGCGCTTTCGGGTTAAAAAGCCCTTCATCAGGCAACCTTCACATAACCATGACAGTCTTGTCAGTGATGGCAAGATACTGCTCAAGACTGGTTTCTATGCAGCTTCAATAACATATATTCTCTCTGTTTATATTGTCCAGGGTGTAACATCTAAGGTCAGTTACTCCCACATGAGCAATGACTAGGCCATATGCATACTTGGGGTTAAAGGAACTGAGTGCCCTGATGATGTCACAGATTTTGCCACCTGACAGACCTCATACTGTCTTTGCTCAGCCTAGTGAGTGGAGTGTTAATATGTCTTTCTATAGAGTTACCAATGAGAAGGAGACTATCATGTCTCGCAGTATGGTCAGGCAGACTTTACAGCTTGTGTGACCTTGTTTGTGATGGCCTCTGGAGGTATTCTTGTGAGTGATGTAAAGGCTGAAGTTGCTGTTGTGAGCATAACAGGTGAGGTACAGGTATGTTACTGAGGTTTAAGTGTCTCCTTGTATTGCCTAGGAAGCGTTGGAGGCTTAGGAAGGAATTTATTTACTCCCACAGTAAATGTGTGCTTAATTGTAGTGTTTTGCTGTGGTGGGGCTGGATAAAGTGGGCTTTGACAAATGGATAACACAAGAGGTTTAACAGCAGTTTAAATATGTATCTACATCTTTCATAAGTAGACTTTGTGTTAGGTAGTAATAATAGGTAGTCAGCAAACACTGGGAAGTTGCTACGCTGCTTCAAGGTATATATCACTAGAAGGCTGGCAACAGATGAGTTAAGGAGAAACTGCAGTCTTATGCTATCAGGAAATTTGATGGGGGAGGGGTATCCAGTCTAATGAAGAGAGGTTCAATGGTAATTATTCAGAGTACTATGCCCAATGAGATACAGTAGTAGTAGTTGTTTGGGTGCTATACAGACAGAAACAAAGAGAGATTACATTTTCAGTCTAAGACTGTATTTAATAGTACTGTAAATAAGTCTACACATGGGTGCCACTAATGAGGTACAAAACCAGATACTAAGCATACAATGTGATTCGGCAGAAACAGATAATATGCACAGTATGATATGAGCTTTATGGTCTCATAGTGTACGCTGTGGTACTGCAAATGGGTCTATACATGGGTACCACTAATGAGCTAGAAAACCAAATACTGTGCACACCATGCAGTACGTCAAAACAAGTTACTAGACACAATGTACAATAAGGTAGAAAAACACAGGAGAGCAGCATGGATGCCACAAGAGTAGCAAGCAAAGTAAAATTCCAAAGTGATACAAGGTGCCAGTACAGGGAAAGATAACACCGAATACAGGCACAAGAGTTATAAGAATAATATGCTCAGTGCCACAGTTTCAAAGCAATACAAAGGACTAGCATTGGCACAGGTGTCACAAAACCTTTCAAGCACAGTGCAACAATTACAAAATGAAAGATGGATGCCAAAAGACACTACAAATACAGTACATTTCAAAAGAGATACAGAGGTACCAAATGTCTTTGTACATTTATCTGTTAAAAATGATGCAGTCACAAGCACTGGCACCACAATAAGCAATCAGTACAATAAATCAAGAGAGATTCATTTCAATAAAATTTGCACTAACTTGTGAGTTTACAAACTTTGGGCAGCTATTTAAAGTATTTAACTGCAGGTAGAGGTGGCAGAGTTAGTTCTGCTGACTTGTAAGGTGAACAATATTGCATGTTTTCTGGAATAAGATAAACAGAACAGGTGCCGACTGGCTACTACATTACGTGGGTTAGAGCAGTCATGCATGGTGTGCAGTGTATTGCAACTCAGTACAAACAGAAAGCCATACAGAATAACAGTAAGTAGGTAAAATAGAAAGCAAAGAACCAATAGAAATTGGTGGTCCTAATAAGCTAACCTCAATGAGCATTCAGAATACTTTAAGTTCTCCTTCTTTTATAAGTGCCAACACAGTCCCAAATGAAAAACTATATACCACCGCTGATAACTGAAGCCTGAAACTACTATTCACTCATCTACTTATACTAAGCAGTTCCAGTAAGGGCTGTAATATTCACATACCTGATGTACAACAAATGTTCTCAAACTAGATATCAAGAAGTGCACCATTGCAGTGATGGGCAAAAAAAGCTGATCCCACTTTATATGTTATAAATGGTACTCCTCTTCAGACAGTTATGGCCATTAGAGACCTGGGTACTTAGTGAACAACTCTGTCTCACATTTGATCATCACATTTCCACCACAGTCAGGGAATCCTTCTGTTAGGCACAATTAATTTCCAAGGGGATATCTTAAAGGTCTGAAGATGTCATCACGCCAATGTATTATTCTTGCCTCACCAGACACATCATTGAATACAGTTCCCCCTTTGGTATGCACAAATCCAAGCATGTCACTCAAACAGAAATGACCAAAAAAGTTCTTACCAAGATCAAAGGTCTTAAATCTTTCAACTATTCCAACAGGTTAACATGACTCTTCTTATACTCAGTAACCTACCAGCTTCAGCTGGAACTTATTTAAGGTATTATTAGCTAATACTATTAAATCATATGAGTTGACTTACCACAGTACAGCATGCCCGTCCTTTAAAGGCATTCAAAACACCTTACAAGAGACTAATCTTAGTAACCTTTGACAAGTACCAGGGGTTACCGACTGATTCCAAGAGGCAAAAACAAGCTTGGATAGGTATTTAGACTGCAAGATAGATTTTTCAAAAAGAGTTTTTTTTAATACCCTGTGAAGGCACGCCCATTTACGCATGCATGTTTTTCGAATGCTACCCGACCGCGGGGAGTCTGCATGTCCTCCCCGTGGTTGGGTAGCGTTCAAAAGACATACGTGTGTAAATGGGTGTGCCTTCGTTGAAGGTTGAGCACCTTGGCATTTCATAAAAATCTACTGCCAATCATTAGCAGAGTGGAGTTCCACTGTGGCGACCCCTTACCAGGAAAAAGCCGAAAGACAAACAACAACAACAACATCTCAAAGATTTTAGGCTCTCAGACTCACACAGCAATCACTGGAAAGACTAGTTAGTAAATTAAAGAATGCCATATTAGCTAATATTGTTGGCTCCCTAGAGAAGATAGTTGAGATTTTTCAAGCATTCTACTCTTTAATTTACTCAGAAAGCAAATCCTCTGAAGACCTTCTACAGTTAATGTGTAATTACTTGTCCCATATCGAACTACCTGAAGTGACAGCTGACCAGCACTCCACATTACTCTTGCCCAAGGGGGCAGACCTCTAAACAAGAATGCACACCATTGAATCCTGTTTTGTGTGTGTGTGTGTGTGTGTGTGTATGTGTGTGTGTGTGTGTGTGTGTGTGTGTGTGTGTGTGTGTGTGTGTGTGTGAATGTGGGGTGGGGAGGTGACACCTTCATTTTAAATTTTGTCAGTCTTGCCAATCAAACTCTACCTACAGGGGTGATGTCTATGTTTTGGAAGCAGCCCACAGTCACAGTTATTTTGAAACCAGGGAAAGATCCTTCCTTAATCACTTCACATATACCCATTTCTATACTTAAACGCTATTATATATTATTTGCATCTATAATGGTAAAGAAAATATTGTTCTCAATATCATTCTTAATACATGAAGACCAAATAAGGTCTGTATCAGACCAAACTACTTTTGATAAATGAATCAAAATTTCTTTCTTAATAGGGCATGCAATTAAAAAATGCAAAAACACTTATGATGACTAGTTTAGATGCTTAAAAAGCTTTTGATATGGTAAGGTGGTCATTTTGGTTTAAAGGTATGGAACTCAGGGGGTTCCCTCACAAGGCAAAAGACACAACAGAAGCCTTATATGAAAGCTCACCAACCAGAGTAAATCTGTTGTCTAGACTTTACTCTGGGGCAGAATTACATAGGAGTACTAGATGGAGTGCTCCTTTTCACCACTACTTTTTGCCAGAGATCTCAAGTCCCTAGCAATTAAATTGCAGTCTTATGTCCCCTAGTTATAAGATTAATAAACAGCAAGTAAGTCTCTCACTTTATGAGGACAATCTTATATCTGGCAAAAACTGAGGTAGACTTTTGTATAGTGTTTGAAGAGTTACCTCTATTTGGACTAGAAACAGAATATAAGACCAATAGGGGTGAAACCATGAGAATTAATTACATTCCTTTTTCCTGGAATTCTCAGGAAGGTTCACTTTCTTAATTATGCTAGTTAGTTGACTTTTTTTAGAAATAAAAATGATTAGCACTTTAAAAGACTGAGAAATTCTCACATATAATGATTTTGTCACAAAAATTAAGAGTGTTGTTCAAAAATGGAAGGGACTATGTTTGGACTTTTAACAAAAATTCCAGGAACTGAGATGGTTTGTTTTGCCTTTGATATTCTAAGCCTCATAAAGGTTACCTATTTCCCCAAGAGAACTCTTCCCACTATAAAGACAACGACTATCATTCATCTGGCAAAGAAAATCACTAGGTTTATTTGGGACTTGCTTACCCTTCCTGTTACTGCAGAGAGACTTTGCATCCCGGATCTAGATCTATGTAGTAAGGCAGCAAAACTTAAAATTCTACAAGGGTTATTTTGCACAATTAGTCACTAATTTGGAAAGTTATTATATAGTCATATTTGGGCAATTCCTAAAATCTATGAGAACATTTTTTTAAGAGAAGGATTGGCTGCTTTGAGTGCAGATAAACAATAGTTGGAAAACGCATTCTATTAGAGTGTTGGGACTTTTGTAAAATAATACAGTGAGCTGACCAGAAGAATTAACACGCATAAAACTTATCAAGAAATGGGGGTCTGAACACCCTCCTTATATGTAGGATAAGGATGAAAACATTAGGAATAAATATTTAATTTAGGTATTATAATAGGCTTGTAGGGATTCCTGAAGGAGTGTGTCTCAAGAGAATCAGACAAAATAGTTTGTGATCAATGGTAGAAAGTTTTAATAAGAGAAAGCTGGCTAAATGTAAGAAACACGACTGGCTAATTGGGATTCAGTGCTGTATAAATACATGGGGGTGGGGGCAGTATGATAATAAAGGAGCAATTTTGATACTTTATAAGATAATGAATGGAAAGAGATTTCTAGTTGCTAACAAATATAGCATAATGTTGGAGAGTGAAATAAACTTACAGACCTCTCAAGAAATATGGTAAACAAGGCAAAAAAGCTATTACTGTGTAGATACTGGAAGACCAAAGAGATATAATTTCTTTGGGTGACGGTATTTCTTCAAGAATTTTTGCACCCTAGTTAGTTATTAGACAAGTAAGTATACATCTTCATCCTGAATGGAGAGTCAATGGGTGTTAATGTACAGGTAAAGCCTGGTAAAAAACAAGTTCGGCACTTCACTACATCATATAAAAACTACCATGAAGCAAGGTCTAAAAAAAGCAGATACCCACCATTTTTTACACTCACTAAATGTGGCTTTGTTTTCAGGGAGCATAAAATAATTAAAATAGTTAATTTAAAAAAATAAAAAATGTAAGTATCAAAAGTAGCTGCAGTTACTGCAGTAGGAGTTACTATGCAGTTACAAGGACTTATATTTTAATTAAACTTCACTTAGTATGTGAGCTTGTGTGTGTGCGTGTGTGTGTGTGTGTGTGTGTGTGTGTGTGTGTATGTGACGGAACAAGAGACAGAGACTGCATACCTCTCAGCTTCTTTTTTCAAGAATTCAGATCTGAAGCAGCTTTTCATCAACAGATTATTTGAACAATAAGAGGTATGAAACTATAATGTCTTTATTGGCATCTTTTTATCTAAAGCACTTCCTTCAAAAACAATTGCATATGCTGTAGCAACTTTGAAACTTTAGATGTAGGAACTCTTTTACCGCAACAATATGAAAAAAGTGTTTATGCTAATAAAACAGCAAATGTGAAACAATTTAACATATAGTCCATTGTCTAAGCACAATAATGTCCTCCAGGTTTGGTAATATTGGAGAAATAATCCCCTTCTAGGGGTGCTGAGGCTCTCTGCCTGTGGCATTGAGCATCACATCACCCCGGGGGTCTTTATTTCCCCAATACACCTACCATGTTGTTCATTATTGCTTGCTTGCTTGTTTCACATTGCCAGTCTTGAGAGCTAGAGATGCACTTGAGAAGAGTTACATGACCAGAAGCACATATTCTGTGCATGTCCTGGGCTTTCTAAAGTAAAGCTTGAAATAATAATAATAATAAAAAAAATAGTCCTGCTAATTTACAGCTAGGAAAGGTAATTGTAACCCCTTCTCTAAGTGGCTTCAAGCCAAATAACCCCATAAACAAATGTAAGAGGTATTTTCTTTTTTTTTTGTTAATGCTGGCAGGAGGAAAGGTAATAACTCAGAAACAGAAACAAAAAGAATCAGACAGTGATCAAGGAAGGAAATACATGACATGAAGTCTTACTTCTAAACCTCTTAGTGCAAGAAATCTGAACAAAGCCAAACATAATGGGAGGATAATTTTATTTATTTATTTTTATTTTCATAGTTTCATAGTATAGTACTAGGCTATCTGCCCTGGGGCATTTGTAAGCCTAGCCATAGTGATGTGGCTTATGCCACCCCATGAAATGGTACAAAAAATGTACAGAATAAATTTAGAATACTGTGCCTCTGTCTAGTAGTGACACAATGAAGGTCCCCTTATATAATAGAATTAGTTTACTGTGCCCCTGTCTAGCAGTGACACAGATGTGACCCCTGGGGTAAATTTACGATCTCCCATCCACTCATCAAGATTTCTCTTGAAGAGAGTCAGTGAGGGGCTCTGCCTAATACGAACTGGGATCTTGTTCCAAAGCATGGGAAGCCTCTGGGTTATGAATCTATCCCTCCAGCATGTCCTATTCATACTTGTGCCGAGGTTTAAGCCTTTAGCTCTCGTGGTCCTGATGGACTTGGATTTTTTGAGGTGGAGCATGTCCATCGGATCCTGATTGGACATGGCCTTGTACGTCAGGCAGAGATCACCTCTGAGCAGGCAGTATGCTACTGAATAGAGCTGAAGTTTCTTTAGTCTGACAGAATAAGACATATGTTGGAGACCCTTGATCCTCTTGGTGAGGTACTTTTGTGGTCTCCCAGCTGTTGCAAATGCTGGGTGAGGTACATACCAAATGGGGCATTGTACTCAATCATGGGTCTGATGAGGGAGGAATATAGGGGTACAATGACATCCTTGGATCTGGAAGTGAATCCCTTCATGATGAGGTGTGCAAGGTAGAATGTTTTTCTAACCACTTTGGCAATGTGGGTATCAAATGAGAGGTCGCTGTCGACTTGGGTCCCTAGGTCTCTGATTACTTTTTCCATACTCAGTGGGTTGCTGTCTATGTGATAATTTGTGGGTACTTTGTTTTTCCCAAAGGGAATGACTATACATTTTTTGGCATTTAGTTTAAGGCTGTGACTCCGGCACCAGTTGTCCGTTTCTGTGAGGCCTTTTTGTAGGATGTGTGTGTCTGCTGGTGTATCGACTATGGCGCCTAGTTTGCAGTCATCTGTGAATTTTGTCAGCCACAGCCCTCCCGTGTTTGCTTTAACATCTGAGAAATAAATGCCAAACAAGAGGGGTCCCAGGACAGATCCCTGTGGGACACCACTTGTGACTGGCTTTGAGTCTGACATTGCTCCAGCGATTTTAACTTTATGGGTTCTGTCCTTTAGCCAGTTTGCAACCCATCTAGTGACATAAGGGTTTACTTTTAAGCTGTTGAGCTTATCTATGATGCCTGAGTGGGGTATTGTGTCAAAGGCCTTAGCCAAGTCCAGGTATGCTGTATGGACTGCTTTGCCCTCGTCAATGGCTCTAGTGACAGTTTCGAAAAAGTCAACCAGGTTTAAAAGGCAGGATCTGCCCTTTACAAAGCCGAACTGGGTGGGGTCAAGTGTCTGTAGGTCCCCTATGTCTCTGTTTATGAGTTCCATAATGATTCTTTCCATAGCTTTGCAGACCAGGCTGGTTAAGCTTATGGGGCGGTAGTTTCCAGGGTCTGTAGAGGCACCCCTTGTGGAGTGGGACCACTGTTGCTGTACGCCAGTGTTCAGGTACATATCCCGAAGTAAGGCTAAGGTTAAATAACATTTTTATGTGTGGGTTTAGCTCCTCTTTGAGTTCACGTAACACGCAACCCGGGATACCGTCAGGTCCCATTGATGCTGTGTTTTTTGCTTTGTTTAGGGCGGTTCTCACTTGGACATCTGAGATGACAGGGAGATTACATTCAGCTGGGATAAGTATTTCTTCTTTTGGGGGTGAAGGAGGGGAGAAATTTGCACTGAACCTGTCAGCCAGAATGTTGGCAATATCTGTGGGTTCAGTGTATTTTATTGTTGTGAACCAACTCTGAGCATATCTGAGGGTTTCCCCAGGTTTCTAACATAGCTGAAGAAGGCTTTGTGGTTATCTTTAGTGTCCTTAGCGATTTTTCTCTCAAAGTTGGCCTTGGATGATTTTATGAGAAAACGTAGTTTTCTGCTAATGTTGATCAGAGATGTCTTCCCTTCATGGGATTTTGCTCTGACGTGCAGTAGCTTCCTTCTTTTGTTATACAATTTGTTTATGGCTGAGGTCCACCAGACAGGATGCTTACCTTTGGTGGAGAGGGACTTGGATTTGTTTGGGATTGCATGATCCATGCATTCTTGGAGATGTCCATAGAAAGCATTTGTGAAGGCACCGCGATCGTGGGATGTGGTATCCACTGGCACAGTGGGCTTAAAGGATACCATCTCAGTCTTAAGAAGAGTGAAGTCTGCTTTTGAGAAGTTTTTCACTGTGGTCTTTTGTGCTGGGGGTGGAGGTGGGATATGTATATCCAGGGTGATTAGTTTGTGGTCAGATCTCACTAGTGAGGGGTATACTTCCGGTGTGGAGCATTTTGTCCCCATGTTTGTGATGATCAGGTCTAGTATATTATCTCCCCTAGTGGTAGAGGTGACTTATTGTTCCAGTGCATTTGAATTTATGAATTCCAGGAACCTTTGGGCTAGGGTATTAGGGCTAGAATAATGTACCCAATCTATGTTTGGGTAGTTGAAGTCTCCCAGTATGATGGTATTTTGTGATACATTCATATCCTCCAATGTCTTCAGGAAGGCTGAGTGGAGTTCTTGAGATTGGGAGGGTGGTCTGTAACATGCTACCAGTTGTATAGCAGTTTTGCCTATGGTTAGTTGCACCTGTATGGTTTCTGATGCTTCATGTGTTGCTACTAACCTGGAGGTGTGGGTGTCCTTGATGAATATGGACACTCCCCCTCCCTTTGTGGTTCGGCCCGGGTAGCGCTGGGGTACTCTCAGGAGCCTTGAACCAGGTTTCAGTTACTGCACAGATGTCGATGTTCTCCATGCTGAGGAGTGCATCAAGTGCCTGCATCTTGAGATTTAGACTTCTGGCATTGAGCAGCATTACCCTTAGTTTTTTTCCATTATTGTTTTCTAAGGAGGTGGGTTTGTCTTTTGAGCCTTGCCTAAAAAAGGCACTATGGGGGTGGCAAAAGCCTTAGCCAATATCTGGAAGCCCAGTGGTGACAGGTGTAAGCCATCCCTTGCGAAGCAGCGTGGCTTGTCCAACATGTCATCCCAGGCAGACAGACATTAGATCCCCTTAGAATGACACCAGTACTTGAGCCAATTGTTAAAGCTGATCATCTTGTCTTTGTATTGTGGTATCATTCTTGGTGAGGGCAAGATGCTGCTCAGGGTCAGGGTCATACCAGCCTGGGCTACATAATCGGAGAGCTCCTCTATGTCTCTTTTCATGTAGTCCAGGGAGGTATGTCTCAGGTCATTCACACCTGCATGGATAATGACGGAGTCATATTTGTACTTGCTTTGGAGTGACTTGAGTGCGTGTGTTATGTGGCGGATCCTAGCTCCCGATAGACAGCTCACAGTCACCTTCTCCTTGTTCAGCCTGGTCAGCGGGACATCAGTGTGTCTGACTATAGAGTCACCTATTACTAGTGTATCAGGCAAGGTGTTTGGCCTTAAGGGCTGTGATTGGTTGACACACTGATTTATTGAAGTATGTGTTGCATGTGTTTTGTTTTGAGGTGGTGGATTTTTGGGTGTCTGCTTTGGGAGCCTCTGTTGTTTTGGTAAGTTTTTTATTAGAGCCTCCGAGTATGTCTTTGTGTTTTTATGTGTTTGGTTTGCAGTTGTGGTAGGTCTATGTGGGACTGGGATTGTTGTGCGTGTGGTTGCCATCTCCCCCTGTCTGGTCATGCCAGCCCTGAGTTGAGAGAGTTCAGCCTCCAGTTTGGCTATATAGTTGCATCGCTCACATGTATTTGTGTTTGTTGGGAGGAGGAGAGGGTTGTCTGTGTACATGAGACAATTGTAGCATTGTCTCAAGATACCCAGATTGACCAGCTGAACTGGAGACGACGCCAGTGATCTACCACTCGACATGCTAGAACAGTATAAGGGAGTGGTATACCTTTAAGGGAAGTGGGTATTCACAGGGGTGGTAAGTAGATGTAGTGCTTTACTTAGTACGAGAGTGCTTACTTAGTAGAGAAGTATTGAGAACAAGTGCTAGGCTTATAATATAGTAAGTAGTCTGGTTATACTAAGAGTAGAGCTTCCTTAAGGGAAAATTTGAAGAGCAGACTTGGCGGAGCCAGAAAAAGTTTAACCTTGTTTAACCGGAGCTGCGCTATGCACACAACCACGCAAAGCCGTGCAAATGCGGATTTTAAACAGTGAACTACAAAAGAGCTAGAAATGGTCCAAAACAACCAATTACTACAGCTTCTTGTGCTTAGGTCACTTCCTTCAGGGACATGTAGGCTGCTCAAGGCTCCCCACTCCCACTGGTGAACAAAGAATATCCAAGTAAGGTAATGGACAACACAGGAACTACACCTCAGCCCAGAATACAGCAATGCCTGTAAACTGGTCTAAACTAGTCGAGGAGAGGTGGGAAAACAAGGATTTTTTTTTGTTTTTTTGGTAGAAACACACAGAAAATGCAGAGACAGTGATAAATTAGTTACACAGGCTAGCACACTTTAGTGGGAAGCCTCCACAGTTAAATTAAGCAAACAAACAAACAAACTTTCGATCAAATTCAACTAAAATGTAACTTTAAGTGCAGATTTTAAAATAATGCAGCAAACAGTTAAAAAACAGTTCAAGCTAGTTCAGGGTAAGCTACAGAAGCTATTCCAAGTGAAAAAAAAGCAAAGATACTTAAATCCAGAAAGTAGTCGCTTTTCTGAGTTCCCTGCTGCTAGGACCACTCTGCAGAACCAAGAGGAGCTTGTCTGAGCAGTATACCGTACTGAGCAGTACCGGGAAAGTCCGACTGGACACATGTCCTTTTTCAGTGGAAGCCCCGGTAGAAAAGAGGACAAAGGATCAAAATAGGGACAGATTTTAATAATCGTTGTTTCAAACTTAGAAAGTTGCTGGAATGAGATGCTTTGCATTAACATGCATTTTCTACATGATATGAGGTCTGAAACATAAATATCTGCCATTGTTTAATGACTTCAGTTCTCACTGTTTTGCCAGAAAACCACAAATTCTATGAGGAACAGAACAAAAATTATAAGGCAAAAGTCTGGGCATTCTGCATAAATCTGGACAGCTGAGATGTATACAATTGAATACTGAAGACAGAAGAATGAGAGGGAAAATGACTTTTAAATGATTAGTCTTGACTCAGAAAGGTTAAAGACTTATAAGTGAAGTATTACTACCAATAATTTTGTTATAAATTTTAATAGGCTACCTTTTACCGGAAGGAGCTTTATGTATTTATTACTTGTTTATATATAAGGTTGCCTGCAATTTATTTATTTATTTTTGTCTTAACTCGTGTTGTTTAAGTTTTAGTTATTCATACATTTTGGTGGTTAATAAAGTAGATTTCGGGGGGGGGACAAACACAAATTTAAACCTAAGTTCATATATGAGAAGGACTGATGTCTAAAACATTTTTAAAGTTAATCAACAGACTGTGGTTATTTTTTATTTGTAGAAGTGTTTTCCTTGCTAAAGCAGATCTGCTAATAGACTATTTTGCACATTCTATGGTTTTGTATAAGTTTTACACAACTCATTTTGTAGACTGTAGTTCATGTTATTTATGTGACCAGTTGTGCAGCACATTCTGCCATTTGTGTTCAGAATTAGGATAAAAGAATATAAGAAATATATTCCTTTATGAAACAGTATTATGTTTAAACATATCAACTGTTCTTAAGGACGCTTATGTTTCAAGCTCTTGAAGTATTCTACCGGAATAGAGATGGTGATTTGAAGAATAAAGTCCCACTACGCATGCGGTCTTAAAAACTGTTTTAACATTTAGACCTTAAATTTTAATAAGTTTATTGATCATCTTAGTTTTTTAATTAAGTAATGATTATTAATTTCTGAGAGAAAAATTAAAGAAATGCTTTTAATATGAAAGCTTATCACTAATTCACAACAAAGTATTTATGAATATGTTTTTCAATATTTTAAAGTACTGGCCACAGTTTTGCCCTCTTTTTATTTTTTGCAATAATTAATTGTTTATTTCACATACCACTTGTCTGAATCCAACTGAGACTTCTTTTCTACTTATATTTTTGCCCCAAACACATAATGGGTCAAATCTGCAGACTAGAACAATGCTTCATGTTTTAAAAAATCAGTAAATCCATTTACAGACATTAGTATTTACCTGAGGTCAATGATAAATTAAAGTTTAAATCGCTCAGGTGTTTACAAGTCAGACATTATCTTTTGACACCTACTTAGCAGTAGGGCAAATTCCTAGTAGTTTGCTAATGCTAAAGAGGATGGCCATTGTCACAGGTTAATGTGTCCATTTACAGGAATGGACAGAGCTGGATCATGAATATTGACTTAGATTGCACTTTACTATTATCAAGATAAGCTGATAAATACAAGCCAGAGGTTGGGTCAGTAGGTGTCAGACTGTAAAATAAGCTTATGGGGTCAGTTTTGTTCCCAGTCCATTCTAGAAAGTATAATAATGTCTCAGCAGGTGTGGAAATGCTTAAAAAGAGACTTAACAAAATTAAGACAAAATTTCTACATGTTCTGAATGATTACTCTAATAAGGGTGCTTTGATCAGTCTAAAATGTGCTGTTATCATTTTAAGCTCCATGGATCCAGTTTTGGCATCATATAGACTAAAGAGCAACAGAAAGGAGAAAGAGAAAATTTAAGTACCTCCATTTTGATTTTTTTCTGATTATACTGTGTTCTACACTTCATTTAAGTTTTTTTCATTTAACTGCATTTATTTTAAATGTATTTGCTTTAATATTGCTACACACTCAAGTGTGCTAGCTTGCACTGCATTTAAATTGCTTTTATTACTATTTTAACATTTTTTCTGCAAAAAAACAAACAAACAAACAAAAAGTTCTAAGCTTGTTTCCTACCTTTCATGTTACTACAGTAGTCCAGATACAGATTTTCTGTATCCAGGACTGTATTGTAAGTTTCTGAGTTCCCCAGACCATTCTGTGTTAGAGGGAAGCCTTCCAGCTTGTCACTGGGAGTGGTAAGCACTAGGTAGCCTATCTACCACAAGAGGAGTGGTTTCTGGCACTGAAATTGTAGTTTAATGGCTGTTTGAGCAGTTTTTCTCTCCCTTTCAACTTTCTGGTTTAAAAGCTCGTGTTTGAGTGGGTTTGTGTGGGTTTGCATGCTGCGCAGTGCCACTAAGCTGAGGTAAACTATTACCAGTGCCAGAAAGTTTGCTCTTCAATTTTTCCCTTAGATCTTGCTAGTTCTTTTCTCTCTTGCACTTTAATTAAGCTTATTAGCCTAGCACTTCATCAGGCTTTTTGTAGCAATTATTGTAGCACACATAAGTGCTATCAGAACTAAATGCCCTATAAGGAAACAACTCCAGTACTTAGTAATGATGACCATCCCTCCTAGCATGTCTAAAGGTCAGTTCCCTGTGCTTTCTCCTATTAACCTGGTGAACTTGAGCATTCTGAGGCAGTGTAGCAACTGCCTCATGTACACAGACAACACTCTCCTCTTAACCTCCCAACACTCAGACTTGTGAGAGATGCACTTATATCTCCAAATTGGAAGCCATGGACTCTCCAGCCAAGACCAGAATAGCTGGTCAAGAAGAGACGATCAACACCTGAACCACACCACTTGAAACACATAGCCCTCCAGAACACCCACCATCACGACTCTTACATAAAAACACAAATCACACACCCACCTTCGTGGAGGCTCTCAATAGAAATCTACCCAAACAGCAGAGACCTCCAAGACAGAAACACACTCAACCACCCCAACACAGCACAAACCATAACATACATAGCTCTCCTACACAGTATGCCCCTCAACCTAAACCTAAGCCCCTAAGGCAAAACAGCTTGCCCAATACACTAATCATAGGTGATTCAGTAGTGAGGCACACTGACGTCCCACTCACTAGGTTGAAAAAGGAGAAGGTAGCAGTCAGCTGTCTATCAGGTGCCAGAATTCGACACATAACACATGCACTCAGGTCACTCCACAACAAGTACAAGTATGACTCTGTCATTGTCCATGTGGGTGTGAATGACCTGAGACGCACCTCTCAGGACTACATGAAAAAAGACATGGCAGAGCTCTCTGATTATGTGGTCCAGACAGGTATGACCCTAGCCCTAAGCAGCATCCTACCGTCACCCAGAATGATACCGCAGTACAAGAAGAAAATGATTGACTTTAACAATTGGCTAAGTTTCTGGTGTCATTCTAAGGGGATCCAGTATCTGTCTGCTTGGGATGACATGATTGACAAACCTTGATGCTTTGCCAGAGATGGCCTGCATCTGTCACCCCTGGGATTTCGGGTACTGGCTAAGGCTCTTGCCTCCCCTATAGTGCCTTTTTTAGGGGAAGTTCCAAAGACCAAACTACCACTGTAACAGCTATAAATAAATCTAATCTGAAGGTCATGCTGCTCAGTGCTAGAAGTCTAAATCTCAAGATGCACTCACTCAAAGCACTCCTCAAATTGGAGAACATTGATATTTGTGCTGTAAAGGAGACCTGGTTTAAAGCAGCAGAAAGCACACCTGTGGTACCAGGTTATAATTTATTCCACACCTTTTGGTTCCAGAACATGGACCAAAGCTCCAAAGGCGGCAGTGTCTCCATATTCATAAAGGATATGCACACCACCAGGCTGGTAGCCCAGCATAACGCATCTGAGATACTTCAGGTACAACTAACATTGGGTAAGATGGTGATTCAGGCTGTAGCTTGCTATAGGTCCCCAACCATGTCCCCAAGTCTTTCACTCTACATTCCTAAACACCCTGGAAATTATTAGGGTCCAGCCCAACACTCCCATACTGGGTGACTTCAACTACCCCACCATCAACTGGGAAAACTACTTATGCACCAATGTACTGGTCCAATGCTTCCTGAAATTCATCAATTCCAATGCCCTGGACTAGCTCATTCTTACCCCCACTAGAGAAAGCAACATCCTTGACCTGGTTATTACTAACATGGGCAACCGTTGCTCTACACCAATAGTCAGTTCCTCCCTGGTTAGATCCGACCACAAACTAATCACCATGGAAATCCACATCTCGCCCACACCCCCCTCTCCAAAGGTAGCCACCATGAAAAACTTCTCCAAAGTTGACTTTGGGCTCCTAAAAACAGAGGTGGCTAACTTCACAGCACCAATGTCGATGGAAAATAGTTGCATGACTGCCAAATCATACACCAATACACTGTACGAACACGTACATAAATGCATGGAACTAGTCATACCCAACAGAACCAAGACACTCTCCTCCAAAAAAGGGAAGCCAATCTGGTGGTCCCCTGCCATTAATAAACTCTACAACAGAAGGAAGAAACTGTTGCAGAAAAAAGTGAAATCCCAAAACTGAAAAAACTCCCTTATTAGCCTCAACAAAAAGTTGAGATCCCTCATCAAAACCCCTAAAGCCAGCTGTAAAGGCAGAACTGTGGCAAACAGTGAAAGCAACCTCTATAGTTATATCAAGAATCTCTACAGCAATACCCAGATTTGCTCTGAATTACTGCACAATGGTACCTCCTATCCTGAGCCAACAGATATTGCCAACATGCTGGCTGACAGATTAAGTTCCAACCCCTCCCCAAAGAACAGTTCACAATACCGGAAAAATGCCAGGCACCCAGCATTACTGCAGCACAGGTTAAAGCTGCATTGTCCAAAGCCAAGAATACAGCATCCATGAGACCCGACAATATCCCTGGCTGTGTTCTACACGAACTGCAAAGTGAACTGGCACCACATCTGTGTGCCCTGTTCACTCACAGCCTCACTTCAGGCTTTGTACCTACTGAATGGCGCACTGCTGCAGTCATCCCTCTCCATAAAGGGGGAGTGACTACAGACCCTGGGAATTATCCTCCCATTAGCCTGACGAGTCTGATATGTAAGGCTATGGAGTGCATCATCATGGACCTAATTGACAAATATATAGGGAATCTGAAAAATTATGTGGCGCTTCTTACTTGCTGCTTGCTGTGGGATTTGAAGTCTTCTTAAGACACTCAGTCTTGCTGGCTGGAATCAAAGTCTGGTTATAGTTGCATTCACAGTCTGTTACATACAGAAACTTGCAGAATATACACTGATGAGAGAATATACTTTGCAGCATCAACTTTAGAGCAATAACAAATAACTTTTTATAATAAACCAAACGGAGTAACGTTGCAGCCTAAAGTACTGTTCCACTTTACTTCTCATATAGTACAGATGATGTGAGAGATATAACATTTACCTCAGGACAACAAATGTGTCCCTACCATACCCCTAACATAACTGGATTTAATACAGACTTTATATATTTTTTAGTTAAACACACACCCTCTTGGTTTTGGAAAGATACTGCATTGATGACGCAAATGCTGACATATCTGTTCTTGTGCAAATGCTGATAAGTAAACTGTCTTCAAGGAAATGCCTTGTGGATTAACTTTCTTAGAAAAGCATATTTTTAAACTTTCTTAGAAAAACATGTCCTGTTGTCCAGTGAAAGCAGATTACATTCTTGTCATGTCTGTAAGAAGTCAGTTTTCTTGATGTGTGTGTAATACACTCATAAGCAAGTTCCTTATTTTTTTAAGCCACAATCATTTAGTATGGATGCCATTCATGTATTACTAAACTCTATTTCTACATTTAAGCAAGCTTTATCTTATTCCTTATTTATGTTGCATATTTGTAGCAAAGTTATTTTCAACCTTAGTATATTGTTGAGCACGCTCTAACAATTCCCTCTTTTTTTTATTTATTTTAAACTAGAGAAATAAATTCAGCATTATTTGATAATACTTTTTCATTATGACAATTAACAACAGTAACTTGACTAGCTTTTGCTAAGCAGATTTTAATACATGTAAATAATATGCAACCAAGCATTACAATAACAATAAAAGAAATAAAAAATACAGTGATTTTTCCTGTCCATCCTGTAAATAGATTACTAAACCATTCACTCCAGTCATCATTCCAGTTTTTTCTAGTATGTTGAGACACTTGTGCAATCACTTCTAAATGTGCTTTTACAGATTCTGTTTTGTCTGGAATAAATGTACAGCATTGTTCTCCTATTAAAGCACATGTACCCCCTTGGGATGCTAATATGTAATCTAATGCCATTCGATTTTGTAAAACCATAGTTCTTATTGCTGTCATTTCAACAGTAATGTCAAGGACTGCATTAAAAGTGGCATTTGCCAATACCTCAACTAGTTTAGATAGTTTTCTCAGCTCCCAGATGGCTTTTGCAGCCCCGTACCAAGGGAAAATACCTGCTCCAGAGATTACATCATCTCCTAAATCCATATCTTTTAATTTAATATAATCAAGATTCTGATGACATATACGTGATGTATCTAAGGTGTCTACTGGATTTTCTGGACTTTCAATCACAGGTAATATATCCCTTTTCTTTTTTGCATTTCTAATGTTTCCTTTTGGCAATTCTTTTATATGATGCATTGCTGGTACCACTAATCCTATATAACAGGTGCCATCCCATCCCTTTGGTAACCATTTATAAGCATATTTACCACAGATGTGATATAACCCATCTGATAGAGCAACACTGCTATTTACCAGACTGCCATTTACTTGCCCCATAGTAGGAGTTTTATCATGTACAACTGTAAAGTTTTTATCTGTTTTACTTCTCCAACATGTAACATTGGTTTTACACTCATTTTTATCATTTTGTGAAAAATGAAATACTGCTGTGTCACTTAATATTAATTGACCCTTAATTGGTATTAAAATAGGAAAACCATGAGAAAATACTCCACGTACTGGTATGTGGTTGTGAAAATTTATCATTTCAATTGTTTGAATGCAATTGCTATTACCCACTGGAACAGTTCCATTTTGTTGAAAACATGTGATCCCCTGCACTATAGCAGATAACTGTACTCTTGCTTTACGTAATTGTACATTTATAACTTGATCTCCTGTTTCATTTATTAATACCCTCCAACTACTAAGAGAATTTAGTGGAATAGGTATTAGAGGCATTACCCCTGTTATTTTTGGTATTAGACTACATACCCAACAATTAGAAACATTCATGCTTTTTGCATACCAACATTGTCTTGCTAAAAAAGTGTTAAAAGATGGTGACCAGTCTTGTTCATTTTTCCACATTTCTTTACTCTCTCTATTATGTAACTTTAAATTTTGATTAACAGGTTGTAAGTATTATTTAATACTAAGCAATACAATAATAGTTAGTTGAATCATTTTGCCTTTGGTTATCCGAAACTGGATTTCCAAAAGGATGCACTTTAAACCATGTCAATTTCATTATGGTTTTCTCTGTTGGAAACCTACAAAAGAATACATTTAATCAGATTTACATTGCTCACTATTTTTGATCATTCTTAGTTGGTCTTTATGTACCAACATTGTTCTGTTTTTCTTTTTTCCTTTGATTTTGTACACTAATGGTCCAATTTGTTCCACTACTTCAAAAGGGCCTTGCCAATTGCTAGCCCATGGTCCTTCCATTTGGAATGTTTTTACCAATACTTTTGTTCCACAGGGACGGTTTTCTTCAGCTGGTAATATTGGCACCTTTTTCCATAGATGGAACGCTTGCTCCCTTGCATTATAGTCACATATACTAGTAAGTTGTTTTAGCCATTCCTGATGTTTGCTGATTTCTAGCATGGGCCTACCATTAGGTAAATCTGGATCAAATGGTAATTGTATGGGCATTTTGTGGCCTGTCATTATTTCATATGGGGAAATACCTGTTTTGCTGTTTGGTGTTGCTCGAATACCAATTAAAATACCAGGCAGATGATGTACCCATGTATTGCCCTTTTCCAAGCATGCCTTTTTTAGACGTTCTTTTAACGTCCGATTCATACGTTCTACAATGCCATTAGATTGTGGATGGTATGGTACATGAAACCTTTGCTGTATGCCTAACAAATTACACATTTGTTTAATGAGATCACTAACAAACTGTGGGCCATTGTCTGACTCTATGACCAGTGGCCATCCCCAATGACAGAAAATATTTTTCCATAAGGCTTCTGCTGTTGCCTTTGCTGTCATGGTTTTGGTAGGAATTGCTTCTACCCATTTTGAAAAGATGTCCACTACTACTAGTAGATACCTGTGACCTCCCTTTGTTGTTGGTAATGGACCTGCATAATCTATTTGAACTGCATACCATGGCCCATCCGCTGGCTGTACTCGATGTAACTGAGGCCTTTTGCTTTTAGCATTTACCTGTAGACAGATTAAACATTCTTCTATAATCAGTTTGCGGACCTTTTTTAAATTTGGGTTCCAATACTTTTCTTTTACAACTGCCCATAACTTATCAATTGTTGGGTTGGGAGGGTGGCCTAATGGTTAAGGTGTTTGCCTTACAAACACAAAATCAAGGGTTTGAATCTCACAGGGGATAATTGGCTAGGCTTAAAATGGCTCGCAAGGGCAGTTAGCCTAGTACTAACCTATATGGCCCAGTATTTGGTGATTTAACTTGACCAGCTGGCGTGCCAACTGAAATGGTACATATGGCAACTGTAACCCTTTGGAGGTAGTGTATGCATAGTACTCCTTTGGTGGTATACCTGCCAACCTGCACTGATCGGTTTCTTCTTTTAAGCCCTGTTGTTTTTGTATATTTACAAGGTCTTTCTCTATTGACTCTTTATCTAACTCTTTTAAGACACTAACTTCTACATTGGTATACTCATATTCTAGAAGTTCTTTTCCATTTTGTGCTGCTTGTTTTGCCAAAGTATCAGCTAATACATTTAATCTGTAAGTTTCACTGGTTGGCTTTTGATGTGCTTTTACTTTTAAGATGCTATACTGTCCTTGTTGTTTTGACATTGTTATAACTTTATATATGTCTTTTAATACTTCAGCATGTCGTAATGGTTTACCTACACTATCCACAAATCCTCATCTTACCCAGGTTTCCATATGTAATCTCAAAGAATTTACTACGTAAGCACTATCTGAAAAAATGTTAATAGGATTGTAATACTTTAGCACATACAGTACTGCCTCCAGTTCAGCTCTTTGAGCTGACATATGCCCTAGTAACTTGATTAGTTCAGAAGAACCCAGTTGTGGATTCTCTGGAACTATGGCAAATCCTGTCCAGTATCTGCCTTGGTCCCAATATTGTGCTCCATCCACAAAGATGGATGGCTTAAAGTGATCAAAATCAGATGCTAAAAATTGCACCTCAGGTGACATTATCTTTTCTAAACAGTTATGCTATTTTCCTTCATATCCCATGTGGTTTGATAAATAATATTTATCCTCTGTCTGTATAGTAACAGTTTTTATTCCAAAAAGTGCCATCCATTTTGCAAAGACTGCCTGACTAATACCATCTGTAATTTTATTCATTTCAAAACTGTCTATCAACGCTTTTACAGCTTGATGTGGTGTTTGTACTATAATGCTGGAAAATACGGTCAAATATTCAGTTTGTTTAATACCCCAGTAAATGGCTAATAACTGCTGTATACATGGATGGTAGCCCAATTCCACTGGAGTCATCTTCCTGCTAAAGAAAGTGACTGGGCGCAATGTTTTTTCCATTCTGTTGTCACTACCATGTGGCCATTCCTGTAATAGTACCACAGACAGTGTTTTTTTTCCTGCTGCTGCTTGTAACACAAATGGTAACCTTGGTGTGTGCGCTATTAGTTCTGTAGCTTGTGGTAGTTTTATTTTTATCTGTGAAAATGCCTCCTCTTCATGAGATCCCCACTCTAAAAAGGTGGAGTTCTTTTGTTCCTGTAACATTTTGTATAGGGGAGCAGCCACGGCTGCATAATCCTCTATAAATTCCCTATTGTAATTCATGATTCCCATGAATTTATGTAAGTCTGCTATAGTCAGTGGCTTTTCCATTTGTAAAATGCCTTGTACACATACAGGGCAAGGAGATCTTCCTGTTGGCTTTATAATAGTACCTAGAAACTTAACTTTTTGTATCATAAACTGATTTTTTTCACTTTTAACCTTAAACCCTGCTTGCTGTAGAGTATGAAAAACTCTCTTAAGAAGTTGTACATACTGCTCTACTGTTTCTGACTGAATTAAAATATCATCAATGTAATGTATTACTGAATCATCCTTTTCCAAATGTTGTAGAATGGATCCTACTGTCTGATGAAAAATAACTGGACTGTTTTGAAACCCTTGTGGTAACCTTGTCATAACATATTGCTGGTTTTTAAATGTAAAGGCAAATCTTGGCCAATCTTTTTTCCTGAGTGGAACTGCAAAAAAGCCATTTGCTAAATCTATTACTGTAAACCACTTACTTTGTGGCTTAATATGTGCAGCCAACTCTGGGACTCCTGGAATCAAATGTGCTCTGGGAGTGGTGTACTGATTAATCTTCCGTAAATCAATAACAAGACGATAACTGCCATCTTTTTTCTTAACTGGCCAGATTTGTGAATTTGTAGGACTGTTGCCCTTTTGTATAATCCCTTCTTTTTCCCATTCTGCAATACATTTTTCCATATGTTCTTCTGCTTCCCTAGGAATAGGATATTGTTTTTGAAAAGGTGGTATATAGTCCTGATCACTTCCTACTCCTACTGGGCTTTCTAGTTTCCCACAATCACTGGGACCCTTGGACCACAGATTTGGGAATTGCTGTTGTAAATGCTTACATACATCCTCACTGTCTGTATTTACAAAGCCTGTAGGCTTTTCAGGTTTGTCAGGTAGAGAGATTGCATAGCAACCTGTATTTTGCTCTTCCTCTCTTTGTTGTTTGTCTCCCATCCACAGAATTTCATTAGGTAAATCAATTACTATGCCTAAAGGTCCTAGAATGTCCATACCAATAATGGTATTTGTGCAAGATGGATGCATTAAAAAGGCACCCTTCCATATCTGTCCCTTTTGACTAAATTTTATGTCCACATTTTGGCTACTCACTGCATAGCATCCTGTGCCATTAAATGCTGAAATGCAAACCTTTTTTATAGGATTTGCAGGTAACTGTCTGTTTGTGACAGATACTGCTGCTCCTGTGTCTATTAAGACATTTTTCCACAGTGACCCCTCTACCCAAATATCAATCAGTGGTCATCCATCTCGACCCTTTTTAAAGGTAGTCAGGAAAGATACCAGAGTAGGGGGGGCACATCCCTATTGTAAGGAAATCCACTCATCCTCTCCTTTATTATCAAATGCAATATGACACACCTCATGTTTTTGTTTGTCATCTTCCTTTGTGTCTGAATGATCTACATATTTAGGTTTTTCAATCTCTTTTTTAACTGTTGCCTAGCTATTCCTTCTGCCTGTTCTAGCAAATGTTTCGGATTTACAGGTGAAACTGTTTGAAAATCTACTGGGCATACTTTCCCTTTTCCTGTATATTGATGGCATTTATAACTGGATTTGCCAGTATTGTAAGGTTTTTGTACATAATCCTGCTTTTCTGACTTTTCTTGTAAATTTGTTTGCTCTCTTTTTGGAAACACCCCCTGTTCTTCCTTCTTTTTGAGCCAGGCTTTGTAATGATCACAATTTTGCTTAACATGTCCTATTTTTTTACAAAGGAAGCATGTCGGTGCCTTTTGCTCATTACCTGTGCTTGATCCTGGTACTACAAGCATAGAGGCGGGAGCTGGTGGTGCTGACACAGCTCTTTCTGCTGGTGTTTGGTCACACCACCTTTGCCTTTCCCTGTTTTTTACCTCACCAATTACTTCAAATGGCTCACTATTATCTTCAAATGCAAAGATATGGTGTGAGTATAATGTCCCATCATTGGCCATAGTCCGTCCCCTCATTAGTTTTTGTACCAAATCAGTGAGGGTATCAGAATTTTATTCGTAGATACATTTAATATCCCCTGGAACCCCTTTGACTTGTTCTAAGAAGCAATGTATTAACTGTTTTTGTATGTCTCTTTTTCCCATATCTCTGTCTGTTTTTTTATATATGATTTGAAATGCAAGTCTAAAATGATCACTTTGTTCCATTAATTTATATGTGATGGTAATTTTAAAATTATCTAATAATTTGGCTGTGAGAGGCTGCCCTTGTGTAAATGCCATTAAAACGGCTGTCATATGTCCTACTTTAGTGTTTAATTGATAATCATCTTGTTTTAATTGAATGAAAGTTTTAAAACATTTGGGAATGAAAATCCAGAAACATCTAAGTAATGCATCTGTCCATATATCAGATCCTGCTGTATACGCCACCCATTCTTCAAATGTAAGCATGTTATAAAATATGCCTTTTTTATCATTCCACTGTGGTAAACTCTGTAATAATCTAGACTGTGTATATAAATCTGTAGTGGTTCCTTGTCCCTGTTCTATAATTTGGACTGGTTTTGTGTTTTTTAACTCATCCTTAAGCTGGGATATCAAAATAGTATTTTGGAGTTTAGTCTCTGTTAATTCATCTAATTCTGCTTCCTTTTCCTTCAGACGCTATATAAGGTCTGTCATTTCTATCTGTAAGTGTTTAAGGGATGTGTGATACCTGTTATTGGATTCCTCTGTTGACTGCAAGGCTTCTATGCACTTTTGACAGAGATCTTGGATGTCATTTCTGAACATTTTAAACTCACTTTGTTTCTCTTTTAAAAACTTATTAAATTCTTCTGTCAATGTATCATAAGCTTTGTTTCTGTCCTCATCTGTATGTGTAGCCGTGGCATCATTCCATGATTGTAAATAATTTTTAAAGGGAGTTACAAGATCTACAGGGGACTCTGTCAATAACAGATTTGACTGCTGTTGTAATTCAGAAATTAATGTACTGACAGGACATAACTGCATTACATCTGGATATAATGAAAACTGTGTACCCTTAATTAATTCTTTATCATGAACAGATCTGTCTGCACAGTCTATTTTTTTAGCAATATCATGCAAGACTTTTTTATGGCATATGATACAAAATGCAGTTTCTCTTGAATCACACAATAAACATTTACTATGATATACTTCATTTTTGTGTTGCAAATACCAATCAAATGTTATAATCCACTTACATAATGCCTGTATGTCAACTTGCCCTAACAAGGTTTTACACTTACTAATGTGTTGTGTATAAAAACATTGTAATTTACTCCATATTTTATCTGGTTGTTCTGCTACATTAAGAGTAAAACTTGGCTTACATTTCCTAGAATTCTGCCTGATAGCATCCATACTAAAAAAAAATGTGACACAGAAAAAAGTCTTACCAGTGAACAAGAAAACAGGTGGTCAGGCTGTTGTTGCAGATGGCTGGAAATTTTTCAAAGTCACTCGAGAAGCTGGGAAAGCACAACAGGCAGCGGACTGCTGTGCTAGTGGATATCCACCTTTTCTTAGCAAAGTTATGGCACTGCGACTGGAACTTCAGTCTCACTCTGGATGTAGACGTCTAAAAAAACTTTACTACTGCAAGCTGCATAAACTGGAATACTTCTGTTTAGGATTTACACATACATACAAATGTTAGTTACTGCAATTTAACTGAAGTAACCCTCTGCAGGGCTTACCATCACCCCCCTGTGTTTGAATGCAGATTATAGGTTCAAATGCAGGCTAGCTTGCCATTGAAAAATTATGTGGTGCTTCTTACTTGCTGCTTGCTGTGGGATTTGAAGTCTTTTTAAGACACTCAGTCTTGCTGGCTGGAATCAAAGTCTGGTTATAGTTGCATTCACAGACTGTTACATACAGAAACTTGCAGAATATACACTGATGAGAGAATATACTTTGCAGCATCAACTTTAGAGCAATAACAAATAACTTTTTATAATAAACCAAACGGAGTAACGTTGCAGCCTAAAGTACTGTTCCACTTTACTTCTCATATAGTACAGATGATGTGAGAGATATAACATTTACCTCAGGACAACAAATGTGTCCCTACCATACCCCTAACATAACTGGATTTAATACAGACTTTATATATTTTTTAGTTAAACGCACACCCTCTTGGTTTTGGGAAGATACTGCCTTGATGACGCAAATGCTGACATATCTGTTCTTGTGCAAATGCTGATAAGTAAACTATCTTCAAGGAAACGCCTTGTGGATTAACTTTCTTAGAAAAGCATATTTTTAAACTTTCTTAGAAAAACATGTCCTGTTGTCCAGTGAAAGCAGATTATATTCTTGTCATGTCTGTAAGAAGTCAGTTTTCTTGATGTGTATGTAATACACTCATAAGCAAGTTCCTTATTTTGTTAAGCCACAATCATTTAGTATGGATGCCATTCACGTATTACTAAACTCTATTTCTACATTTAAGCAAGCTTTATCTTATTCCTTATTTATGTTGCATATTTGTAGAAAAGTTATTTTCAGCCTTAGTATATTGTTGAGCACACTATAACAATTCCCTCTCCAAACTCTATATCCCACGCAATTTGGTTTTGCGAAAGGTAGATCATGCCTGCTCAACCTGGTTGACTTCTTTGAAGCAGTCACCAGGACTGTAGATGAGGGTAAGGCAGTTCATACAGCCTGCCTTGATCTGGCCAAGGCCTTTGATACCATTCCTCACTCAGGAATTACTGATAAACTCACCAAACTAGGCATCAACCCCTATATCATTAGGTGGGTTGCAAATTGGCTCACAGACAGAAACCACAGTGTGAAAGTAGTTGACTCCAAGTCAGACTGCTGACCAGTCATGAGTGGAGTCCCACAGGGATCGGTCCTGGGTCCTCTCCTGTTTGGCATCTACTTCTCAGAAGTGCAGGCCAATGCAGAGGGACCCTGGCTGAACAAATTCACAGATGGCTGCAAGCTGGGAGCCATTATTAACTCCTAAAAAGTGATGCAGGCACCCTACAGAAAGGCCTCGCTGAGACAAATGACTTGTATAGAAACCATGGCCTTAAGCTTAATGCCAAAAACTGCACTGTCATCCCCTTTGGGAAAAACTCATTTCCTACTAATTACCACATCAATGGAGTCCACTGAACACTGAAGGCATTATAAGAGATCCTGGGACACAGGTTGACAGCAACCTCTCGTTCGACCACCACATTGCCACTGTAGTCAGAAAGTCCTTCTGTGTGGCACATCTCATTACCAAGGGTTTTGCATCCAGAAAGGAAGAGGTCATCATCTCTCTCTCTCTACTCTTCCCTCATTAGACTAATTATCGAGTATAATGCCCCATTTGGCATGTACCTCACTAGACACCTGCAACAACTGGAGAGGCCACAAAAGTACCTCACAAAGAGGATCCTAGGCCTTAAACACATTGTCCTACACAGACAGACTCAAAAAACTCCAGCTATTCTTTGTCTCATATTGTCTACTTAGAGGCGATCTCTGCTTGACTTACAAAGCCATATCTGACCCAACTCTGTTAGAAATGCTACATCTAAAGAAATCCCAATCCCTCCACACCACATGCTCCAGAGACTTCAACCTCATTACCACAATCAACAGAACATGCTGGAGGGACAGGTTCATAACCCAAAGACTGACCATGCTCTGGAATAAACTTCCCATACACGTCAAGCAGAGCACCTCACTGGTCCTCTTCAAGAGAAATCTTGATGAGTGCATGGGAAATAGAAAATTCACCCCGGGGATCACTCCAGTGGCTCTACTTGATTGAGGCACTGATAACTAACGTCAGGCGGCAGAATGCCAGGGCACTTCTATAGTCTAGGCTTGTAAAGGCTCCACGGCAATTAGCCTAGTACACACCTATAAACCTATGAACCTATAATGAGTCTGGCACTGCTACTACCAGTTCTAATTCAGATTGGTAACTGACTGTCCAAGATTCTGGGAAAAAACACTGTGCGCTTCAATGACAGTCATTCTGCAAGTAACAAAGGAGCTTCTGGTGAGTTCAACATGAGTGACATCAGTATCCAGTCTCCTTCTTAAGCAGGAGTTTAATAACTGTTAGGTTTTTCAGATACCAGTGCAAAATTGGAGCATGCTTATCATTTTTACAATTTTCAAAAAACAAAGGAGGAAGGGAGGACAAAAGGGAATCATCAGGAAAGTTATTACAACAGCTCACTGTCTCTAAGATCATTTCATCATTCATAGAGTAGATTGAGGAAACAGGAAATCAGATGAAGAGAGGTTCTGGTTTTAAAATCTCAGTTGACTATCTCACTAACAACGTAATTAACATTTCAACATGTATTTTGACTGAATCAGAACTCAAGTTACTACCAAAACATCTTCCTTTTATTCCTGCTGCTAAAATTGTTTGTATTATGCATTAATGTGCCTAAAAGTTGTTCACTCGAAAAATTAATCTCATGCTTATTTTTTCCCAGAATCCTAGGGTGATATTCATAAATGTTTGTTGGAGCAGAGAAAAGCTCTCTTCTCAGTTTACCAGACTTGCACTGCTCAGTAAAACTAGGATTCATAATTGCTAATACTCTAATGATCTTGTATGAAATGTCAACCTAAGCAGCTGGAACAACTGCGGACTGGCACCCCCACTGAACAGATTGCACCATTCAGCACCAAGTCGTAGGGTATATTCTTCTCTGCTCGAGAATGTAGCATACTATGGAACAGTGTTTTCTCTAGATAAGTGAAAGTGTGCAGCTTGGCTAAGAGCTGTGCAAACTTCCAGAACACTGTGGTTGTCCATGGCATGTAGGACCTGATATATAAAAGCTGTGATCAGAGCCTGCTATATTTGCTTAGGGCTCAGAAGTGCCATCACTGACCAGTTGTGAGTTGCTGCATGGCAAATCAGCAATGTTTTGTGAGTTACTTTCCCTTTGTCTGCTTTGCAAAGCCGCTGAAGGTGGCCTTGTATAGGACACAAAGTTTTATGAATACCATCCATAGCTGTTTTCAGCCTACTTTCCATTTCACAGTCACAGCTTTCGAAGCCATTTATAATGCAGAGTTGCAGAACTTATTTTCCAAGCTCAGTTACAAAAAGTTCTTCAAATGCAACCAATATAAACAAGCAGTTTTGAAACAACTCAGTGAAGACCATTATTCTTAGCCAAGCAAATTGTTCTATTGCATTTTGTTGACTAACTTTTTATGATGCTGACATTTTGAATTGTTGACTTATATTACTACTTTTGGACATATATGAATCTAAGTTATGTTAATTCTTTGTCATTTTAATTGCATTCTACTTGGTTTATTTTAGTGGAATTACGTTTATGTTAGATTTGCCTTCCTATTTTGTTTGGGTTGATCAAAATGCACAAGGATTTGGCTATCCCTTCTTCCAGACTTATTGTTTTTAGAAGAGATGATTGACTGAACCCTTGGCCAGTTTTGTGGAGACTATTTTAAAATATTGCATCATTATCCTTACATATTACAAAGTGATTTTAGAGACTGCGTTAGGATGCTGAACTATTAAAAAAGTCAAGCCATTGGTCTGAGTGAGTATTATTTGATAAATGCAGTTGTGCAGTTGCTATTTATTTATTTATTTATTTATTTATTCATTGATTCTTTTTGGGTTATCTTTTATCACCACTGAATCCAGCCTTCAGCAACACCTATTTCTAATTATCTCAATCCTTACAGCTCCCACTTCCTTGGTGGCTCCCCTGTGTGACCTACACCGAAAAGGTCCCCATCTAGGGGAGTACTACAAGTGGATGCCAATGCCTCCATTCTACAAGCAGGCTATAGTGCTGCAGCACCAGGCATTGTGAGGCAGAATGGCATGTGTAAGGAGTCATCGCATTACAGCTCCATGTTTTTTTTTTTATTATTGTGCCATACTATGCCCTAACACCTCCCAGCATGCTGCTGTTCCAGTATTATTAGGTTGGTAGCTATGACAAGCAGCCTGAGAGCATGCCTGCCTGGGGTCTTTCAAAGACCATGCCACTTTAGCCTTCCCACACACCCCAACCTGGTGGTCTTGTTCATTTGAGCTCTGGCCTTCAGGTTACGTGGGCAATAGTCAGGGCTTTATCCCACTACATGACTTGTGGAGGCTGAGTACAGTCATAAATTACCATAATTCTCTATGAATCAATAAGTACAAGCAGTTTAAAATATGACATTATCATTCTGATTTCAGTACTCAACCTGTAAGTAATATGTGCATGATCTTGGACAGATTGAATATGTTTTTATTTAATGGTATTTTATTTTAACATATAAAAGGTACTGCAATGGGAAAAACAACATGCCCCTTAGAAAAAATATATCTTGAAATGAATTCTAAGAACAGCACATTTTTTTTTCCTGAGGTCAGTATATTAAGTTTTACAGCCACTTTATAACTGATATGTTGATATGTTATATTGATATAATTGATATGTTTTATCATGGTGTGGCATACCAGATGATTAAGTAGTTTTTCAACATTATGACTGTAAAGCCATTGAATATTTGAAATTTCTTTTTAAGTTTGATTTTTGAAGAACCCATATTTTTTTGGAGTGTAAAAAGTTTATAATGCTAAGGGATCAGACACTATGACAGGATTCAGAAAGGCTACCACCAGCGGTAAACACATACCACTGCCGGTAACCCAGTAACCATTTCCAATTCTTAGATAGCCCTGTGAAGGTTGCCAGCCTAGCCAGATAGAATTGTGCATATAATTTTATCGTTTGTAAATATGAATGTTGAACTACAGACTTGTTTTCTTAAATGAAAGAATATGCTGTGAAATGTGAACTTAAAACAATGTAACAACATTGCCCTCTGCTGTAAAGAAAGCTAAGACAAGCATTTCTTGTTTGTCCTTTGAAGTTCAAATTATTTCATGACTGTCTTTGATGTTTACAATTCGGCTCTGGCAGGGCTAGATGAAGGCATCCTGCCTATTGTTTTAACTTAAGGAATAATTACTAGAGTTTACATTTGGAATGTCTTGTATTGATGTAGTTTCCTGCAGCTACAAGATAACAAAAGAATGTAGTATATGTCAGCCTGGGAACCCCATGAAAGTGTAAAAATGATGTAATGGGAATCAGGACTGAAAGTAGCAATTTAAACAGAGAGAATCAGAAGGCATTAAGTATGTTTGTTTTGATCATCCAACCACAGAACTGTCTTGCTCTTATGTAAGTTATCTTAGATTTGTGTTTTCTTTTAGAAATAGCTAGAAACTAGAAAGATTAGGCTAAGTGTTTTTCTGTGATGTCAGAATTGTACTACTGATTTAAGTATTTATGTGTGATCTCCGAACTCTTAACTAGCTCTGTGTAGTAGAAAGTAGTGTCATGTGGTTTTAATTATTTATTATTAAATATTTTAAAACCTTTTAACTGTAACTGATTTGTGTAGAGATAATTTAAGCTCTAGAGTACATTGCATATTTATAGAGTTGCCCAAGTCACTCCAAATAAGCTTTGACTGTTTAGTCACACTTACCAATTGGATAATAATATTGCACAGTAATAATTGGACACTCTTTTAAGAGCCTTTGAGTAGCTGATAAGTATTAGCTGGGTGGTGGCAGTGATTACTACAGTATAGTCTGGGTAAAAGGGGCACAGCTGGAGAACCTGTGCCAGCCTTCCCATGAAGTGTCTGTGTGGTTGCATAAACTCTTATCTCAAAGTGTGTGTGTGTCAGTTACTTGGGCAGGGACACAAAGCACTGGTTGGACAGAGAAGGTGCTGGAGATTTTAGCTTGCCAGCTGGCTGAGATCTGGACCCTATAGCTGTTCCAGTGGGGAGTCGTTTGGGGACATGGAGAGCAAGGGAGCGACCAGCCGCAGACAGACAGTGATCTCTGTGTGCTCTTAAGGGAAATTGCACTTTACTGTGTGTATTTGTTATCCTTTTCTCATATATGAGACACCCTCTCTGGTGTTAGTGGTGATGATTGAGGCTCCTTGATTGCTAGGCCAGGGCACATGCGTCACATATTAATTGGTGGCAGTGTTTGGGATATCCACACATATTAATTGTTTGGCAGAGGTGGGCTGTCTACATCACATATTCATTAGCTGGCAAATACTAATTGGCTTGTAGTGGTGTGGGTAGAGTGAATCCTGTAACCTGTGTACAGTGAACTTTGAAGGTGTTTTTGTACTCTAAAACAGCCACGCAGTGAATACTCAGAGTTCAGATCACAATTGTTTTATTTCTTTTGTTAGCTTAGTTAGTCGGGGTGAGCGGGCAGTGTGTCAGCAGAGGAGTATGGAAAGCTGACAAGAAGCCAGCTGGCGGAGATGTGCCAGGCTATGGGACTGGTGCATGGAAACCTGACTAAGGCAGACCTGATTGCAGCCTTAGTTATGGCTGCATCAGAAGACAGCAACCAGGAGGACAATCAGACTGGCAGTGGAGATATAATACCCTCGGAGAATGGACAGCTCAACCTTTCTGCAGTGGACTTAAAAATCCAGCTGGAGCTAAAGAGATGAGTTGGAGGCCAGGCATGTGGAATTAGAAGCAAATGAGAGACTGCAATGTTTGCAGGCTGAGGAAAATGAGAAACTGTTATGTCTGTAAGCTGAGGAACAAGAGAGGCAGAGGCAGCATGAGAAGGAGATGCTGACTCTTCACCAGAGTCATGGAGGTAATGGGGAAGGGAGTAACTGGATCCCAGAAACACAGAAGGTCAGTAAATTTCTTCTGCAGTTTAAAGAGGGGGATACTTTTGATAGTTTCATTCATATGTTTGAGAGGGTATGTAAACAGTATGAAGTTGACCAAGAGCTCTGGGTATGGTTCCTGACACCCTTACTCCATGGTAAAGCTGTAACTGTTTTATCTATATGTCTGACATATGTTTTGATTATACTGCTGTAAAAATTGTCTGTTAGAGTTTTTTAAGCTAACAACTGAAAAGTATAGGAATAAGTTTTGTGAGCATAGATGCAAGGCAGATGAAAGTGTGTGTGAATATGTTGCTAAATTGAGCACTTATTTCCATAGGTGGGTGAGTGGATGTCAGGTCACCAATTTGGAAGGGCTGGCAGACCTTTTTGGTGTGGGAACAAGCCCTTAGTGCTTTGCCTGAGGACATGAGGATCTGGTTAGCTGATAGACAATGTGCTACTTCAGATGAGTTGGGGAAGAAGGGAGACCTATACCTGGCAAGCAGGGCAGCCCTGCACAGGATTGGGACCCCCCAGTACTGCTCATGGGTCTAAAGGAACCTATGGTGGGCAGCACAGACTGCCACAACTGAATCTACCAGTAGCAGAGGAAGCCACTTGTCCAGGTACACATCCAGGAGCTAGGGTTAAATGTTTTGAATACAACCAGTGGGGCCATGTGGCATACAGGTGTCCATGGAGGCAAGGTGGGGAACAAAAGGTGAGGGAGCCAGTAATTGGGAAAGACAAAATGTCAATAGTAGTTTCTCTTGAGACAACAGGGGTACTAAACTACCATCCTGCAGATGTCTTGAGAGGGAAGGATTTGGATGAGGCAGTACCATGTGCTTATGCAGTTACACGCGGTCAGACTAGGAGACAAGCATGTGGGTCTGCTAGCCTGGGGGAGTCCCAGACAAACTGCATACTTGCAGCCAGAACTGGTGAGGTGGGTACTTCAGGGAGGGAGCTACGCTGTAGCAGTGAGACTGAAGGTAAGTCTCAGCTGCTTGGGGGTACTGATGGTCCCTTGGACAGAGTGACTGCAAAGGTAGAGGTGAGTAGTAGTACCCAGGCTGACAGTGAGGCACCACTGTTAGAGGATGCCAGACTTCCTGTGGAAGGGGAGCTGGGAAGGGTTACAAGGAAAGAGTTGAGACAGGCCCAGCTCTCAGACCCTACATTGCAAGGCCTGAGGCAGGTAGCTAGGGAGGCACCTGATTCTCAAGGAAAGGGGGAATCTGTATACTGGGACAAAGGGTTACTATACAGAGAGTGAACCCCTGAGGGAGGGCTAGAAGGTGAGAGAGTACAGCAGTTGGTAGTGCCTAGAGCCTACTGTCTGGCATTTCTAGCCATAGCCCATGATATTCCCTTTGCAGGTCATATGGGCATAAAATGTACAAAGAGGCATATTATGCAGAACTTCTATTGGCCTGGAATTTCCAGAGATGTAGCAGGGTACTGCAGGACCTGTGAGCAGTGCCAAAAAGTAGGCAAGGCAGGAGACAAGTTGAGAGCTCCTTTAATGTCTTTGCCTGTGATTGAGGAGCCATTTCAGAGGGTAGCTATGGATATTGTGGGTCCTCTGAGTACCCCAATTCCACAGGGAAAAAGTACATTCTAGTGGTAGTGGATTATGCTACATGATACCCCGAGGCAGTGGCTTTGTCCTCCATTGAGGCAGAGAAGGTGGCAAATGCTTTGTTAGAGATTTTCAGAAGGGTAGGTTTCCCAAAAAAAATACTGACTGACAGTGGTGCCAATTTCATGTCAGACCTGCTGGCTTGTCTTTCGAAGTCCTGTGGGGTGAAGCACATGAAAGCAACCCCCTAACATCCCCAGACTAATGGTCTTATTGAGAGGTTAAACTCTACAATCAAGTCCATGCTATGGGCATTTGCAGATCAGTTTAAGAGGGAGTAGGACAAATATTTCCCCATCTGTTGTTTGCTTACAGAGAGGTTCCCCAGGAATCCCCAGGTTTTTCTCCCTTTGAGTTGCTGTATGGGCATAGGGTGAGGAGACCTCTAGATTTAATTTGAGATGAGTGGGCAGGTAAGTGCGAGTCTCACAAGGAGTCTATTGTCTTAAACCACAGGACAAGGCTCAAGGAACTCATTGGCTTGGCCCAGGAGAACCTGTCAGAAGCCCCACAACAGAAAAAGGTGTGGTATGACAGGAATGCTTGAGCTAGAGAGTATGCTGTGGGGCAGCAGGTAATGGTTCTCATTCCTGTCAGGCACAACAAGCTGCAAGCAGCTTGGGAGGGTCCCTACAAGGTGGTAAGAAAGGTAAGTGATGTTAACTACATGGTGGAATTGCTAGGCAGATGGTAGGGGCACAGATTGTACCATGTTAACATGATGAAACCTTACCATGATAGGGAGACCCTTCTGCTGAGCATTTGCAGTGGGTTGCAGGAGTCTGAGGGAGATCTGGGGACTGATCTCCTCAGTGAGGTCCGGGCTGACACCTCAGTGGAAGGGGTAGCAATGTCCCAGTAGCTATCTCCTACACAGGTTCGAGAAATTCGAGCAGTGTTTCAGGAATTTGGGGATATGTTCACTGGGAAACCAGGGTGCACCCACCTAGTGCAGCACCAGGTCAATACAGGACCCCAAAGGCCTATTAGGCAGGCCTCTTACAGAGTGCCTGAGAGAGTCAAACAGTCCCTGAGGGAGGAAGTACAGGAGATGTTGTAACTAGGAGTGATTCAGGAGTCCAACAGTCCCTAGGCCTCCCCAGTGATGCTGGTGCCAAAAAAGGATGGCAGCACTAGGTTCTGTGTGGACTACAGCAAATGAAATAGTCACACAGAGTCAGATGCTTACCCCATGCCTAGAACAGATGAGGCCCTAGAGCAGCTGGGTGGGGCTAAGTATCTTACAACCATTGATCTTACCAAGGGTTACTGGCAGGTGCCCTTGACTCCCCATGCTAGAGAGAAGTCAGCCTTTGTGACTCCTTTTGGTTTGTATGAGTTCACAAAGATGCCCTTTGGAATGAAGAATGCCCCAGCAACTTTCTGGAGGCTGGTAGATCATATCCTTGCAGGAGCAGGAGGGTTTTCCCTTGCTTACATAGATGATATTGCCATCTACAGCCATTCCTGGCCAGAGCACCTTCAGCATGTCAGGGAGGTGCTGGGCAGACTACAGAGGACAGGGTTGACCATTAAGCTGAGCAAATGTCAGGTGGGTATGGTGGAGGTCTTCTACCTAGGACACAGAGTGGGGAGTGGTAAGATAAGGCTAGAACCTGCCAAAGTGGATGCCATTCAGGCATGGCCTGCACCTGTTACTAAAAAGCAGGTGAGGGCATTTTTAGGGACAGCAGGTTACTACAAAAAGTTCGTCCCCAGTTATAGTACCATAGCTGCTCCCCTCACAGAACTGACAAGGAAGAATAGGCCAGATAAAGTAGTGTGGACCCCAGCATGTGAGCAGGCATTCCAGAAGCTTAAAGAAGCTTTGGGAGGACCCCCTGTGTTAGCCAGTCCAGATTACAGCAAATAATTTTTTGTGCATGTGGATGCTTCAGACCATGGGGTGGGGGCTGTACTTAGCCAGGTTTCTTCAGAGGGAGAAGAGCACCCAGTGGTTTATCTCAGTCATAGGCTCCAACCCAGGGAGGAATGCTATGCAGCTGTAGTAAAGGAATGTCTAGCAATATTGTGGGCATTGCAGAAACTTCAGCCTTATCTGTATGGAAAGAAATTCACTGTTATGACAGATCACAACCCCATAACATGGCTAAACAGAGCCAGTCAGCAAAATGCCAAGTTGCTAAGATGGAGCCTAGGGTTGCAAGCATATGATATGTTAGAGCAGCACCACAGTGGGAGTAGCAATGCCAGTGCAGATGGGCTCTCAAGACAGGGAATGGGGTGAGGTACACTCAGATAGACCTAACCCTCTCAAGCGGTGTTTCTCAAGGGTCACTTGAAAAACTATCTTGAGTTCTCTGGGGGGGGGGGATGTGAAGGCTGCCAGCATAGCCAGATAGAATTGTGCAGATAATTCTATTGTTTGTAAATATGAATGTTGAACTACAGACTTGTTTTCTTAAATGAAAGAATATGCTGTGAAATGTGAACTTAAAACAATGTAACAACATTGCCCTCTGCTGTAAAGAAAGCTAAGACAAGCATGTCTTGTGTGTCATTTGAAGTTCAAATTATTTCATGACTGTCTTTGATGTTTACAATTCAGCTCCAGCAGGGCTAGATGAAGGCATCCTGCTTATTGTTTTAATTTAAGGAATAATTACTACAGTTGACATGTGGAATGTCTTGTATTGATGTAGTTTCCTGCAGCTGCAAGATAACAAAAGAATGTAGTATCTGTCAGCATGGGAACCCCAGGGAAGTGTAAAAATGATGTAATGGGAATCAGGACTGAAAATAGCAATTTAAACAGAGAGAATCAGAAGGCATTAAGCATTTTTGTCTTGATTATCCAACTCACAGCACTGTCTTGCTCTTATGTAAGTTATCTTAGATTTGTGTTTTCTTTTAGAAATAGCTAGGAACTAGAAAGATTAGACTGTTTTTTCTGTGATGTCAGAACTGTACTACTGATTTATTTTAAGTATTTCTGTGTGATCTCTGAACTCTTGACTAGCTCTGTGTAGTAGAAAGTATTGTCTTGTGGTTTTAATTAGTTATTATTAAATATTTTAAAACCTTTTAACTGTGGTTGGTGTGTATAGAGATAATTTAAGCTCTAGAGTACATTGCATATTTATAGAGTTTACTGTCCAAGTCACTCCAAATAAGCTTTGACTGTTTAGTCACACTTACCAATTGGATAATAATATTGCACAGTAATAATTGGACACCCTTTTAAGGGCCTTTGAGTAGCTGATAAGTATTAGCTGGGTGGTGGCAGTGATTTCTACCATATAGTCTGGGTAAAAGGGGCACAACTGGAGAACCTATGCCAGCCTTCCCCAGAAGTGTCTGTGTGGTTGTATAAACTCTTATCTCAAAGTGTGTGTGTGTGTGTGTGTGTGTGTGTGTGTGTGTGTGTGTGTGTGTGTGTGTGTGTGTGTGTGTGTGTGTGTGTGTCAGCTCCTTGGGCAGGGACACGAAGCACCGGTTGGACAGAGAGGGTGCTGGAGATTTTAGCTTGCCCAGCTGGCTGAGATCTGGACCCTATAGCTATGCCAGTGGGGAGTCTTACTCGGGACCTGGAGAGCAAGGGAGTGACCAGCCCCGGACTGACTGTGATCTCTGTGTACTCTTAAGGAAAATTGTACTTTACTGTGTGTATTTGTTATCCTTTCCTCATATATGAGATGCCCTCTCTGGTGTTAGTGGTGAGGATTGAGGCTCCTTGATTGCTGGGCCAGGGCACGGGCGTCACAAGCCCTATTGTAGTATTTACCTTGAAGAGGTGCAGCATTGTGGTGGGCTGTATTTCTCAACTACCACAGATGCTAGTGAGGCATTCTGGGGGAGTGGCATATGCTAATTAACCACTTTCTCTTCTCTGGAAATTCCTATGGTAAGTGCTTTGTATAGCTGAGTGATTCAGAAAACCACTCAGTGTATACATCCTTACCTCCAGGGGCATTAATTAACTCAGAAAAAAGCTTGCATTCTACCATTACTTTCAATGGGTGAGATTGTATTACAGAAAGTGTCAGGGAATTTAGTGGATAGAGTGCCAGCAAATGATGTCATAAGTATTAGCTTTCCCTGCTATTTTTTATTTCATTTAATGCCTAAAAATCGGAAAGGCAAAAAAAAACATATTTATATATGGGTCTACTTTGTTTCATTGAAAGCTCATTTCACTGAATTTCAATTCACCCTGACCAAATCACTGAAAGCTGAAATTACTGAAAACTCATTTCACTGAAGTGAAGTACTGGCACTGTGTAGAGTACTGTAAGGCAAGTCAAAGGTATATGCCCTTTTGCCCACTGTAGTGCAATCCTGGAGTTAGTATATATAGTTGGGGGTGCACAGCCCCTCACCTAGTTTGGTTTTATATTATATTTCACTGAAAGCTTCAAAACAATGCATTTTAAACCATAGACATGCATATTTACAACACCAATGACTAACTCTTTCCAGAAGACAATATAAACCCAAACTAAATATATATATATTCCAACTCCATGATCACACCAACTTGAAGAAGGGAGAAATCTCCCTAAATAAGCAAATCATTGCCAGCACGTGCTTACGTTGGGCTGGCAACTTAGCACCGTAAAAATCCACTGCCAATCATGAGTGGACCGGAGTTCCGCTGTGGTGACCCCTAACCAGGAAAAGCCTGAAAGACATTAGTATTGCCAGCACATGCTTAGAAACCACACCTGCAATGATTTTCTATAGGGAACAGCATGCAGCATTATACCATTTGTCTTTTTTTAATGTGTGTTACTGATGCGTGAGCTTGTTCACCTGAAGCATGTTCAGGGAACTGAACATGATTACATGGCAGAATATGAAACAAAGACAGTTATTTAATTAAGCTCAGTTCTTTAATGAAAGGAAAGTGGAGATTACAACTGGCAACGGCTTATAAAGTAGATCATTATAATGCTTTGTGCATATTATTTTGATAAGGAACAAATGAATGCCTTTATCAAAAGTAGTATAAAGCCAATTAAGACAGTCTCATTCAGGTGCCTTTTCTGATTATGTTAAGATTCCATGTCTGTTTTATGTATCTTGTAGAAGAGGTTTAATATATTCTTATTCTATGAAACATCTTCACTTTAAGGGATGTATTTTTATTACACTGAATGAATATTTATTTGTCGCTACTGAGAAAAATGAAGGTGAATGCACAATGCTATCTGATTACAAAATCACTCTAATCTGTGTGTAGTTGCAGTGTTCTGCAATGAATTTCCGATTAGGCCATCTTAGGACAGTTTCCTGTCTTTCCCCAAATATGATTTATATCCAAAAACAAATAAAAAAATCATAACACAAAATGGGGGGGGGGGCTCAGTAGACAATAGTCATAAAAATAAAGAAGTAAACAGACAAATGATTTATTTTATCTGGAGACAAACACTGTGACCAACAATAGAGGTATTATTGGTTTCAATGTCTGCTTCCTTATGAGCCACATACCATCTGTATGTTCATTTGTTTATCTGCAAGCCTATTGTCTGCTTTAGCTGTCCTTTGGCTCTGTGTCACGTATTTATTTATACAGCAGCATGATTTCCAGTGAGTGTGAACCTTTCTTTCTTCAGTGAAATAATGATTACGAAATACCAGCAGTTACTGTCACAGTCTTAGATGGTTCAGTGCAGTTTAATTTAATTCCACAGTAAATTCTCATTTAATCTCTGATGCAATCACCTCCCAGAATACACTGGATTAAGCATACTGTCCCTACACGACCCAGTACATTTGTATGCAATGTGAAACACCACTAAAATTGTGTATGGCAGGTACCTAAAGCTAATTTAATCAAGTGCTTTTTATACGCCATACCAGTTATGAAGTAATTGGAATAGAAAATGCCTTAAATGCAATCTCTTTTGTATTAATATTCATAAAAACATTCATTTGAAAGTTTTGATACTATGTGTTTTGAAATACTATACAGTATGCTGCAATTTAATACATTTCTTTTCCATAACAGCTGAATTGATATAAAGCCACAATTTGCATAGATGTTTGGCTGAAAATAAGGTAGGACCAATGTTTCTTTCCACGCTAATTGCCTGTTTTTCATATCAAGTATTAACAACCAATGTATGCCTTATGTAATGCCTTTGAGTTGCTCAGGCACTATAACATAAAGTCTTGTAAGTAGTAAATATGTGAATACCAAAACTGAAGAAAGATTCAAAGCAAGTAATGGAAAGCAATTCTGTGACAAAGAAGAATTTATGTGCCATGTTAACAAGAATTTACACAGTACGTTATGGAATGCTATAAAATTAGTAACCAGAAAAACAAGAAAAAATAAACACTACAAACTCAAATTAACACCAGACTGCAAGAAAAAATGTCAGAACTTTTAATAATGTAGCACTTTTATCCCAAACAATTCAGGGACTTTTTCAAAGTTAAACATTAACATCCTCTTGTTGTTAATATATTTGAACCCCTCAATCAAAATCAACCATTAATTAAAAATGCAAAAGAGATGTTAAAAGACTGATGGAGTTAACAACTACATTATAACACTTGTTCAACCACCATCAAAACTACATAACAAATACATACAAACAATTCAGTTTTTACATATTGACCATTGTAAAACTACCTCTTTAATTTCACTGGATAAAAATCTTCCTTGGATGCAACTATGATCATAAACTGCTTGAAAAATGCATGTGTGTATATATATGCCTCCATTGTAAAAGCTTACATCAGTAATTGCAAGGGTAAATACTGACGTCATAAACATGCTGCCTTTTGCTTCAAAATATTTGAAATGGAAATGTATCCATTCAAGCTCAGTTCTACACTTGCACTGTGTTAACTACCAAGTTAGTTCCTTTTATTCCAAAAAAATGTTTCCTATCCTCTTTCACATTCATTAACTCTGTTTATAATAAAAAATAAAAACTTCTTAAAAACATCACAGACACTTGGTAGAGTGCCTATATTAGGCATTGTTGGGTTTCCCTGACGGAAGGTGTCCCAGGACACTGGTGTGCAACAAGGTAACAACTTTAACGTATTTAACCTGAGTTGTATTAATGTAACTGGAGGGCATTTCAGTTTGTTCAGCAAAGCATTTATCTTTGTGTCCCAATTTAAACTGGACATTGCAATAGTTCTTGTACAGTTAAAGTTATTTATTCACAACCTGAATTTAAAACTGTTTTTTGGTAAAGAAATGGACAGTGTACCTTTGGCTGTAGTTAACAGAAGTACTTTTAACCCTCTCCCGCATCTGATTATTGCAGTGTTTAAGCTTATTGTGCAGATCAAATCAGAATGGTATGCTCCAGGAAGGGGCAGTTTAAAGCCAATATGAGTAGTCCAGGCAGGTGTGTTATGAAAGAGCTTGTTGTTGACAAAAACATCAGGGTTATGAAGCCTGACAAGTCAGGAGGGGATGTCATTTTGGATTGTATTGATTATTCTAGTAAAATGAGGAATTAATAAACAGCATTGACACCTATGGTAGGGTATCAAAAATGAAGTTAATATAGGTTATGCTAAAACTGATTATAATTTATTTGACATGATCTGTCAAGGAGGCATTACCGTCCATGTATATGAATATGAGAAGGTCAAGAAACCAGTCATACCATCAATTTTTGAGATCCCACAAAATATCAAAGACTTGAGTAATTACCCATTGAGGCCCATAGTTGCTGCAAATGGGTCAAAAATAGAACCACTGATGAGATACATTGATGAAAAGTGTAAGCACTTGTTGGATGGCAAAACATATGTGTTGCAAGATTCCTGTTATCTGCTGTATGTTTAGTGAGGCCATTTTGCTCATTACTATAGATGTTGTTAACCCGTTTTGCATCATTCCACATGACATAGGATTGTACACTTTTTTGAAGTGAGAATCAAGACTTTTCTAGTACAACAAACCAGTCCTACCATCAATTTTGGGATGACAATACTACTGAACGAAGGTGCTTCTCTGTTATAAGGTATAACCATAGCCAAATCTTATTCTTTTATATGAGTCTATATTACCAAATATAAAAACCCTTTACGTGAATACCTAAACGTCGACACCTATAACGTGAACTGTGAAAATCCAGAATGCACTAAACAGCGAAAAATAAAATAACGAACTGTCATAGTCGGCCAGCCCTACCACCCGCTACATACTACCTACCCAAAAAAAATAAATAAACCACATACATACACTGACTAAACCCTACTTCTAACCTAAAGTAAAGCACCAAAACCCTACTTCTAACCCTACACTAAACCCCACATGCACAACTAACTATGCACTATCCTTAACCCTCCCTAACCCTAAGGTCCGTAACTTCCGCACACTTCCCCTACAGACATACACCCAAAACAATAAATAATACACATACATACATTTAACAAAACCCTACTTCCAACACTACACTACACCCCACATACACAACTTTCTATGCACTATCCTTAACCCCTCCCTAACCCTAAGGTCCGTAACTACCACACACTTCCCCTACAGACATACACCCAAAAAAAAAAAATAAAATAATACACATACATACAGTTAAATACTACACTAAATCTTACATACATTACCTATCTATTCACTTACCTTAACCCACATCCTAACCCTAAAGTCCTGTCTATCGCACACTTACCTTACAGAGCTATACCGCAGAGGGCCAACCATTACACTTCAACATTTCAATTTTCACTATTTTGGACGTTCGGCATTTCCATCTTTCGCGCAATCCATGTCGCTCTTTTTGTATTTGCGATTACGGTCTTTCAATCTGATAATAGGAACCCTTTTATATATATATGTATATATATTTTTTTAAAACACATTCTTAGATTTACACTTGAGGTTGCTGATGTAAGCTTTTACATGCATTTTCAAGCATTTTACTCTCAAGGTTGCATCCAATGAGTTTTTTTATGCTATGAAATTAAAGAGGTAGTGTTGCAATCATTAATATGTAAGGACTAAATAGTTTTTTATTTATTTGTTATGTATTTTTGATAGGGGTTGAAGAAATGTTGCAGTGTGGTTTTTAACCCCAACAGTCTTTTTACAGCTCTTTGCATTTTAAATTAATGGTTGATTTTGGTTGAGGGGTTCAAATACATTAACAACAATGAGAAAGTTACTGTTTAACTCTGAAGAAGTCCCTGAATTGTTTGGGATAAAATCAGCAAGTTAAATTTTGACAATTATTTTCTGGTGTTCTGATGTTAATTTGAATTTGTAATCTGGAATATTAACAACAAAATACATGAAAACAAAGAGGCTCTCTGATTTCATCAGTATAATGCATTCACATTGATGTTTATTGCTATGTCTGAAACATCTCCCATAATAAAGGTGCAAAACAAATTTCAGATGGCAGCTATATATCTGCAAATAAATATCCCCTATGTAGGGAGGTTATCTCATTTCAATAGTCTTCAAACATTTTACTTCTTCTGATTTTTCTTAAACCTGTTCTGCAACAGTGGAGACAGAAACTTTGATTTCCACAGTTATTCTTTATTAAGTGTTTTTGCACAAAATACCAATAATTCCAGTCAGGTAAGAGCCCATGTAACATTTACTAACAAACAAATAAGAAATTAATGTACATAACAGCGATTAAATAGATAAAGTACACCCCACCCTACCAAATACCATATCAAAGAGATATATTTAATTGCCCTCTTGAACCAACCCAGCAAAGGGCATTTCCAAAGTTACCATGTGAGCAAGTTCCATAGGTGAGACGCCAGATAAAAGAATGAAGGACACTCACAGATTTCAAGATGTACCAATAAAACTTCCAACAGCTCCTTAGGGGTTGAGCTCCAAAGACAGAGCTGTAGAGTACTACAAGCTCCTTCAGGTAGCACAGACCCAGATAAAGAGTGGATGATATGGTAACACTAAGATCAAGAGTACTCTAAATTACCGAATGTTCAGAATATCAAATGTTTTTAATGCCTGTAGATTGGATCAAATAATCATATGATTGCTTCTGCTGGCAGTATTTTGTGGCATGTCACTGAGCTGTGAGAAGTTGACTTGTGTTTGCACTTTGTTGGCTGTATTTTATCATTTCGTTGCCTCATTTTGCTGATTTTTTACTGTATTTTACTGCACTTTAAAAAAGCTGTTCTGTTGCTTTAAGTAGCTAGTACATATAGCATAGACTAGATTCAGATCTGCTGAATCTAGACTAATTTGTTAAACTTGAGCACTGTTCCAGCCATCTTACATTAGGAAGCCCTGCCTGCACCCCTGTGGCAGAAGTGTGTAGTCTGAGCCTCATCTGAGTTGGAGATTACTGGAGGAAAGCTCATTGTGTGCTTTTCCATTGATAGTTTAGCTTAAAAGTGTTTAATTTTACCTGTATTTAAGTCTCACGTTTGCACAGGTTTGCTCTCTTTCAGCCGGAGCTGCTCAACATTTTGCAACTTTTGCCAGAATTCTGCTGTAATCCAAAGCATCCACTGCTAAAATAAAAAAATAAATAAATAAGTACCTTGTGAGTTTCCTGTGCACTTTGCTGACTATTTTATCATTTTGCTGCCTCATTTTGCTGATTTTTATTGTATTTTTCTGCACTTTAAAAAGCTGTTCTGTTGTTAAGTAGCTAGTACATAGCATAGATTAGATTCAGATCTGCTGAATCTAGACTGTATTATTAAACTTGAGCACTGTTCCAGCCATCTTACATTAGGAGGCCCTGCCTGCACCCCTGTGGCAAAAGTGTGTAGTCTGAGCCTCATCTGAGTTGGAGATTACTGGAGAAAAGCTCATTGTGGGCTTTCATATTGGTAGTCTAGCTTAAAAGTGTTTAATTTCACCTTTATTTAAGCTTTGTATTTGTGCATAGCTGCACACCACACAACGGGCTTCAGTGGTGCCCTGCATAGACGTAGATGCCTTGAAAGACAATTTTCTCCTAGACATCTCTTAGTAAACCCTCCCAAGCTTCCCTGCTGCATTGTGGGATCTCAGTTGCTCATTGAAAAGTGTTGCCATAGTTTTCACCCCTAGCTTTCAGTAGAATAAGCCCATTTGTTAATACTAGAGCAAAATCTTCTCAAATTAGCCCACTTCCCAATAGTAGTTATAGTAAAAATCTGCCATAATGGACAGTTTCCAACCATTTTTCCAGCCAGTCTGAGTGACATGGGCATCCTGAGGGAATGTAGTAATTGCCTCATGTATACTGACAAACACTTACTCCTAAAACAAACAAATACAATATGTGAAAGATGTAATTACACTATGAATTTGGAATCATTTCTGTCATATAACAAACCAGACATCAAACGGGTTGTCAGCATGCATACATCACCTCTCACACAAAACAAGGTCACAACACATAAACCCACATATATGGAGGTACTCAATAGAAGCCTACCAAAAGATCAGAGACCTCCCAAGTGCACTTGCACACACTGCAAAGCAAATAGAATCCACTACACATAACAACAAACACTATAATGTCTCAGCAAATAAGCCTGTAAGGCAAAACACCATAAAACTAAACATCCTGGTCATAGACAACTCCATAGTGAGACACAGAGATGTCCTCCACACCAGGCTGGGCAAGGAGAAGGTTATGGTCAGCTGATTGTCAGGTGCCGGGATCCATCAAAACACACACACTCAAGTCACCCTCCCTGGAAGCAATCCTCACCTTGGAACATGTTGACATCTGTGCAAGGCTACAATGCCTTGCACACATTTAGACCCCAAAATGAGTGTGAAAGAACCAACACTGCAGGTGTATCTATCTTCATTAAAGCCAAATACACCGCAAAACTTCTAAAGTCCCTCACACCAGTAGCCTAGTAACCTCCTATGAACCTATATATATATATATATATATATATATATATATATATATATATATATATATATATATATATATATATATGTATATATGTGTGTGTGTGTGTGTGTGTGGTGTGTGTGTATATATATATATATATATATATATATATATATATATGTGTGTGTGTGTATATATATATATATATATATATATATATATATATATATATATATATTAGTTAGTTAGCAGAGGGTGGGGTTGCATGGGGGGTGGCTTTCCCTCCTGCAAAAACATGAGTTCTCTTTTTTTGTTATTTTGACTTTTTATCCTTTGGGATCATTGTTTTTACGTTCCATGTTCTGGTACTTCAATGTTTCAAAGTAGATTCCTAAGATCTTATAGATGATGCTGCATCCGACAGGAAGCAAATACAAGCTGCACAGAATAGGCATGATATGCCAGTAATGTGATGTGCCAGTAAATAGCCTTGCAGCAGAGCTTTGCACCATCTTTAAGCAATTTAACTCAATGCTAAGGAATCCCAGGTGTAGGGTGTTGTAGTAATCCAACCTTGAGAAGACCAGGGCATGAACAATGACCAAATTATCAGCTTGAGATAACATGATTAATTCTTTACAAGTTTCACATGTGAATATGATGACTTCATTATGATAGCACCTACTTGATTAATGTTAAGCCTGGAGTCTAAGATGGCACTAGGGTTACACACAGAATTGGACAAAGGAAGGGCAGAGGAGTCTCTTAAGGTTGCACAAACTGCCAAGGCATCAGTTTTGAGGTTATTGTTTCAACTAATTTAGAGTTAACCATGAATGTATGACTTCTAGATTATTAGCCAGGGGATACACTCACCATATCATCTTGGAGAAAGTAGAGTTAGATCTGTGCATCATTGACATATCTATGGTATTTGTAAGTAACAAGGATCTGTGGCCAGAGAGATATAAGTATCTACCTACTCCACCATATAATTTACGAAAGATGAAAAGGTCAATTAAAAAAAAAAAAAAAAAAAAAAATATATATATATATATATATATATATATATATATATATATATATATATATATATATATATATGTCAGCCCAGGCTGACATCTCAGTGGAAGGGGTAGCAATGTCCCAGCAGCTATCACCTACCCAGGTTCGAGAAATCCGAGCAGTGTTGCCGGAATTTGGGGGACATGTTCACTGGGAAACCAGGGTGCACCCACCTGGGGCAGCACCAGGTGGACACAAGACCCCAAAGGCCTATTAGGCAGGCCCCTTATAGAGTGTCTGAGAGAGTCAAACAGACTCTGAGGGAAGCGGTACAGGAGATGTTGGAACAAGGGGAGATTCATGAGTCCAACAGTCCCTGGGCCTCCCCAGTGGTGCTGGTGCCAAAGAAGGATGGCAGCACCAGGTTCTGTGTGGACTACAGGAAATTAAAGAGTCACACAGAGTTGGATGCTTACCCCATGCCTAGGACAGATGAGGCCCTAGAGCAGCTGAGTGGGGTTAAGTATCTTACAGCTATTGATCTTACCAAGGGTTACTGGCAGGTGCCCTTGACTCCCAGTGCTAGAGAGAAGTCAGCCTTTGTGACTCCTTTTGGCTTATATGAGTTCATAAAGATGCCCTTTTGGATGAAGAATGCCCCAGTGACTTTACAAAGGCTAGTAGATTACATCCTAGCAGGAGCAGGAGGGTTTGCTCTTGCTTACCTAGATGATATTGCCATCTACAGCCATTCCTGGCCAGAGCACCTTCAGTATGTCTTGGAGGTGCTGGGAAGACTACAGAGGGCAGGGTTGACCATTAAGCCGAGCAAATGTCAGGTGGGTATGGCAGAGGTCTTCTACCTAGGGCATAGAGTGGGGAGTGGTAAGATAAGGCCAGAACCTGCCAAAGTGGAAGCCATTCAGGCATGGCCTGCACCTGTTACTAAAAAGCAGGTGAGGGCATTTTTAGGGACAGCAGGGTATTACAGAAAGTTCATTGGTTCATAGGTTCAAAGGTAGGTACTAGGCTATCGGCCCTAGGGCCTACATAAGCCTAGCCAACAAGGTTCCCTAGCTTACGCCACCCAAGAAAGTTATTTTCCTGTGCCACTGTCGAGCAGAGACACAGAAGTGATCCCCGGGGTGTATTTCCTATTTCATCCACAGTTATGATACCATAGCTGCTCCCCTCACAGACCTGACAAGGAAGAACAGGCCAGATAAGGTAGTGTGGACCCCAGCATGTGAGGTTTAAAGAAGCTTTTGGAGGACCCACTGTGTTAGCCAGTCCAGTTTACAACAAAGAATTTGTTGTGCAGGTGGATGATTCGAACCATGGGGTGGGGGCTGTACTTAGATTTCTTCAGAGGGAGAAGAGCACTCAGTGGTTTATCTCAGTTGTAGGCTACAATCCAGGGAGGAATGCTATGCAGCTGTAGAAAAGGAATGTCTAGCCATAGTGTGGGCACTTCAGAAACTTCAGCCTTATCTGTATGGAAGGAAATTCACTGTTATGACAGATCACAACCCCCTAACATGGCTAAACAGAGTCAGCCAGCAAAATGCCAAGTTGCTAAGATGGAGCCTGGGGTTGCAAGCATATGCTATGTCAGTGAAGCACCATAGTGGGGTTAGCAATGCCAGTGCAGATGGGCTCTCAAGACAGGGAATGAGGTAAGGTACACTCAGATAGACCTTACCCTCTCAAGCAGCATTTCTCAAGGGTCACTTGAAAAACTAGCTTGAGTTCTCTGGGGGGCGGGGGTGGATAAATGTGAATGCTGCCAGCCTAGCAAGAAAGAATTTTGCAGATAATTCTGTCATTTGTAAATATGAATGTAAACTATAGGCTTGTTGTCTTAAATGCAAAGAAATAGTGTTACATGTGAAACTAGAAAAAATGTGACAACAGTGCACTCTACTGACAAACTAAAGCATGTGGCAACCCTTTAATGTAGACAGTGGTGCCGAAGAGTCCAGATGAAGAAATTCTTGCTATTGTTTTAACCAAGAGTTAAATTGCTAGATTTAAACATGCAAATATATTTTTATTGCTCTGCTTCCTGACCAGCTGCAAGATAACAAAAAGAGATGTTAAGAATGTAAATGCAGTTTCTGTTAGCCTGGGAACCCAGGGAAGTATGAAGAATGATGTAATGTGTAGCCTGGGAACCCCAGGAAAGTGTAAAGAATGAAGTGAATCAGAACTGCAATTTCAATTTAAACAGAGAGAACTAGAGATTATTAAGCATTTTTGTCTTGACCATCCAACTTATCAGCATTCTGCCTGTTTTCTTATGTAAGTTATCGTAGACCTGTGTTTTCTTTTAGAAATATCTAAGAACTAGAAATATTAGACTGTTTTTCTGTGATGTCAGAACTGTACTACTGAATTATTTTAAGTATTTCTCTGTGATCTCTGGACTCTTGACTAGCACTGTGTAGTACGACGTATTGTCTTGTCTTTTTATTATTTATTATTAAATATTTTAAAACCTTTCAACTGTGGCTATTTTGTGTGGAGATAATTTAAGCTCTAGAGTACATTGCATATTTATAGTGATTACTGTACCAAGTCACTCTAATAAGCCTTGACTATTTAGTTATACTACCAATTGGATAACAATATTGCATAGTAATAATTGGACACCCTTTTAATGGCCTTTGAGTAGCTGATAAATATTAGCTGGGTGGTGGAAGGTGGTACCACCATATAGTCTGGGTAATAGGGGCACAGCTGGAGAACCTGTGCCAGCCTTCCCCAGGAGTGTCTGTGTGGTTGTATAAACTCTTATCTCAAAGTGTGTGTGTCAGCTACTTGGGCAGGGAATGAAGCACTGGTTGGACAGAGAGGGTGATGGAGATTTTAGCTTGCCCAGCTGGCTGAGATCTGGACCCTATAGCTGTGCCAGTGCGGAGCCTTATTGGGGACTTGGAGAGCAAGGGAGCGATCAGCCCTGGACTGACTGTGATCTCTGTGTGCTCTTAAGGGAAATTGCACTTTACTGTGTGTATTTATTATCCTTTCTTCATATATGAGATGCCCTCGCTGGTGTTAGTGATGAGGATTGAGGCTCCTTGATTGCTGGGCCAGGGCACGAGCATCACATATTAATTGTTTGGCAGTGGTGGGATATCCACACCATATATTAATTGTTTGGCAGAGGTGGGATATCCACACCATATATTAATTAGTGGCAAATACTAATTGGCTTGTAGTGGTGTGGGTAGAGTGAATCCCTGTAGCTTGTGTACAGTGAGGTTTGAAGGTGTTTTGTACTCTAAAACATCCATGCAGTGAATACTCAGAGTTCAGATCACAATTGTTTTATTTATTTTGTTAGCTTAGTTAGTCAGGGTGAGCAGGCAGCATGTCAGCAGAGGAGTATGGAAAGCTGACAAGGAGCCAGCTGGTGGAGATGTTCCAGGCTAGGGGACTGGTGCATGGAAACCTGACTAAGGCAGACCTGATTGCAGCCTTAGCTTCAGCTGCATCAGAAAACAGCAAGCAGGAGGACAATCGGATTGGCAGTGGAGATATAATATCCTTGGAGAATGTATGGCTCAACCTTTCTACAGAGGACTTAAAAAGCCATCTGGAGCTAAAGAGACCCGAGTTGGAGGCCAGGCGTTTGGAGATAGAAGCCGAGGAAAAGGAGAGGTAGAGGAAGCATGAGAGAGAAATGCTGACTCTTCGCCAGAGTCATGGAGGTAATGAGGAAGGGAGTAACTGGACCCCAGAAGCACAACAGGTCAGTAAATTTCTTCTGCAGTTTAAAGAGGAGGGTAATTTTGATAGTTTCATTCATATGTTTGAGAGGGTATGCAAACAGTATAGTGTTGACCAAAGGCTGTGAGTATGGTTCCTGACCCCCTTACTCCATGGTAAATCTGTAACTGTATTGTCTAAAATATCTGACGTTGCATGCTTTGATTATACTGCTATAAAAAAATAGTCTATTAGAGTTTTTTAAGCTAACACCTGAAATGTATAGGAAAAGGTTTCGTGAGCATAGACGCAAGGCAGATGAAAGTGTGTGTGAATATGTTGCTCAACGGAGCACTTATTTCCAGAGTTGGGTGAGTGGATGTCAGGTCACCACTTTTGAAGGGCTGGCAGACTTTTTGGTGAGGGAACAAGCCCTTAGCACTTTGCCTGAGGACATGAGGATCTGGTTAGCTGATAGACAATGTGCTACTTCAGATGAGTTGGGGAAGAAAAGAGACCTATAAGGTTTCATCATGTTAATATGGTACAATTTGTGCTACCCCTTCCACTGAGGTGTCAGCCTGAGCCTCACTGAGGAGATCAGTCATCAGATCTCCCTCAGACTCCTCCTGCAATCCACTGCAAATGCTCAGCACAAGGGCCTCCCTATCATGGTAAGGTTTCATCATGTTAACATGGTACAATTTGTGCCCCTGCCTTCTGCCTAGCAGTTCCACCACGTAGTTAACATCACTTACCTTTCTTACCACCTTGTAGGGTCCCTCCCAAGCTGTTTGCAGCTTGTTGTGTCTGACAGGAATGAGAACCATTACCTGCTGCCCCACAGCATACTCTCTAGCTCGAGCATTCCTGTCATACCACACTTTTTCTGTTGTTGGGCTGCTGCCAGGTTCTTTTGAGCCAAGCCCATGAGTTCCCTGAGCCTTGTCCTGAGGTTTAGGACATATGCCACAACAGACTCCTTGTGAGACTCACACTCACCTTCCCACTCATCTCGAATTAAATCTAGATGTCCCCTCATCCTATGCCCATACAGCAACTCAAAGGGTGAAAAACCTGTGGATTCATGGGGAACCTCTCTGTAAGCAAACAACAGATGGGGCAAATACTTGTCCCACACCCTCTTAAACTGATCTGCAAATGCCTATAGCATGGACTTGATTGTAGAGTTTAACCTCTCAACAAGACCATTAGTCTGGGGATGGTAGGGGTGGTCTTCATGTGCTTCACCTCATAGGACTTCCACAGACAAGCCAGCAGGTCTGATATGAAATTGGTACCTCTGTCAGTCAGTATTTCTTTTGGGAAACCTACCCTGCTGAAAATCTCTAACAAAGCATTTGCCACCTTCTCTACCTCAATGGAGGACAAAGCCACTGCCTCAGGGTATCATGTAGCATAATCCACTACCACTAGAATATATTTTTTCCCTGTGGAACTTGGGGAACTCAGAGGACCCACAATATCCATAGCTACCCTCTGAAATGGCTCCTCAATCACAGGCAAAGGCATCAAAGGAGCTCTCACCTTGTCTCCTGCCTTGCCTACCATTTAGCACTGCCCACAGGTCCTGCAGTACCCTGTCACATCTCTGGAAATTCCAGGCCAATAGAAGTTCTGCATAATACGCCTCTTTCTATGTTTTATGCCCATATGACCTGCAAAGGGAATATCATGGGCTGTGGCCAGAAGTGCCAGATGGTAGACTCTAGGCACTGCCAACTGCTGTACTCTCTCACCTTTTAGCCCTCCCTCAGGGGTCCACTCTCTGTATAGTAACCCTTTGTCCCAGTATACAGATTCCCCCTTTCCTTGAGAATCATATGCCTCCCTAGCTACCTGCCTCAGGCCTTGCAATGTAGGATCCGAGAGCTGAGCCTGTCTCAACTCCATTCTTGTAACCCTTCCCAGCTCCCCTTCCACAGGAAGTTTGGCATCTTCTGACAGTGGTGCGTCACTGTCAGCCTGGGAACTACTACTCATCTCCACCTTTGCAGTCACTCTGCCCAAGGGACCATCAGTACCCACAAGCAGCTGTGGCTCACCTTTAGTTTCACTGCTACAGGGTAACTCCCTCCCTGAAGTAACCACCTCACCAATCCTGGCTGCAAGTATGCAGTCTGCCTGGGTCTCCCTCAGGCTACCAGACTTACCTGCTTGTCTCCGAGCCTGAGTGTATGTAACTGCACAAGCACAGGGTACTGCACTATCAAAATCATTGCCTATCAGGACATCTGCAGGTATTTCCTCAATCACACCTACTTGCTGGCTTCCTTTTCCACCTTCCCAGTCAAGGTGAACCCTAGCCAAAGGTATTTGGAATGGGATCCCTCCTAAAACCCTGACTGGAGTAGACTGCCCAGGCAAGTAGTGCTCCTCTGTAACCATTGCAGGCTTTACAATGGTTATATCAGAGGCTGTGGCTCTCTTGGCAATGGCCTCTTTGCCATTCACTACAATAGGATGTAACCTCTGGTGGTAGACTGGTACCCTTGTTGTCACAAGACAACCTACTATTGGCATTTTGTCTTTCCCACTTAGTGGCTCCTTTTCTTCCCCACCTTCCCTCTGTGGACACCTGTATGCCACATGGCCCCACTGGTTGCATTCAAAACATTTAACCCTAGCTCCTGGATATGTACCTGGAATAGTGGCTTCCCATGCTACTGGCAGATTCTGTTGGGGCAGTCTGTGCTGCCCACCATGGGTTCCTTTAGACCTATGAGCAGTACTTGGGGTCCCTTTCCTGTGCAGGGCTCCCCTGCTTGCCAGGTATAGGTCTCCCTTCTTCCCCAACTCATCTGAAGTAGCACATTGTCTATCAGCTAACCAGATATTCATGTCCTCAGGCAAAGTGTTAAGGGCTTGTTCCCACACCAAAAGGTCTGCCAGCCCTTCAAAAAGTGGTGACCTGACATCCACTCACACACCTATGGAAATAAGTGTTCAGTTCAGCAACATATTCACACACACTTTCATTTGTCTTGCATCTGTGCTCACAAAACATTTTCCTATATGTTTCAGGTGTTAGCTTAAAAAACTCTAATAGACAATTTCTTTATACCTGTATAATCAAAACATGCAACGTCAGACATTTTAGACAATACAATTACAGCTTTACCATGGAGTAACGGGGTCAGGAACCGTACCCAGAGCCTTTAGTCAACACTATATTGTTTGCATACCCCAATAAGACTCCCCACTGGCACAGCTATAGGGTCCAGATCTCAGCAAGCTGGGCAAGCTAAATTCTCCAGCACCATCTCTGTCCAACCAGTGCTTCGTGTCCCTGCCCAAGGAGCTGACACACACACACACACACACACACACACACACACACACACACACACACACACACACACACACACACACACACACACACACACACACACACACACACACACACACACACACACACACACACACTTTGAGTTAAGAGTTTATACAACCACACAGACACTCCTGGGAAAGGCTGGCACAGGTTCTCCAGCTATTACCCAGCCTACATGGTAGTACCACCTGCCACCACATAGCTAATATTTATCAGCTAGTCAAAGGCCCTTAAAAGGGCGTCCAGTTATTACTGTGCAATATTATTATCCAATTGATAGTATAACTAAACAGTCAAGGCTTATTAGAGTGATTTGGTACAGTAATCACTATAAATATGCAATGTACTTTAGAGCTTAAATTATCTCTACACAAAACAGCCACCGTTGAAAGGTTTTAAAATATTTAATGTTGTGTCTTTCGGCTTTTCCCTGTTAGGGGTCACCACAGCGGAACTCCAGTCCGCTAATGATTGGCAGTAGATTTTTACGTGCTGAGTTGCCAGCTCTGATGCACAACCTTCAATGAAGGTAGGCCCATTCATGCATGTCTCCACACAGAAGACACTTTAGCTGAGAATCGAACAGGACAACGTCTTACTGTGAGGCGAGAATGCTACCACAGCACCATAAATAATAAAAACACAAGACAATACTTCTTACTACACAGTGCTAGTCAAGAGTTCAGCGATCACAGAGAAATACTTAAAATAATTCAGTAGTACAGTTCTGACATCACAGAAAAACACTCAGTCTAATCTTTCTAGATCCTAGATATTTCTTAAAGAAAACACAGGTCTAAAATAACTTACATAAAAAATAGGCAGAGTGCTGATGAGTTGGATGGTCAAGACAAAAATGCTTAATAATCTCTGGTTCTCTCTGTTTAAATTGAACTTGCAGTTCTGATTCACATTACATCATTCTTCACACTTTCCTGGGGCTCCCAGGCTACACATTACATCATTCTTCACACTTCCCTGAGTTCCCAGGCTAACAGAAACGGCATTTACATTTTTAACATCTCCTTTTGTTATCTTGCAGCTGGTCAGGAAGCAGAGCAATAAAAATACATTTGCATGTTTAAATCTAGCAATTTAACTCTTGGTTAAAACAATAGCAAGAATGTCTTCATCTAAATCCTTCGGCATCACTGTCTACATCAAAGGGTCACCACATGCTTTACTTTGGTCAATAGAGTGCACTGTTGTCACATTTTTTCCAGTTTCACATGTAACACTATTTCTTTACTTTTAAGACAACAAGCCTGCAGTTTACATTCATATTTACAAATGACAGAATTATCTGCAAAATTCTATCTAGCTAGGCTGGCAGCCTTCCCACCATGAATTAATGGGAGAACAAAGATCCCGAAATAGGGGTAGTTTTTAAATATTACTCTTTCAATTTTAGAAAGTTGATAAAATAAGTTTTGCATCAGCATAAATTTTCTAAAGGGTATAAAGTCTAAAACTCAAATGTCTGTCATTATTTCTTGACTTCAGCTCTCAATGATTTGCAAATGATTTGCCAGAAAATCGCAATATCATGAGAAACAGATGAAATATATGAGGCAAAAGTCTGGACATTCTGTAAAAATCTGTACAGTTGAGAGATATGTTAACAACATAAATAGTTCAATTTTTTCTTGTATCCTATCTAATGACTGTATTCATGACCTGTATTGATTTCAGAAAATTTATTATTTTTTCTGGTACTCCATGATACTATAATATTTCCTCATTTTATCATGTCTTATATTGTATGCTTTTATTACATCGCATGCTACTATCTTCCCTCTACCACATTTTCTTTAAGGCCATACACTGTTTAGTTTAACATTTATTTTATATTCTTACATTTAATTCCATATATTCCACTCCTCTACAACTTTATAATTAATTTCTTTAAACCTTTTTTTGAAAGATTCCCATAGTTATTTTATACTCTACATTTCCTAATATAACTGGTCTCCTGTTTTTTAAATGTCTCTTTTCATTCTCTTTCCATATTAACTTTATTATCCCCAAACAAATTTCTTCCTCTCTTAAACCATCATTGAATAATTTATTGAGCATTTCTACTAAACATATTTTTCTTTCCCATCCATTTTCTTATAAAATCCATAGCTTATTCCATCCAATCCAGGTACTGTGACTGCTTTCATTTTACTTATAACCCTATTTAGTTCATCCAAAGTAATTACACCTTATATTTTTCCACATCTCTAAACAATCCAATGTAATCACCCCTTGCATTTTTCCTTCACTTTTTATGAAACTATTTTAACTTCTCACTATATCTCCACAACCACTTTCATTTTTATAGATTCTCATTAAATACTTTGTAGAACTCTTACAATTTTGTTATTTGTTATTCTTTCTGACAATCACTCCCTCAGCTTCTACTTCCCATATCCTATTTTTGTTATTTTAAGCACTTTCCATAAAATGCGCTATTTTTTTACTATTACTTAATAGATCTGTCTTTATAATGCAACCCTTATTGTCATTTTATTCAATTTATATACCTACTTTTGCCTTTTATATTTTCTTATCCCTTAGCTATAAGCGTTCCTCATATACTTGATATATTTTCTTCATATATTACTTTTCAACATACATCTTATCAAGCCTTCTCAATTTCTACACATACAACTTTATATTTTATTTTATAATTTACTCACTACTCTATACAGTTTTATAAAAACTTCTCACTTTCTTATGTGCTTTAAAAATCTTTTTCTATCCATACATTTAAAGTACTACAAAGCCCCATTAACTTCCTTCTCTTGATATATTATCATCTTCTCTAAAATTTTCCATATTGCTGTATGGATGAAAACTCTACACAATACTTCTTGCCCTATATTTCCTTTAAACTTCTATTATGGACAATAAAATCAAGTTCTCTTCGTAAATGTCCCCCTCTGGCATGTGTGCCTCTTCTACCTCCCCATTATGATAAAGAAATTGCTTATCATCTCTTTACACATTTTAACTTTCCACCATTTTCATCTTCCTTTCTCTTAAATCACAGTTAAACTATCCTATAATGACTGTATTTTTTATTTCTTCAGACATTATACTAATATAATTGCTATCAACCATCATTCGACCTGAAATAACTCAATTGACATCACTTTTGCTTGAGATGATACCATCATTATTGAATACCCATACATGTTTAATTTCCCAAATACCACACCACACCACTTCCTTTCCCTACTATTCTTGAAATTGTTCCTTTTGTTCTTTTGACATTTGTTTCTCGTGAAAAAGTACATTATTTTATGCAGCCAGAAATTTTTCAACATTTTTTCTACTGTTAACATTCAAAGCCAGAATTGAAAATGACCTTTTCCCTTTTTTGTATATATATTTCTTAGCAGCATTTTTTATCTTCCTTTGTCTAACCCTACTACATGCTGATATTTTTTATTTTATTTTATTTCCATGTATTTAGTTATCACTTTAAAACTTCCAGCCTGTTGTTTTGCTCAAAACTAATAAGTTTTATATGTTGCACCTCCTCTTCTTCACTGTTTTTATTTCTAGTATTATACCAGAGCCATTGTCAGGATGTTTTTTTTTCTTTATCAAGTGCAAAATTTTCACTAACTTCTTCCTCGCTCTGCTCATTAACAGCTTCTTCCTGTTTCTTAGTTTTCATATTTATTTCTAGTTGTATTTGCTCATTTTCCACAGTCATACTATAAACTGCATTTTCTTTTACATCTACAGCATATAATTTCACAATTCTTTGCTTCATATCTCATTTTCCCGCACTTGTTACATCTTATTTTTGGACATTCATTAATTGTGTTGATCCCTCATAATCACCATGTATCTACTGTTGTAAGAAAGTGTTTTTTCATTGCACAGTTTATTACTAAGGGTATACTGTCCAGGTCTAGTGTATTTCACTCTCATCAGGGCAATCACTGAGTATAATGCCCCCTTCAGTATGCACCTGTCCAAACATTTGACACAACTCGATAATCCATGATGCTTTCTTACCTTGAAAATCAAGGAGCCTAAAGCACAAAAACTATGCAGACCATCTCAAAACTTCTCACTATTCTTGGTGTCATACAGGCTGCCTCATGTACAGAGCCTCAACAGACCCTATCCTTTCAGACCTAATGCATAATCAAAACTCCAGTGATGGGGACATAAATACCCACTCAGGAGATATAAATCTCTTGTGCAACATAAATAGAACATGTTGGAGGGGATAGATATGTATCACAGAGAGTACCACTTCTTTCAAATCATCTTTCTCTCCACATAAACCTAAGTACTTCTCTTGCACTATTAAAATGTAATTGGACAAATTGATGGGTAACCACAAATTCAGTTTTCTTCATCATTTTCTCAAGCATAGGTGTGTTTAAACCATTACTAGCATGATCAGTCACTTGAATTTTAGTTTCTGCAACATATTCCATTTTTTTTCTATATCACAACTGCATTTAATAATTGTGTCTCTGCCTTCTGGCTTCAGCCACAAAATACTGTCTTCCTCCATTTGCAAGAAAGCCTGTCAGCTCACCCTAGCAACAAGACTAGGGGAAGTTCTCCAGTTTAGATAGTAATAGAGTATTCCCAGTGTCCTGGATAAACTCCCCTAGTCAGCATAAATAGGTCTCCTTTGGAAAATGACCATGTCTAATTAAGACTAACAAAAGTAAGCAAATAAATAAATAAAATTAAAATGGGATACAAAATTAAGTCTGTAATTCTTTAACTGTCGACTTAATCCAGTTCAGGAGTCATAGTAGAACTAAAGTTTATCGTGTCACTTGGTGAGCACTATCTCAAAAACAGCACCAGTCAATCACATGATGCATGCGCGCACGCGCAAACACACACACACACACACACATGAACACACGAACACACACACACACACACACACACACACACACACACACACACACAAATAGACATGCACTTTACTCACTCACTCACTCATGCACACATACGGGCAATTTTACAGGAGCATTAATTTTTCTTCAGTAAGACTTCAGGAAATGGGAAAAAACAGCCCACCCATAAAATCCCCACACAGATGCAGGGAGGATGAACAGACTCTGCACAGAACATAGTGCAACTGAGAAGTCAATTGGAGAACCAAGCAGCAATGTTAACTGATGCAACAGTGTGCTGCCTATAGTTGAAAAAGTATTCTTTAAACTAGTGTATATCACTAACAGTTTCTTATTTTAATATATTTTCTCCCACTTCCACCAGACCTGCCCAATGGCTTTATTAACTTTACTCACTTGGCCAATTCATTTCATTGAAGCGAGAGGCAGTCTTTTTCTTGAACTTATTCTTACCTGCCCAACGTGCCTAATCTAGCCATTCATTCCCCATTTACTAAGAGCTGAGTAGTAAGCAGCACTAGAGCAGTTTAGTCTTCACGTCTGTTGAACTGGTCCACCAACCTCTTTAGAGCTCCCATGTCACCTGTGGGAGGTTACTTGAGCTCCACTCATTGCTGCCTTCTCTGGGAAGTGTGTCCCTGCACACTGGCTTCCACAAACAGTGTGATTGCACAGTGATGGCATATGTAAGTGTCACCCAAATGGCGAGCCAGAGACCCCAGCTCAAAATGAGTGAGTCAGCAGCAGGCACTCACTCTTATCCTCCCAGCACTGGCTTTTGAACACCTAAGCCAATAGATGAATTCTTCTCATCTGGATCATAGCCAGGGATTCATTATTCTATGATACAAAGATGAATACTGCCAATAGTTTTTAATAAACAAACATGTTGCAAAATTGCATCATCTCTCAATGTGAACTGGCAAGCAGTCAGGTAATGCAGTGATCATAAGACTTTAATGTATAACTAGGGATGGTGAACTGGTAGTAGCTCTTACACATGTGCAAGACTGACACATGTGATTTCTGTACAGTAGAGGTAAGCAAACCAGACACACACACACACACACACACACACACACACACACACACACACACACACACACACACACACACACACACACACACACACACACACACACACACACACACACACACACACTTATCGGTGCTCCTTGCTGATAGGCATATCTTTCAGATTTGGGAGGAACCAGAAGACCATGACAAAACCCCACATGGACACAGGCAGGACATGCAAGATCTACATAAAAGCCACCCAGACAGAAACCTAACCTGAGGCCAAAGTGCTGTATGGCAGTGATACTAATCCCTGCACCACTGTGCTGCCAGCTGGCAGCCATCTTCTGTAGCAAGAGGCAGTGAGGATCTTTTTTAGGAGAAGTATCAACTACCTATTTGTAACTTTGTTTACAGATACTTGCAGCTTATGGGTATTAATTGTAACACTGGCATCTGCTACTGACAAGCTTTAGAGGAAAAAAATCTTACAGATAATTGTTGCCTAAACTTTGAAAATATGTTCCATTTTTTTATGTTGCTTACCTTCAAAAGAAGAAATGTATATTAGTGGTAGCTGTTGGGGCAAATCTGCTAAAGGCAGCTGAGTGACAGTCAGTTTGAATAGTAGTTTGTCAAAGCCACTTCAGCCTGTTTCAAAAACAGCTAAAGGTGACATTTAATTTTGTCAGGTCCAGTGTAAGATATTTGGTGCATCTTTGCTGCATTACTGCTTCAGGTTAATTCTTTGGCAAAAATGAACTCTTCTCTGTGGAACCTTAACCTTGTTTCATCCAGTGCTCGTCTCCAGGAGTAATGAGCCATGAAATGAAAACAGCTGCAACTGACGATTTATGTTCTCTGGAGTTTTTGAGAATTCTAAACATGAGCAAGAGACATGGAGAGACCAAGAGAAAGGCAGAGGACATGCATGTTTTGTTTTTCTTTCACCTTTGGACATAATGAGAAAATGTGTCTAATCTTATTAATTGTAATGTCTGCTTTATTTGTAATAAAATAAGTACACAGAATGGGAGGATGTCCTGCCTTCAGAAGAACGCACCTAGTGAAACTGCAAACTGCTTATTTTCATTTTAGTGAAAGTGAAGGAAAAGAGAAAAAAAATCCTACAAATAAATTGCTTTGGAGCATGGCACATTGAAGTCATAAACTTTGGGAGTCAAGGGAGTTAAAGCAAATGTTTGAAACACTTTGTGTTTAATACTCACAAAACCGCTGACAAATTTATGAAATGGTGGCACATAAATAATCTCAGATAATGAAAACTACCTTATGCCAGGGCCGCCATTGCATGACTGAAACAACATTCTTCTCTTTCCTGGAGCCCTTCACTCATGATGCTTATCACTATGTCTTTGTAACAACAGTGTCACACCATAAAGGTAGCACCATCTATACAACTGCAGTACAACTCAAGCTTAGCTACAAGTCCCCTGAATCAGGAAAAGGCTACCTGTCTGACTTGTACCTGAAGCTTATATTTTGTCTTTGCAACTTCATTTTCCTCCTTTTCTTATTTCAAAAGGGAATCTTTTTTACCCAGAATGCTCAGACCTCATTATATACTCATTTCTAAGGAGTGGCAATCATTTAAGATGTTCACAAGCTGGATAAGCTTAATTAAAATGTTTATGTTGTATGGCACTTGCAAAGCAGGGACTCCTTTTTAAATAATAAATATCTGGAGAAACTTGCCAAGAACAATTAGAGCTGTCTGTGTAGCATTATGCATTAAATCATGGTAGAATCACTACTGTAATTAATGCCCTTATATAGTAATTCATTTCTTCTGTAATACAGAAGAGTAGCATTGTCCATATCAAATAAATGCAGGGATTACCACACAACTCTGCATAGTGATACACAAACTGCAAAACGGTGCATACGGAAACACATAAACTGCACTGTTTGCATGCAGTAGAATATACAGTGACTGCTAATCTCTCTGCTTACACTGCTTTAATGGAAATCAGCATTTCCAAACTAAATAACACCCTGTTCTGTCATATTCTTAAATTTAAAATTCATTTTTTTGTCTGCATTATATATGCTTGAATTCTCTCATTATTTGTGTTTTACCACCTTCTAAGAAATGCTCTACTATGGCTCCATCACCATTTCTCTAAAAAAGTATTTCTTTGTACTACCTCTGAACAATTTATTTCACTTTTTCAGATTCTGCTTCCATGGTCATGAGAATTCCATTTTTGAAAGTTACTGTCATTCTGGACTTTGGCTACCTTCTTCTGTATAGCTTTCATCTTGTAGTACATTTTGTGCAGGTGATGTTCAAGCACAAAATACTTTTAAAGTATTAACAGTTCCCCCCACATTTATTTTCTGTTGATAATGCCTTAATCCACATATCCCAGTGTCTTTCCATCAGTCCTTAGTAATATCCCACAGTCTTATTTGTTGTATTTTTTTTTTTACTTAGACTAAAGAAAAAAACTGCATGGAACAGCCATGTGGGCTTACCATCCATAAAGTGAAGGTAACAAGTGGGTTAGGATGAACAAGGAATGACAATGGAATTTTGTTCTTGGGGCATGTAAATTCCCATCACTGCTGAGGAAGGTGCCAGAGCTTGTCATGAAAAATGTATATGCACCAACTAGATTTATTTGGTCTAACATGTACACAGAGCACTAGTTCTGGTACTGGACTTTTCACTCAAGGATTGACTCTCTCTCTCTCTCTCTCTCTTCTCTTGTGGAAAGGGACCTTGGAAAAGGCCAGAAAGACAGGTGTGGGGATATTCAAAACCTATAGAGCTCCCTCATTGTTTCCTGATTATGATAATAATTACCTCGTAAAGATGAATTATATACCTGTTAATCCCTATATACTAGTCCTGGGTGACTTTAACTATCCATCAATTAACTGGAAATGTTATACACCAAATCATAAGAATTGCAAATGGGCTCCCTGATCAAATTCACATGGTAACATTTAGTTGTACATTCACATCAAAAATGCATATCACTACCAGTGATCCCCATGGTTCTGTCATGGGGTGGCTCCTCTTTGGGATTTACTTCCTTGGTGTGAAAGCAGATGTCAATGGATAATGGCTAAACATGTTTTTTGATTACTGTAAACTGAGTGATATTATTAACTCCCCATAGTTACTCATATCCTCCTAGAGGGTCTTGACCAAACCAACACATGGAGTACTGATCATGGCCGTAAGCTTAATACCAAAAAATGTAGTGTAAGGTGCCTTTGGGAAACAAGTCTATACTACTGATTACCACATAAATGGGACACCACTTAATTTTAACACAATCATTAGAAATCTAAGTAGCTTCATCAGCAACAAAATATTCTATGATTATCATTCTTCAGTTAGGAAATCATTCTGCCTTACATAGTTAATGACTGGAGGTGCATCCTACAGGTCCAAGGATGTCATAATCCCTTCAATATTTCCCTCATCAGGTCAGACATAGAATACAATACACCATTTAGCATGTACCTAGCCAAACAACTTGTCAAACTAGAAAGAACGCACCATTTCTAATTAAAAAATAAAGGACTAAGTTCCTTTAGTTACCTAGGAAGACTAGACCCTCATTCTTTTCTCTGTCTCATAGTAGTTCTTATGGGGTGATATCTTCCTTGCCTCCTTCTTCTTCTTCTGCTACATTTTCTCCACTCAAGAAATGCTAATAAAACTAAAAACACTAATTACAAGGACCTCGGCCTTCATCACAACATAAGATAGGCCTCTTTAAGAGAGAGGGTCCTCATACAAAGAATTCCAAACCTATGGAACAAGCTCACCTTGCATGTCAAACAATGTTTCACATTGATTTTCTTCTAGTTTTGCATTAACAATTAGATAACTACCCACAAATTCTGTGGAGATAAGCAGTATGGCCAGCATTAAGTGGGGAGGCAAAGCCACCCACTAAATTCTCTGGGTTGCATGGTTAGGCTATTATTATCAGCCATGCTACATGCCCAGTAAGAACTTATAGAAGGAACAAAATTCTGTACAGGAAGTATTATGGATTGACGATCCTGACATCATAATAGGTAACAATGTGACTATAAGAGTCTTCCATACAAGAAATAAGCCAGTGAAATTATTACCCAGTTACCAGACCTAAAACCTGCAGAGCATTATTTGGACAATTATTAACAACAATCAGAGGTGGGCGGCCACGGTGGTGCAGCAGTTAGCATTACCGCCTCACAGCCAGAGGTTCTCCAGTTCGATCCTTGGCTGGGGTGCCTTCTGTGCGGAGTCTGCATGTCCTCCCTGTGGTCGCGTGGGTTTCCTCTGGGTGCTCCGGTTTCCTCCCACATCCCAAAGACATGCTGTAGGTGGATTTACTCTAAATTGGCCCTAGGGCTGATTGTGTGCATGTGTGTGCCTTCTGCGGAAGGTTGGGTGCCGGGCTGGCAACTCAACACTGTAAAACTCCACTGCCAATCATGAGCGGACAGGTGATCTGCTGTGGCGACCCCTAACTGGGAAAAAGCTAAAAGAAGAAGAAGATTAATAACAAACAGACATTGTATCAGCTGTGATTCTCCTTATAGATGCAAATGTTTTTGACAGATATCACTATAAAATATAACCGATAGTTTAACAGACTTAGCAGAAGTGCTAATAAATAGGGTTTATAAGGTTCTTATGTTTTCCATATTGCCACATGGCATAACATTAAATATGATCATTTGAATAAGTAATCACAGAGTGATTTCTTGGTTCACAAATAAATGAACCTCCAGTGTTTGATCAGAGAACCAATTTCCATTTTTGAACTCATCTCCATACCAATGACAGTCTACAATGGTCCAAAGAATAACCTGTGTAGAAAAAGATTATAGAACCAACAGGTGATTTAAGCATTCTTTACATAAATGCATAGAACCATCTTAGTAAATAAAAGAGCATTAGAAGTCATTTTTAAGAAACAGGACATTGGCATCTACACTGTGATTGAATCTTGAGAAATGAAATGTATGTTGGTGGTGGTAGGGTAGGGAAGATAATTCAGTAAAATGGAGTAAAGAAATAGGAGATGGAGTACTAAATGTATGTAAAGAATGGTGTTAGAAGAAGGTAGATGCATTTTTTGAAGGATGTGGATGATGAAGTGGAATCTAAGGGCCTGATCTTGATATGGAGAGATGTGAAAACATCTTTAAAATGACATTTTATAGACCATTGGGCACATCTATAAACAGACTGCAAACATTCTTAAGCAGAATTGCATCTTTAGTGGCTGCCCCTATTTGTTCGGATATGACTCCATCTAAAGTAAGTTGACAAGAGGTGGAAATTCCAAGTCTAAAATTTTTCATGGGCATCAATAATTTAATCAAACTGATGAGTAGGAAAACTAGAAGAAATAACACATTGGATATTGCACTAAATTATTGTATAGACAAGTTATCTTGTTACTCAGAAAGAACAAATGATGAATGAAGATATGCCACATGTCCTACCTATAATCATTATTGTGGTAGAGTCAATCTCACTGATTCAACTTCTGATCCTACCTGCAGTTATTAATTATTTGTTTATGTGCAGGTGTATGCCATTCTAGAGCAAGATGCAGATCTAAGATAAGTATTAGTGTAGCTGAAGTTAACCACTTTGTTCTTGAAGACCTTGCAGATCTCATGTTGGTATCCCCCAGTAAATCTTAATGGCTACTGATGCTGTTACTGTCTAAGGACACACGTATTACAGGGAATGAATTGCAGAAGAGGGGTACAATGCCACAACAGATAACACTGTAAATGCAGTTTAGACAAAAGGTCATGTATGAAACTAGATTTAAAATAAAAGGAAATTCTAACACCCCACCTGAAACATCACACAAAAAAATAATCTTTGAGGTCACTGCATCTTGAGAGAAAGAAACCTTCCCCACTGAAACACTTTACTTTCCTTAACAAAGTCTGAAAGATATCCTGGAGACAGGCATTTTATGTAAATGGATTATTCCCACTTTTCTGATGTCCCTTGATGAGGCCTGTAAACTGCATGCCTAGATAAATAAATAAAATACTCATAAGTAAGCTAATAAATTAAAAACGTAAGCTGTTATCCCATGTGCTCCTGTTTACAACTTATCATTCTCATTACCCTTTGAAGCACACCGGTTCCTCTGCATATCTCGTCCATTTCCCTAACACGTGTTCTGGCTCATGTAATTCTCCCTTCTGGTAGAATTGACCTCATTGCCTGGATAATCGGTACAATAGGGGGTTGACCAGCATCTGAAGAGGGTTGCTCACCTTTATATTCTACTGTTGCAGGTTTCTGCCATTCCTTACCCTGCTGGTGATAATCCATTCCACAGATAGTTACTATAAAAGGCACAAGTACCATGGTTCCTAGATAGGAAACCTTAACTTCCTCTATAGCTATAAGTCTCTGGATATCCAGCTGCAACCTGACTGCTGATTGGATGGTGGAGCTTTTTGCAACACATGACATCATGGAATGCAGCCTTTAGGTTCCACTCTTCTAGAAGGCTATTCCTAGAGACCTAGGCTAGTAAGTAGATTACCTTCTGTGCATCACATTGAGTATGTTGAAATAAAATTATTCAGCTGTCATGAAAAGAGGCTGTTTGGCTCATTTTGGGACATAAGGCCTTCGGGTATAATACTAAGGATGAGTACTATATATGTTACTACACACAGTCTCCATATGCATGCCAGTGATACCGAACCTAACCCTAAACCACCTGTCTGGTAAGGCAATGAGACTGACAATTCCAAATGTAATAAGAACAAGGTATCGGGCCAGCTTAACCTAAGCAGCATTTCCAACAAATTGGATGAACTTGACACCTGAAGCAGCGGGCATGACCCAGATATTCTTGGCATTCTAAGGCTGTACATGAAGTATGATTCATATCTTCCCTCCTAGGTATTGCTGAGGTATATGTGTATCAGATGTGAAATACTAGGGAACATGACAGGAGATGGCATCATGTTATCGTTAGAAATTCACATCCACTGCACTGTGCAGGAAAGTACTAGTTAAGTGATGAGTGAGGAACTGATTGGTTAGTGGCTGAGCTGACTAAGGGAGGCATAGAAAACCTCATATGATCATATCTTCTCCCATGTTGTTTTGGTTCAGACTGTAGAGATACTCCATGGTCTGTGCACTTAGTTTAGCAGAAGCAACTTCATTTTCATGGGGGTCTTAATATTAATACTCTGAGTGGATTTGGACGTAGGCTTTCCAGTCCCCTATTCATCCACAACCTCACCCAGGTTGCTGCACTAGATCTAGTTGAGTTGTAATGAATTATTCTATCCTGCATATCTCTCAAGATGCAGACATTGAAAACAGGTATGAAGACCCCTGAAAAGTAGGTATATCCAGCCAAAAATATACATTCAGTTTGAATACCAAAAAGCATATAACTCTTCCCACTTCCAATAGGGATGTGGGATACTGCTCAGAAACACGTTTAAAAAACAGAGATTGCCAAAATGGTGATAAAATATAACACATTATCACAGAAACAGTGTAAAATATGTCAGGCTGATGGGCCTATAATTCCCAGGGTCAGTGATGGGGCCACTGTCGTGAATTGGCATCATTACTACTGTGCACCAAGCAACAGGGGTGATGCCGGTGGCTAAACTCAAGTTAAATACTTAATGGAGTGACTCCACCAGGGCTTGCTGAAAACTGCTTATTAAGTAGCCAGGTATAGTATCAGATCCCATGTAGGAAGTATTTTTAGTCTTTGAGAGCACCTTTAATACATCATCTCTGGTGATGATGCAGACTCTGAGAGCTTCAGGTATAAGTTGACATTAAATAATTATTTCCAGAGTGAAGCTGACGCTGAAAGATGTTGTCATCAGGGTAGGTGGTGCCATGTTGAATAAGTCTGAGTAATGACTAAGTTTGCAGATGATGGCAAGCTGGGGTTTATCATCAACTCCTCTGAAGACATTAGCATTCTTCAAGAAGGTCTATCTCTGGCTAATAAATTGTGCCAAAGCCAAGGTCTTAAACTCAGTGCTAAGAAATGCATAATTGTACCCTTTGGGAAATCAACCATCATGTTGATAATACACCCCTAAGAGTCGGGATCTGGGTACTCACATAGACAGTAGCCTTACCTTCAACCACCATGTGGCCACAGTGGTGAGGAAATCTTCTTATGTTGCGCAACCTATAAGTAAGGGCATGGAATCTAAGTCCAAGAGGCAATTATCTCACTGTACTCCACCCTTATCAGACCAATCATAGAGTAAAATGTTTCCTATCGTAAGTACCTGACCAGGCATATGCAGCAACTAGCGTGACCTGCAAGATTCCTTACAAAAAGAATACAAGGCATAACAAACCTGCCGTATGCAGTGCACCTTAAATCTCTTTCCCTCTACTCAGCCTCCCATAGATTGTTGATCAGTGATCTATGCCTGGCTTACAAGGCATTCGCAAGCCCCACACTTATGAATCTCATGCATACTTGTAAGTCAAAGACTACCAGAAATACAAGGTCTAGGGACATGAATTTTGTCTGTGACATAAACAGAACATGCTGGAGAGACAGATATGTGGCCAGAGACTGCCTATCCTATAGAGTAGGCTTCCCATCCATGTGAAACTGAGTTTGTCTATTACCCAGTTTAAGCACAAGCTAGACAAGTGGATGAGGAATAGGAAATTTTCACTGGGCCTGGCACCCATGTCCCTTATGGACAGAGGTAGCTTATAAATGCCTGGCCGTCAATGCCCTATTTGTATTGATAACATCATTATTCATTTTTTGAAAACTTGGGTAGGCTTAGAAAGCGCCCCCCCCCCAGGTCATTAGCCTAGTAACAGTCTATGAATTTAATGTTGGATGTTATTTCTTAGTTTCCTAACATAACTAATGAAGGATTTGTAGTTGTCCTTAGCTTCAGATGTCAAGTTTATGGGCTGCCTTAGTAGTCAAAATATATATATTTTTAGTCAATATTCTAATGTTAGCCTTGATATAAGGGCCCTTAGATCTGCTGTATAATTTTAAGGAGTTTTTTTTTCTTTTACTGTAGAGTTTATTTATGTGGGTGTACTACCAGGGTGGTTTGCGTTTAAACTTTCCATTATATTTAGATTGGGTATGTACTAATTCAATACATTTATCTAAGTGGGCAGCTTATGCTGCAATAAGTGAATTTTGAAACTTAGTCACAGAATTTGATGAGGTACTGCGGTGGTGGTGCTGCGGTAGCATTGTCACCTCACAGTAAGATATTGTCCTGTTCAATTCTCAGCTAGAGCGTCTTCTGTGTGGAGACATGCGTGAATGGGCGTACCTTCGTTGAAGGTTGTGCATCTGAGCTGGCAACTCGGCACGTAAATATCTGCTGCCAATCATTAGCGGACCGGAGTTCCACTGTGGCGACCCCTAACCGGGAAAAGCCGAAAGACGCAACAAGTCACAGAATTTGATGAGATTTGTATGTTTGAAATCTTGGAATTAAGATATTGGCATCTTCAGGTTTAGAGGTTCTAATGGTGAAGGTCACTAGTTTATGATCCAGCTTAATCAGAGGTGTAGTGTAGCAAGAGGTTCTGGCAGGCAATGCCAACCCTCTCCCTATTCTGGCATTTTGCCTCAATTCTTCTAGCAAGCAACTGCTGCCATCCACACACAGAGCACTAAAATGCTTCAGTTCTGAAGTCCTGGGATGGAGCTTACTAAAAAAAAAACTTACATTTTAAACTGTAGCACGTTGCATGCTACATTTGTAGCTGCTACAGTTTATGCCACACACAGAGCACTTAAATGCTTAATTTCAGACTAAAAATACAGGCATTCAAATGCTGGTAATGTATTCACTCTTCCTAACACTTTGCACCTGGGGCAGTTGCCCCATGTGTCATATCCTAGCTATGCTACTGGACTTAACAAGGGAAGGAGATACCAGGGGAGGAGTAGATGAAGAAGCTATATTCATAAGGACCAGGTCAAGAATATTATGCCTGCTAAAGAACTTATGAACAATCTATTCCATGCAGCTTTTCTTTATGAAATCTGAGATCTTTTGGGCATATCTTACATTTTAGATGTAGGTGCTCCAGTTTATTGATGGATAGTTGAAGTCATCCAAAATAATGGAGTTTTTATACATAGAAAGTTAATTTATTGTATCTAGGATCCTCACATGATTGTCAGGGGACATAGAGGGTGTCCTATAAGAGGCTATAAACTGATAGTTGGTTTTATTTATTGTGATTTGGAACTCAATGAGCACTGTTTTGGGATCCCTAGAAATCTGTTTAGAGGTGATATCGTTTCTAACAAATATGGTGATGCCACCACAGCTGCTATTGGGTCTGAAAGCATAGCATGGAGGGAGTATTTTCTGAGTATTTAAACCAAGTTTCAGTAATTTCACAGACAATGATGTTCTCCAAATGCAGGATAGCCTCAAGGTCAGGCATTTTGTTAATGAGACATCAAATAATGAGCACAGCCACCTTAATGTGATCCTGTTTTTGATTTAATATGTTTTTTTTTTTTACATTTTGATGTCCATCAGCTGGACTCTACCTAAAAAGGCACTACAGAGACAATAAAGACTTTAGCAGTATGCAGTTGCAACAAAAGGTGCAGACTATCCTCAGCAAGGAGAAGTAGGGCTATTTAGCATCTCATCACATGCTGGCATATAATGGATCACCATGGAATGGCACCAACTATTTAGCCAATTGTTGAATCCAATTATCGTTTCTGTGTAACTAGACATCCTTCTTGGAAAAGGAAGGATTCCGCTTAGGACCAGAGTTAGCCTGCATTTGTGACATGCATATAGAGCGCCTACATATCTCTTTGCATACTTCTCAGAGTTTTGCACAAGTCATTCACTCCCACATAGGCCAACACCATGTTGTAGTCATATTTGCCATGTGAAAGGGCCTTAAGGGTCCTTGAGATATCAGAGATCATGGTACCTGAAAGACAGCTCATATTCACTCTGTCTTTGTCCAGCCAAGTGAGAGGAGACTCAGTGTGTGTGAATTTCGAGTCACCAATCAATAAAATATTTCTATTTGCTTAGTCCAGTGGACTGAATCTGACATGATTTAAAATCTGATGACTGTATTGGAAGCGCCGGACAGTGATGTGCAGTTACATTTTCACTGAGACCTAGTCTTTGTTGATCCAAGAGGCTTTAGCAAGGACTTTTTTGCAGCCTCACTTTAAGACATTTTAATTTGGGTTGGTGTTGTGGAAGTGTGTGTGTTGCTCACAGCATGTGTCTTTTTGTGAGCGTGGGACCATCATGTTACTTAAATATTTATATCTCTCAAAAACAAAATGCTTGTACTAAGTAAAAGTTCATTATCTGTGAACATCAAGTAGTTGCTTCACTGCCTAAGGATACCAAGTGCTATGAGGCTGGCAACAGAAGGAGGGCAAGCAGGCTGACCTTCCATATTAGTCCAACGATTTGGAGAATTTGTTTGAAATTAACAGAGTATTATATTTAATGAAATGAGTTATATATTGGGCTTTACTGTGTGATAGAAATAACTAGTTGAGCTAGTAACTGTTGGATATGCACTTTGAAGAGCAGCTACCAACTAAGGGCAATGCAGAGCAACTGGTAAAGTAAAGCAGCTATGGGCTGCTTGATGCTACTGTGTGGACCTGTTGTACACAATACAATTCAGTGAACAACTGTGAACATTTGTTTGTACTACAGATTTTACTAAACACACTAACCAGTAGTGACTTGGTGAGGTCAGGTGATACGGAGAAAACTATGGCTCAAGATACCTACAGTGCACAGTTAAACATGGCTACATGTTGAGCAGTGCCACACAAACACGACAATTTAAATAACCAGAAAAGCTGAAAATATTCAAATAAATACACTGGCCAATAGCAAAATGACAGTCTTCAAGGTTCTACAGCAATTAGAGGCCTAGAAATGAGTCTGTTTCCTGTCTCACTAGAGTACAAATCAAAGGAATTCTTAGCTAGGTTACTAGAAAATTACCAAAAAAAATGCACTCGGTAAGAACATAAAACTACTTATCCCAGGTCTTTTAGGCTGGTTATTTTGTCAAATCTGCAGGACAATTGTCGCAATCAGTAGCTTTTCAGCTTAATGTGTAGCAGGTCATAGAAAATGCATTCTAGGCTGCACAAATACGGATAATTTATAACAACACAGAAAAGATGAAAACATTCAAATGAGCACTTTGACCAATTAATAAAATGACACCTTTCAAGTTTCTACAGCAATCAGAGGACTAGAAATTACTCAGGTTCTTTCTTCACTAGAGTCACTAGAGCCCTAGAGTACAAAATATGCAGTTGCAAAACTCCCACTTTCTGTGTGCAGTGACTTTCCCCACCAGGAATATTGTTCCTGGAGGAGAAATATTAGACAAGTCAGTACATTGTTCTGCAGAGGAGCTGCTTTATTACCTTAGGGTATTCTGACCTTTTCCTTCCCCTACCCCCACTTTGTTAAATACATCTTGCAAATAGCTATCACTGCTTGTAGTAGTAGCTGCTTCATGCTGAAATTAAAATATTCTTCCCATGCAGCCCTTGACCACAAGGAACATAAGAAGTTATCTCTCTGTCTTTTAGGAGGCTCTGAGTGAGTAACTGAAATCACACTGGCCAGGGTACACCAAGTTCCTACTTATACTATAGGTCCCATCTTATGCACATAACACTCCAATCCACCAGCTCATTCAATTCATCCCTGTTCCCCCAACACTGCCTCCAGCTTGCCCTTCTCTGTCTTACTGAGTTTCTCTATGTCTGTCTTTACTACCCTTTACCTTATCTCTGTGTGTCTATCAGCACTTTTTGACCTCAGTATGACACTGAGCTCAAGCAAAATTTGTCTGGTCATCTTCTCTTGTTTTAGCTGCAGTGGGATACACATTCAAACACTAATTCTTATGGATCCTTAAACCTGCAGCACTCCATCTCATCCATTGTTCTTTTCTTTAGACATTCTTTCCTGACTTGCCAGACTGAAGTTATTCATATTAATACCTGCAGTATGTGTGATAAATGGTAACAGAGGCACACGTTATCTCACCTTTATGTTGTTGAGTCTTTCGGCTTTTCCCGGTTAGGGGGTCGCCACAGCGGAACTCCGGTCTGCTAATGATTGGTAGTTGATTTTTACGTGCCGAGTTACCAGCCCTGATGCACAACCTTCAATGAAGGTACGCCCATTCACACATGTCTCCACGCAGAAGACGCTCTAGCTGAGAATCGAACTGGACAGCGTCTTACTGTGAGGCGACATCGCTACCGCAGCACCACCACCCCTAATATATTAAGGAGTAATGAAAACTAGTTTATTTCTCACTATAAGAATAGTAAAGGCGATCTCCTAATTTACAGTAATAATATATTCAGGCAGGACAGACTTCTGAAAGAGCTGAATGGGTTGCCATTCTGGCAACTGTTTATATTAAAACACCCTGGGATGGGTAGGAGCATGTGCTGCTCCCAGTGTGACATGAGTTGTTAAGTAAATACAGGGACACAGGAAGGGTCTCACCCACTTCAAGGGCACTTTACATTGAGTGTTTGCTTTTTTTTTTTTTTTTCTTGATATGTGTCCTTGTTTTCAAAGCACACACCTCTCATCGGTCCTGGAGTTTGTCTCATGTCTTTATCCTGTCCCTCTTAAGATTGTTTTCTTTTTGATTTCCTGTTAAATTGCTAAGAACTACAGACAGTGAGTAATGTTATACACACATACATCTTACCTGTCCATATTTTTGTCTCATATTTTTGGTCTGTTCCTCATAAAATGTTATGTTTTCTGGCAAATCAGAATAATGGACATTTCAGTTTTGGACTTCATATCATTAAAAAAATGCACACTAAAGCAAAACCTGACAATCAAGCAATTGTTTTAAGTTTATAAGAGCATTAATTAAAATCTATACCTGAATCCAAGTCTTTGTAGCTCATTATTGTTGTTGATTTGAACAATAAATAAAGTATTTTTTACTTTATCCTAATTGTTTGCACTAAGAGATTAAGAGGTATGATTAGACATAAAGTCTACATTAATGTAAAAATATTGCTGCTCTATGTACTTGAGTGAAATAGAGTGAATCATCCCTAATTTTGGTCCTATGACCACCCTCCCTCTTTATACAGAAAGAGTTAAACTTCAGTGAGGAGCCAGTGCACTTACCTGACAGTCCCATCCAGATGTCAGTCAACTCAGCACCACCTATACATGCATGAAATACTACATGGTGTCTTAATGTAAACAATTGCTGCCATTCTTGCAAAGGAATATTTGAACTGTTATTTGTAAGCCAATGCACTTATAACAAGAAAAAGAATATAGTTATAATCAATGCTCTTCCCAAACCCCACAAGTCTGTTAAACTGGATAGTGTCTACATCTCTCCAAAAGTCACATTAGGCCTACTGGAATATATTGCTGCCTAGATAGTTGAAAACACTAAACTCAAGGTCCTGTTTCTAGAGGATTCCAGTCATGATATGTGTATCACCTTGGATAAAGTGAGATAACTATGTGGGATCAGCCAAGCAATCACCATAACAATGCACACTGATAAGAGAACAGGTAAGGAAAGAGTATTACTGATCTAATTATTGCTTTTAACCTTTCCATTACAGAGGATACATGATTCTTATCTAATTCTAGCAGCGACTAAGATGCCATCTTTGACATCCAGTCAGAAACCAAAGCTTCACCAGCTCATAATTAATTCAGTGCTATGGATCTAAGAATTCTTAACAAGAAACAAATTATATCAATCAGGCTGTGAACTGCCCCAATACCTGGCAACCCTTTCACTTATAACCAGACTACAAACTTTTAATACCATTTTTGACTAGTCTAGACCCTCTTAAGTCTTTGAGATTCAAGCATGTCCTTTATACATGGACATTCAAATCTTTAAAAATCTTAATGACAAATGGATTAATATAGCCCAGTCAAGTTACCTACCCTATTTCAACAACACAACACTGTTAACAGTAAGTGTAAAAAAACAATTAAACAATGTAGATGCAGCTACTTCTCCTCCCTATGAAATAGTTGTGTGGCACCTTACATTTTCTAGAAAAGGATTAATTACTTGTTACATCATTGCAGTTTCTCCAGCCTTTTTCCATTTCCCAATGAATGACATAGTAAAGTTTCTGAAAGTTTTAGGAACTAGTTTATGACAGTTGTCCCCTCCCCTAAGAATAAGGAGCATTAGTTTTATGGACACATGCAATATCCTAGGCAGTTTCCTTCACAATATCAAGGCTAACATAAATAAAATGTTACATATTATATTTAACAAATTCCTAATGAATGCTTATGTCCATAATCTTTATTACCAAGAATTTTTAAACAGAACTTAGCAGGGCTTCAGCTTTTCACAGCATCCTTAAAGTAGTATGCTCGCCACGTAAGTCTCATTTGTTTTAAGTCTGTATTTTAACTAAAAACAATCTCAGAAAACAATACTGTGTTTTGTATTACTTGAAATCCCTGTCTTTAGCATCTACTTCTGCTTTAAGTTTATAATAAGTTTAATGGACTATGGCATACTGGCTTATTAAATGAGTAATACCTAAAGTTTGTGTAGAATCATTAATATCCTAGAAACAGAGCTTCCCCCTCTCTGTCGTTTGTTATATAATTAAACTATACTGTTTTTCTTTCTTCACTGGGTTGATGCAGTAAAATACCTATATAACTGCATTTGTCCCCTTCTCTGCCTGGTTTTAAGCTCTAGGTTAATTTTCTTTGTTATTGCTGTTTATTTATTCACTCGTATCCATGCATTCATGCTCTAGGTTAGTCTGCTGCATGGTTGCATAACTTACATTGTTCCATATTGCTTCTGTTTACCTGATGTTTTTTGCCTGTCGTTAAGTATATCACGGTACGAAATATATACCTAGGTATTCAACATAGGCATTTAATAGAGGTTTTTAGCTTTTTAACATAGTTACATTTAAATTACTTTAGCATAATAGTTAGTTGATTTATCAGTTTATCTGCTTAACTAAATTATTCCACATTCCATATATACTTTGTCTCCTGATTTCAGAGTTCACTTCCTGTTTTACTTTTTATTCCCCTCCCTTAAACAACCTATACTTTCGTCTCTCTCTTTTACAGTCCCCATCTTACGACATTGCAGTCTTTCCCATATTGAAGTTGCTGCCTGGATTGTTTCCCTAGACTACAGGATCTTGTTTCAGGAACCATATAATATATAACTACCAAGTGTATGTCCTAACAAAAGTATCAGTTTCTGTAAATGTAATATGTTCTTTTTTTAAGTTAAGCAACATGCACACTATTTGAGCTTTTTTTAGGTTCCCCTCCCCCTTTGACATAATCTATCTTTTCTTCTCTCTTTTGCAGTAGTTACATTAAAGGAAACCAATCCCCTGTAAAAGCTAAACATTCCTATTTACTCCCTGTGATGATGTGAGGTAGGGCCAGCTATGCCAGGAGACGTAAGGCAGTGGATGTGTGACATATGCCAGCATAATTAGCAGGTGTTTTGTAAAGAATTATATGTCATTTGTATATTAAACTGATTTGTACAGGTGCTTATGTTGAAAATGTATTTGTAAAGTTGCTTGTGTTAAAAAAAGAAATGTACTAACAGTGGGTCCTACTGGACAGAAAAGAAACCCACCTGTAAGTCAGAGTGTATTGTAACTGTTGAAATGAATATACTGTAACAGAGGATACTGGAAGAGAAGAGGTTAATCTCAGTCCAGATAACTTTTAAAAAATAATCTGAAATTAAATTACCTGGTTTAGGCCATAAGGATTGAATCTTACAATGTTGACTGCAGCCAGAGACAAAATGTCTGCGAGAAGTCTAGCTTAGTAGCTCTGTAGGAAAAGTGGAAGTGTTAAAATTGTTTTACAGCTTCCAGATGCTGTGACACATCTTAGCAGAGCTCTAGACTGCGAAAGTCAGGGTTGACCATTAAGCCCAGTGAGTGTGAGGTGGGTATAGCAGAGGTCTCCTACCTGAGACATAGAGTGGAGAGTGGTAAGATCAGGCCAGAACCTGCCAAGGTGGAAGCTATTTAGGCATGGCCTGCCCCAGTTACCAGACAGCAGGTGAGGGCATTCTTGGGGACAGCGGGGTACTATAGAAAGTTAATTCCCAATTATAGTACAATATCTGCTCACCTCACAGACTTGACAAGGAATGACAGGCCAGATAAGATATTGTGGACCCCAGCCTGTGAGCAGGCATTCCAAAAGCTTAAAAGGGCTTTAGGAGGACCACCAGTCCAGATTGCAGCAAAGAATTTGTTGTGTAGGTGGATGCTTCGAACCATGGGATTCATGCTGTACTCAGCCAGGTCTTCTCAGAGAGAGAACAGCACCCCGTTGTATATTTCAGCTGTAGACTCCAATCCAGGGAGGAATGTTATGCAGCTGTAGAAAAAGAATGTCTAGCCATAAGTACTGCAAAAACATCAGCCCTATCTGTATGGAAGGAAATTCACTATAGTTACAGACCACAATCCCCCTAACATGGCTACATTGAGCCAGCCAGAAAAATGCCACATTATTAAGTGAGAGCCTAGGATTGCAGACATATGACATGACAGTGCAGCACCTTAGTGGGGTCAGCAATGCCAATGCAGATGGACTCCCAAGACAGGGTATGGGTTAATGTATTCCCAGATGGGCTCATTCCTCTCAAGAAATGTTTCTCCAGGGGCACTTGAGAAACCAGCTTGAGGCTTCAAAGGAGGGAGAAATGTGATGATGTGTGGTAGTGCCATCTATGCCAGGAGAAGTAAGGCAGTGGATGTGTAACATATTCCAGCATAGCTAGCTAGAGTTTTGTAAAGAATTGTATGCCATTTGCATATTAAACTGATTTGTATAGGTGATTGTGTTGAAAATGTATTTGTAAAGTTGCTTGTGTTAAAAAAAAGAAATGTACCAACAGTGGGTCCTACCGGACAGAAAAGAAATACACCTGTATGCCATACTATATTGTAATTGTTGAAATTAATATATTGTAACAGGGAATACTAGAAGAGAAGAGAGTCCAGCTAACTTTGAAAAAATAGTCTGCAATTAAATTACCTGGCTTAGGCCATAAACATTGTATCTTACAGGTCTGACTGCAGCCAGAGACAAAATGTCTGTGAGTAGTCTGGATTAGTAGCTCTGTAGGAAAAGTGGAAGTGTTAAAATTGTTTTACAACTTTCAGATGCTGTAACACTTCTTAGCAAAGCTCTATGTGTGTGTATTGTGACACATATGTGCTTCATTCTGGTTCAGTTTCTAGTAAAGGGGTAGTATGGGAACCAGAGTCAGGTGATCAGATGTGATGTCATTCTATAGCCAGCAGTGAAATTATTTTAGATATTAGTGAGAGATGTGACAGTGACACTCGGCACTCTGTTATTGCAACCAACAAGACCACTCACACACATCATCTTGCCTTGCTGTAGTAAGTAACTTAACTAGGGAACATTAATTCTTTAATCAGATAGGAAAATATAGTGAGATTAGTTAGATATTGTTTTTCTGTATCTGTGTGAATCCATCCATGTTATTTTTAATATTTCAAGTGATTGAAACTCTGACGTTTATAGTAAATAGATATTCAGTATTTGCATGTTCTTTTATTATTTATTATTAAATATAGTTAAACTTTTCATTTTGGCTAGTCTTTTTAGAGAATATTTTAACATTTGAGAGTACTTATATTTATTTGGTGACACTGTGCCACTCATGAAAGTCTTACTGTTTGGTCAACATTTCCATTGGTATTAGTATTAGTTTCGCTCAGTATAATTGGATATGCTGTTAAGAGCCTTAGAGTAGCTGGTTGGTGGCAGTGGAACTGCCTTATAGCCAGGGCATAGATGGTAAATCTGTGCCAGCCTTTGCCAGGTGTGTGTTTGTGAGTGTGTGTGTGTGTGTGTGTGTGTGTGTGTGTGTGTGTGTGTGTGTGTGTGTGTGTGTGTGTGTGTGTGTGTGTGTGTGAAAATCAAATCTCAAAGAGTCTGCGTGTGTGTCAGCTACTTGGAACAGGGACATAGAACATAGGTTTCTGCAGAGAGAAGGGTGAAGTCTTATTTGGGGCCTAGAGGAGTAAGTCCAGCCCCAGGACTGGGTGTGCACCATGTGTGTTCCTAAGGGAAATATGGTTTGGTGCAGAGAGCTGCATGTGAAAATATTGTGTCTGTCTATTTTTGTTCCATGTGAACATCCCTCACAGGTGTCAGTTGTGAGGATTGAGGCTCCTTGATTACTGTCCCAGAGGTGAGATGTCACATTGCCCATCAAATCTGAACTTATGTGTGAATTTGTTAAACATCTAAAGGCACTAGGGCACTTACCTGGGAAAAGATATAGTAGCTGATTATTTTTTCTCTGCTTGGTCCACTTAATGGTGCAACCTGCTCCGTTCACCCTTGTTCTGGTTGGTCTCACTCTGCTCCCCTACCCCTAATTCCCACCAACCCCCAGTAGTCTTAAATTTATACCCCCCCTAGCCATGCCTCCTACCATAAACTAGCCAATCAAATCCTAACACTTTCTGTTTTTCACTTCCTTCCATTAGTACCAACACCACAACACCAACCATCACCATGGCCCCTCCATTTCATACATACTCTTCCTATCTCATACTATACTACACTACACTACTACTAGCCTTACTATTACAACTCCCCTCATTTAACTTCAGATTAATATTCACTAAACAATCATCTGAAACCACCCTCTTATGCACCCCTTCTGAAAGCTACTCAGAAATTGACCCTAGCGTGTATTATATATTTGGACAGAGCAGTGGTGCAGCAGTAGTGTTGTTGCCTCACAGCAAAAGGTTCTCCGGTTCGATTCTCGGCTGGGGTGCCTTCTGTGCAGAGTCTGTTTGTCCTCCCTGTGTTCATGTGGGTTTCCTCTTGGTGCTCTGCTTTCATACCATATTATAAAGACATACATCTGGAGCGTTTCTCCCTGGGCCTCTTCTGAAAATTGGCTTTGTTCCAAGTTGGACTTTTCTGGTTAACAAATGTTAAATAAAAAAATAAATATAATTCCACTACTCTTCTCCAAAATGTACATTCTCTGCACAAAGTATTCTACTCTGTATTCAAGCTGTACCTTCTCCTTACTACTATACTTTATCAGCTCTTAACAACTTACTCACACACAACCCTTTTCAAAAATTTTCTTGAGATTAATCCAATGCAGTGACATCCATCCCACCCAGGTCCTATTGTCACCACTGCCCCTATTGAAACCAACCTCACCAATTGCTTTAAATCATTACATCTAACCACCATAAACCTTCAAAGCATCTGCAACACAACAACTGACCTGCATTCCTATCTAGCTCACAATAAAACAGGTATCCTTGCCACTACCAAGACCTGGTTAAAACCAAATATAAGAGACTCAGAATTCCTCTCACCCAAATATAGTGCAATAAGAGTAGCTAGAAGTAAAACAGGTGGCAGCATTGCCATCCGATTCTCTAATACTTTTAACTTTTTCCCATTTACTGGTCACATCCCCCAGTTCTCTAATGCTGAAATCCTGGTCTCCTTCCTAAAAATAAATAATTTAAAAAAATCTTTGTATCATTGTCCTTTATATTTCCCCTGGTAACAACATACCATTTCTTGAAGAAATATTATCTTGGGCCTCCCACACCATGAAAAATAAAACTATAATACTTGGCAAAGTGAACAACTGGGTAAACATTAGCTCAAAAATTTCATCCTCTAATATTAACCTGTTTTACTTCACTCAACATATCTCTGCCCCCACCAGTTATAATAACAAAACTAATGAAGGAGCCATCTTAGACTGGATTCTAGTCTCCACCACTACAAAAATTTCATCAGCCAGTTTCCTCCAAAATACATTAAGTGATGACCCTCCTGCCTTTGCTACTCGAGCTACTCCTTCATACACAAAAAAAAAACATCACTTCAAGCAAGTTAGGAACCTATCCAACTTCAAACCCCACACATTCAGCCACATCCTGAAAAGTATCAACTGGAATAACTTAAAACCTCTTTCCCTAGACAATGCTCTGCACTATTTTAACACTGCTTTTCTAAAATACTTGACAGCCTTGCACCCCCCCTGAATAAAAAAGATTAAAGGCTAATCATGCTCCATTGCTAAACAAATCTACCAAGGAGCTGATGTTAACTAGGGACAAAACCTGGAACCTATGGCATAAACATAAAAGCAATTCTGATTTATTAAAGTTCAAACAACTTTGCAACCAGGTAAAAAAACTTGTAACTACAGGCAAGAAATAATACTACTTAAAGCTTAAAAAAACACAAACATAACCCTAAACAATTCTGGTCCTTCATTGGTACTCTCCTAAACTCAGGCACAAAAAGCAACCCTTGCCCTCATCCTGACAAAACACCAGATCACATAGCAAGTCTCTTTAACTCCTACTTCAGACACCATAGCAAGTATTATGGCCGATTTCTCACAACCTCTCCCTACAACAAACATTCCTGGCCAATCTACTCTCTCTCAACACTCACAGTCCCAGTCTCCACTCCCCACTACAAACATTCTAGTTCAAACCACTTTCCCTAAAGACACATAGTCTCAGTCTCTCCCTACCACACACACAAATTTAGTCATAACCAATTCCTTACCTGAACTCACACTCACTACTGTCCCAATCATAACCATAGAAAAACTAATTTTAAAACTAAAATCTAGCTCCAATGCAGCAGACGGTTTATCCACAAAGTATCTAAAAGTCACTGAAGAAGCTATTGCTTACCCCATTAGCATACTTATAAATAGATTCATCCAAGAATCCAATGTTCCCAACCTGTGGAAAAAAGCTTACGTTCTACCTCTCCACACAGGGGGTACCTCAACCAATATTTCCAGCTTTCACCCTATAGCTATTCTATTCCCCCCCATCTCCAAATTCCTAGAAAAATGTGTACACATGCAACTTCTACATTTCCTTCTCAACAATTAAATCCTTTCTAAAACTCAGCATGGTTTCAGATCAGGCCACAGTACCTCAACTGCCCTAATATCCTTTATAGACAGTCAGTAAAGCCCATGAAGATTGTCTTAACTCTATTTCTGGACTTATCTAAGGCCTTTGATACTATCTCTCACTCACACCTTCTATCCCAACTTTCTAACATCAGACTATCTACTGTAGCTCTCAAGTGGCTCAAAAGTTACCTATCTGACAGACGACATGCTGTAAAATGGAAATACTCTATTTCCCGTATATTCACAACCCCACACGTGTTCCACAAGGTTCCATATTAAGACCTCTTCTGTTTAATGTTTTTATCAACAACCTTCACTCATCATGTCATCAAGGGTCTCTTGTACAATACGCAAATTACTCCACTATTATCTGCTCTGCTGAAAATTCAACACAACTACAACACATCACTCAAACTGCATTTTCTGCCATAGAGACATGGCTCCACAATAACCATCTGTCTCTAAACCCCAATAAAACCAAGCTCATAATTTTCACTCCAAAGTAAAATACTCCCACGAACAATTCTCAGTTTAGCATACTCTTCTTCAGCCACACAAAAATTTAATTAGTTTTCCACACCAAACTTCTGGGTGTCATAATTGATGAAAACTTAAAATTTCACCTACACATACAAAGTAACATCAGTAAGACTCACAAAAAATTAGGCCTTCCTTACAGAGATAAACATTTCCTTTCTCTACCTACAAAACAAGTACTGGCTTCCACCTATCTTCTTCCTTGTCTTGTCTACGGTGCCCCATTGCTAACCAACCTCCAATTCTCACTCAAAACTAAATTAGAAATATGCTATAGCAAAATAGCTAAATTTGCAACAAACACCCACATTTACACCCACCACTGCACCCCCCAAAAAGTACTAAAGTGTCTTGAATTCCCTCACTACCTCACCTATCTCCAACTAACTATCACACACAAAATGCTTACAAAACCTCAGGACTGCCATGCCCTAAATTCCTTATTTTCTCACTATAATCCCAATAGGTCCTTAAGATCTGAAAACCTACACCTACCTACAGTAAATTCATAAAACCAAACTACCTGCTAGTCAACTACTATACTCCTGGGCAATAGCTAAAACTTGGAACAACCTCCCTCTAGCCATTCACACCACCTAAAGCATTGTTTCCTTCAAAACAGCTCTTCGTAATCATCCCAACTCTACCTGGATTTGTAATTGTACTAAGCCTCCTCTATCTATAACCTAGTTCCTCAGTTACCTGCTAACATTCCCATAATCTCCTACTTCCACTAACATTCTACTCTCTGTTCACTTTAAGTATGCTGCCTTACTTCACGCTCTCTCTTTCTCTACCCTTTACTATTAGCAAATTTCTCCCCCGTCATATATCTCTAGTTCTTTCTTACTCTCACCCTTACTGGCTTACTCAAACACTAGGGCCTCCATTGAAAATGGACTCTGCTTGGCCCACTGGACTATCCCAGTAAACAAATGCCAATAAATAAATAAGTTATCATTGCGCCAATGAGTAAGGGGGGAATGACATCTGATTCAAACAGTTAAAGAGTCATCGGTCTCCACAGCATTGTCTATAACATTATGCAATGCATCTTAATGTGGCTCATTTTAAAAATAGGGGTGACCTCCTATAGAATAATATGGGTTTGTAAAAGGTAGATCTTGCCTACTCAGTCTGATGGCATTCTTTATATACTGAAAGTCATATGTAATGAAAGCTAAGCTTTGTGCGCTGATTATCTGGGCCTGCCAAAGGCCTTTGACATCATTCACCCTTAAGCTAACCCAGTTTAATGCCAAGCATTGCATATTCAAATGTTGAGTAACTGGCTAAAAAGGAGAACACAGAAGACTAGAATGGGAGATTATTTAACAAATGATACTGAAATAATGAGCTGGTCCCCAACTATTCAGTATCTTCTCAGCAGACAAAAAAGATGGAAAAGGATTATGGTTAACAAAATATGGAAATGACCACAGTCTATGGAATATTGTCAAATATTGTCAAAATGGAAAATTATATAAAAGTTTTGTAAGATTGAGTAGGCAACATAATATATAATGCCTAGTGTAACCATATTGACCTGATTCTTAATACTACAAAGTGGCATTGCTTTATTCGGATAAAGGTCTATAGTATGATTATAATATCAATGGTCAAGCATACAAGAAAGGCAATGAAATTGAAAATATGGGAACAATAGTAGTCAATAAGTTTTAGCTATCATGTAGCAAGTGAAGTGAAAAAGGCTTGTCTGTTCATTCCTGTGAAGGTGTTTCTGCTTTATATTCTTTCTTGATACATCTGTTTACTGAGGACAGTCTTCAATTGTCACATAAATAGAACAGGTAGAAAGACTTCTGACTAGGAAAATACTAGAACTGGAAAATGCAAGCTAATTAAAAACTGCAGGACTTATCCTAATTTTTCATATGGCTAATATTTCTCAAATGTGAGCATTGCTTTACATATAAAGTTATGTTTGGGTCAGTCTTTTTGAACATCTATACTTGAAATGTGCAGAGGGTGTAGTGAACACTAGATCCCAAAGAAATTTGTTAGAAATAAATATAAATGATAAAAAATTATATTGTATCTACCCTGAGTGTTTGCCTCCCCCTATTCATACTGGCAATCTCTGTAATGTTATTACAAGTCTCTAGATTGATGTGGGGATTCATGGCTTGAGAACTGATGAAATATTTTGTCTCTGTCTCCATACTGGGAGTTGTGTAGGATCCCTTAGTGTTATGTCCTCCCAATGTCTCCACATGTCCTTAAAAATGGGGAGTCTTTTTTATGCTTTCATCATATGTGAGATAGGGTACTATGGCCACTGGAATCCAGGCATACCTAAACTGAGTTTGTACCCTCACCTGAGTGACTGGTTAGTACCTTCACTCTCTATGAATACACATGACCTTGATGGACTTCAAACAGAGGACCTTTTTACAGACAAATTGGACTTTAACTAAGGTAATCTTGCTACCAGAATCCAACAGCCTCTGTAGTTCTCGTATATCTATTTTACCACACGTGCCATCAATTCTGTAGTAGCAAAGTAACAGAATATGATCTGAACCACTCTGGTGATAACCTGATCCCACTCCATGGCCTCCTTATCCTCCCATATCCTTAGTGGCTTATCCCCACATTACTTGGCAATATGCCCTTATTTACAGCACTCAAAACACAGGCTAGATGATATGGTCCCTGTAATATGTTAGTCAGTTGAGGGTACTGAGGATGACACACTCACAGAGATCACACATATGGATCTTCTTTGGTACACATCTCAGATGTTATAGTTTATGCTCATAAGCATTTGCTATACATGTCCTTGTAGCAATCATTTCATGAAGGACAGAGAAAGCCTTTCACTCTTTCTGACTCACCCTAAGCAGGAAGCAATTCATTAAGTAAGCATACATTAAAGCAAGCCTATTTTGGTCTAAGCTAATCTATTTACAAATGAAATTGTTATTTTGTATCAAAATAGAGTATCCCAAAGGTTCTTGCCTAAAAGTTCTTGCCACATGCTCCCTTTGTAGTCAGGCAAGTTGAATTATGCTATGCCAAATCCTACTTACTTTCCCTTGTCACATATCTGCAAGTATACAAAATGTTCCTTTCATGCCAGTTGTACTTCATACGGTGATAGAGAACAATCTTTGGTCATGTGAAGATAGGTGAAGGCTGCCAGCCTAGCCAGATAGAATTATGTAGATAATTCTGTCATTTGTAAATATTAATGTAAGCCACAGGTTTGTTCTCCTAAATGTGAAAAGACTGCATTGGATATTGAACTGCAAAAAATGCAACAACAGTGCACTCTGTTGTAAGAAAGCTAAGTCAAGCATTTTACGACTGTCTTTGATGTCAAAATTCGGAGCCGATACGTCTAGAGGGAGGCATCCTGCCTATTGTTTTAAGATCAGAGTTAATGGCTAGAATTTGCATGTATAAATGTCCTTTATTGCTCTGGTTTCTGACCAGATGTAAAGAATGTAAATGTAGTTTCTGTTAGCCTGGGAACACCAGAGAAGTGCGAAGAATGATGTCATGTGAAGCAGCTCTGTGTTATCAATTTAAAGAAAGAGAATCACAGAGCTCAGAGCATTTTGTCTTGAGAACATCCAACATCATCAACACTGCTTTGCTGTATATGTAAGTTATTTAGAACCATGTTGTCTCTTAGATATAGCTAGGAAATAGCAAGGTTAGACTAGTTTGTTTTCTGTGATGTCAAAACTTTTCTACCATATTGTTTTAACTATTTCTCTGTGATGTTTGAACTCTTGACTAGCACTGTGTAGTAAGAAGTATTGTCTTGTGTTTTTATTATTTATTATTAAATATTTTTAAATCTTTCAACTGTGGCTGTTTTATGTAGAGTTAATTTAAGCTCTAGAGTACATTGCATGTATATAGTGATACTGTACCAAGTAACTCTAATAAGCCTTGACTGTTCAGTCACACTTACCATTTGGATTAGCTGATATTAGTGGTACTACCTTTTAGACTGGGCAGAAAAGGGGTACAGCTGGAGAACCTGTGCCAGCCTTCCCCAGGAGTGTTTGTGTGGTTGTATATAACTCATCTCAAAGTGTGTGTGTGTCAGCTACTTGGGCAGGGACAAGAAGCACTGGTTGGACAGAGAGGGTGCTGGAGGTTTTAGCTTGCCCGCTAGGCTGAGATCTGGACCCTATAGCTGTGCCAGTGGGGAGTCTTATTGGGGATCTGGAGAGAAAGGGAGAAACAAGCCCCAGACTGATTGTGATCTCTGTGTGCTCTTAAGGGAAATTGTACTTTACTGTGTGTGTATCTGTTATACTTTCCCTATATGGACGCCCTTCACTGGTGTTAGTGGTGAGGATTGAGGCTCCTTGATTGTTGGGTCAGTGCACAGACATCACATATTAATTGTTTGGCAGTGGTGGGATATCCACATCACATATTAATTGGTTGGCAAATACTAATTGGCTTGTAGTGGTGTGGGTAGAGTGAATTCCTGTAGCTTGTGTACAGTGATCACTGAAGGTGTTTTGTACTCTAAATCAGCCATGCAATGAATACTCAGAGTTCAGATCACAATTGTTTTATTTCTTTTCTTAGTTTGTCGGGGAGAGCAGGCAGTATGTCAGGAGAGGAGTACGGAAAGCTGACAAGGAGCCGGCTGGCTGAGATGTGCCAGACTAGGGGACTGGTGCATGGAAACCTGACTAAGGCAGACATGATTGCATCTTTGGTCACAGCTGCATCAGAAATCAGTGACCAGGAAGATGATCAGACCAGCTGTGGAGATGTACCACCCACAGAGAATGGACAGCTCAACCTTTCTGCAGAGGACTTAAAAATCCATCTGGAGCTAAAGAGACTTGAGTTGGAGACCAGGCGTTTGGAAATAGAAGCAGCTGAGAGACTGAGACATCTGCAGGCTGAGGAGAATGAGAAACTGCTACGCCTGGAAGCTGAGGAAAAGGAGAGGCAGAGGAAGCATGAGAAGGAGATGCTGACTCTTCGCCAGAGTCATGGAGATAATGGGGAAGGGAGTAACTGGACCCCAGAAGCACAGAAGGTCAGTAAATTTCTTCCACAGTTTAAAGAGGGGGATACATTTGATAGCTTCATTCATATGTTTGAGAGGGTATGTAAATAGTATGATGTTGGCCTAAGGCTCTGTGTAAGGTTCCTGACCCCTTTACTCCATGTTAAAGCTGTAACTGTGTTGTCTAAAATGTCTGATGTTGATTGACTGTTTTAATTACACTATTAAGCATTGCTTGTTAGAATGTTTTAAGCTAACACCTGAAACTTGTCATGAGCATAGACACAAGGCAGATGAAAGTGTGTGTGAATATGTTGCTGAACTGAGCACTTATTTTCATAGGTGGGTGAGTGGATGTCAGATCACCACTTTTGAAGGGTTGGCAGATGTTTTGGTGAGGGAACAAGCCCGTAGCACTTTGCCTGAGGACATGAGGATCTGGTTAGCTGATAGACAATGTGCTACTTCAGAAGAGTTGGGGAAGAAGAGAGACCTAACAGGGGTACTGAACTACCATCCTGCAGATTTTCTGATAGGGAAGGATTTGGATGAGGTGGTACCATGTACTTATGCGGTTACATGCAGTCAGGCTAGGAGACAAGCATGTGGGTCTGGTAGCCTAGGGGAGACCCAGACAGACTGCATACTTGCAGCCAGGACTGGTGAAGTGGTTACTTCAGGGAGGGAGCTACTCTGTAGCAGTGAGACTGAATGTGAACCACAGCTGCTTGTGGGTACTGATGTTCCCTTGGACAGAGTGACTGCAAAGGTAGAGGTGAGTAGTAGTATCCAGGCTGACAGTGAGGCACCACTATCAGAGGATGCCAGACTTCCAGTGGAAGGGGAACTGGGAAGGGTTACAAAGAGAGAGTTGAGACAGGCTCAGCTCTTAGACTGTACATTGCAAGGTCTGAGGCAGGTAGCTAGGCAGGCACCTGTTTCTCAAGGAAAGGGGGAATCTGTATACTGGGACAAAGGGTTACTGTAAAGAGAGTGGACCCCTAAGGGAGGGAGGGATAGAAGGTGAGAGAATACAGCAGTTGGTAATGCCTAGAGCCTACCATCTGGTGCTTCTAGCCATAGCCCATGATATTCCCTTTGCAGGTCATATAGGCATAAAATGTACCAAGAGACGTATTATGCAGAACTTCTATTGGCCTGGAATTTTCAGAGATGTAACAGAGTACTGCACGAACTATGAGCAGTGCCAAAAGGTAGGCAAGGCAGGAGACAAGGTGAGAGCTCCTTTGATACATTTGCTTGTGACTGAGGAGCCATTTCAGAGGGTAGCTATGGATATTGTGGGGCCTGTAAGTACCCCAAGTTCCATAGGGGAAAAGTATAACTTAGTGGCAGTAGATTATGCTACATGATACCCTGAGGCAGTGGCTCTGTCCTTCTTTGAGGGAGAAAAGGTGGCAAATGCTTTGTTAGAGATTTTCAGCAGGTTAGGTTTCCCAAAAGAAATACTGACTGACAGAGGTGCCAATTTAATGTCAGACCTGCTGACTTGTCTGTGGAAGTCCTGTGGGGTGAAGCACCTGAAGACCACCACCTACCATCCCCAGACTAATGACCTTGTTGAGAGGTTAAACTCTACAATCAAGTCCATGCTATGGGCATTTGCAGGCCATTTCAAGAGGGAGTGGGACAAATATGTGCCCCATCTGTTATTTGCTTACAAAGTGGTTCCCCAAGAATCCACAGGTTTTTCACCCTTTGAGTTGTATGGGCATAGGGTGAGGAGACCTCTAGGTTTAATTCAAGATGAGTGGGAAGGTGAGTGTGAACCTCACAAGAAGTCTGTTGTGGCATATGTCCTAAACCTCAGGACAAGGTTCAGAGAACTCATGGGCTTGGCCCAGGAGAACCTGGCAGAAGCCCAACAACAGAAAAATATGTAGTATGACAGGAATGCTCGAGCTAGAGAGCATGCTGTGGGGCAGCAGGTAATGTTTCTCATTCCTGTCAGACACAATAAGCTGCAAGCAGCTTGGGATGGGACCCTACAAGGTGGTAAGAAAGGTAAGTGATGTTAACTACATGGTGGAACTGCTAGGCAGAAGGCAGGGGCACAAATTGTAGCATGTTAACATGATGAAACCTTACCATGATAGGGAGGCCCTTGTGCTAAGCATTTGCAGTGGATTGCAGGAGGAGTCTGAGGGAGATCTGGTGACTGAGGGAGATCTAGTGACTGATCTCCTCAGTGAGGCTCAGACTGACACCTCAGTGGAAGGGGTAGCAATGTCCCAGCAGCTATCTCCTACCCAGGTTTGAGAAATCCGAGCAGTGTTACAGGAGTTTGGGGACACGTTCACTGGGAAACCAGGGTGCCTCCACCTGGTGCAGCAGCACCTGGTGGATACAGGACCCCAAAGGCCTATTAGGCAGGCCCCTTATAGGGTGCCTGAGAGAGTCAAACCGACTCTGAGGGAGGAGATACAGGAGATGTTGGAACTAGGGGTGATTCAAGAGTATAACAGTCCCTGGGCCTCCCCAGTGGTGCTGGTGCCAAAAATGGATGACAGCACAAGGTTATGTGTGGACTACAGGAAATTGAATAGTCACACAGAATCATATGCTTACCCTATGTCTAGGACAGATGAGGCCCTAGAGCAGCTGGGTGGGGCTAAGTATCTTACAACCATTGATCTCACCAAGGGTTACTGGCAGGTGGCCTTGACTCCCAGTGCTAGAGAGAGGTCAGCCTTTGTGACTCCATTTGGCTTGTATGAGTTCACAGAGATGCCCTTTGGGATGAAAAATGCCCCCAGTGACTTTCCAGAGGCTGGCAGATCTTATCCTAGCAGGAGCAGGAAATGTTGCCCTTGCTTACCTAGATTACATTGCCATATACAGTCATTCCTGGCAAGAGCACCTTCAACATGTCATGGAGTTGGTGGGCAGACTACAGAGGACAGGGTTGACCATTAAGCCAAGCAAATTTCAGGTGGGTATGGTGGGGGTCTCCTACCTGGGACATAGAGTGGGGGGTGGTAAGATCAGGCCAGAACCTGCCAAATGTAGAAGCTATTCAGGCATGGCCTGAACCTGTTACCAAAAAGCAGGTAAGGGCATTCTTAGGGACAGCACTGTACTACAGAATGTTCGTCCCCAGTTATAGTACCATAGCTGCTCCGCTCACAGACTTGACAAGGAAGAGCAGAGCTAGCCACATACTTGTTCTCTTAAATGTGAAAAGACTGCATTGGATGTTGAACTGCAAAAAATGTAACAACAGTGCACTCTGCTGTAAGAAAGCTAAGTTAAGCATTTTATGACTGTCTTTGATGTCAAAATTCAGAGCCAAAATGTCTAGAAGGAGGCATCCTGGCTATTATTTTAAGACTAGAGTTAATGGCTAGAATTTGCATGTATAAATGTCCTTTATTGCTCTGGTTTCTGACCTAGTGTAAAGAATGTAAATGTAGTTTCTGTTAGCCTGGGAACACCAGAGAAGTGTGAAAAATGATGTCATGTGAAGCAGCTCTGTGTTATCAATTTAAAGAGAGAGAGAATCAGAGAGCCAGAGCATTTTGTCTTGAGAACATCCAACATCACCAGCACTGCTTTGCTCTGTATGTAAGTTATTTAGAACTATGTTGTCTCTTAAATATAGCTAGGACATAGGAAGATTAGACTAGTTTGTTTTCTGTGATGTCAGAACTTTTCTACCATATTATTTTAAGCATTTCTCTGTGATCTCTGAACTCTTGACTAGAACTGTGTAGTAAGAAGTATTGTCTTGTGTTTTTATTATTTATTATTAAATATTTTTAAACCTTTCAACTGTGGCTGTTTTATGTAGAGTCAATTTAAGCTCTAGAGTACATTGCATGTATATAGTGATACTGTACCAAGTCACTCTAATAAGCCTTGACTGTTCAGTCACACTTACCATTAGGATAATAATATTGCACAGTAATAATTGGACACCCTTTCAAAATGGCCTTTGAGTAGCTGACATTAGTGAGTGCTGGCAGTTGGTACTACCTTTTAGACTGGACAGAAAAGGGGCACAACTGGAGAACCTGTGCCAGCCTTCCCCAGGAGTGTCTGTGTGGTTGTATATAACTCTTATCTCAAAGTGTGTGCATGTGTGTCAGCTACTTGGGCAGGGAAACGAAGCACTGGTTGGACAGAGAGGGTGCTGGAGGTTTTAGCTTGCCCACTAGGCTGAGATCTGGGCCCTATAGCTCTACCAGTGGGGAGTCTTATTGGGGAACTGGAGGGAAAGGGAGAAAACAGCCCCAGACTGATTGTGATCTCTGTGTGCTCTATGAGGTGAGTTGTACTTTACTGTGTGTGTATCTGTTATCCTTTTCCTATGTGGGCGCCCCTCACTGGTGTTAGTGGTGAGGCTTGAGGCTCCTTGATTGCTGGGCCAGTGCTCAGGCATCACAATGTCTTCAGTGTATTAGAAGTTGGTACAGTACATTTAGTTTCATATTAAAAGATATTTAATGCTGAAGAATTAACCTGCATCATCCTGACTTCTAATTCCAGTTAGAAAATGCAAATAAAATGTATTTAAAGAGGCAGATGCACATTGCATAATAATAAAAAAGCTTAACCTATTTGCCCATATCTAACTGCTTCCCCTTCGAATATGTAATTTTTCAAAACAAACTTACATATTTAAGCAATGGGTAGTTGTTACTTGATCTTGTCTCTGTTGTCCTTTATTAAACTGAATAAGATACCAAAAAACGTAAAATCCAGAACATATACAGGAGCAGCAGGCAGTCCACCAGAATGAAAATGGTACGACAATTCCAAAAGTCAAAACGAATTCAAAGACTACCGTTCGTAAAAACAACACCTTTTATTCGGACAAACAGTAGTAAGCGCTTTCACCCTAAGGCTTCTTCAGACTATAAAACAACATAAACTTCCTATCTTTATAAAGCAGATGGTAAAACCAATTAATCAATTAATTTCATGATGTCATTAATCTCAATTGAAAGTTTAAAGCAAAATGCATATTCAAACAGTGTATATGTACATATATAAAAAGTTTTTACATACATAAAGAGCACTTATTCATAAATGACATATAACAAACATATACATTTACAATAGTAAATATCTAAAACTAAATCATTATAATATAAAAGAAACTAAACCAAAGCATTGTGCTTGGGTTTAAAAAGTCTTCTTTTACGTAAAAAGGGATGTAGGCATACTTTATCATTAATTCCTGGTGGTTTATCCGCTCTACAGCGGATAATCCAACGTGCCTCACATTCCTCTGTGTAGTTGATTAAATTACCCCCTCTACCACTGGGTATTATGCTTTGCATGACAAAGAACTTAAAACTATGCAATGGACCATATTGCTTGCAATGTTTTGCTAAAGCATTATTTTCAGAGCCCATCCTAATATGGTAAACATGCTCCCTGATGCGTTCACGTAACTGACGATTAGGTTTCCCTATATAGAATGAAGTGCATTCCACACATCTAGCAAGGTAAACTACATTTTCACTGCGACAATTAGTTTGAGTTATAAAATGATAATTATAACCTGTATTAGGATGTTGAAACACATTGTTAGTATCTATAAACTGACATTGTCTACATGAATTACAGGGAACAGTGTTATAAATGGGAGTAAAATATGTAGTATCTACACCACCTGAATGATAACACAACTTCCGTTTTAGATTCAGCTTATTCTTATATAAAAACTTGGGTTGACGTCCCACCACATTGCTTATATCTTCATTTAGTGACAGGATGTCCCAGTGCTTTATAACAATGCTTCTGATATCATCTACGTCATTCGTAAAATATAATGGTACTTTCAGTCCGCCTACTTCTCTTGGGGGTATAGTAAATACACTTTCCCCATTCTCAGAAAAATAGGGACAGGCTCTTGAAGTCCTTAAATCATTTACTACAGAAATAGCTCTATCTACTTCTATCTCCCTATAGCATCTTTCCTTAAATCTTTTTCTTAATTCTAGTACCTCACATTCATAGCCTTCATCCAAAGGATTTAACCTGGAAGCTCTCATCAATTGTCCCTTAACAACATTGTTAAAAACAAAACTAGGGTGCATGCTATGTCTATGAAGAAGACTATTCCTAAAACATGCTTTCCTATGGACAGAAGTATTTAGTAGACCACTCTCAAGTCTTATAATGTTTACATCAAGAAATGATATATTAGAAATTGAGTAATTCAGTGTGAACTTCAGAAACTCAGTCAAATTATTCATGTTTGCCACAAAGTCTAATAGACTACTTTCATCACCTCTACAAATCAAGAAGAGGTCATCCACGAAACGCCTATAGAAACTTACATGTTGTTGAAAGGTGGCTAGCGGAAAGAGTAATTCTTCTTCCCAATCTGACATCACTATATTGGCGTAGCTATTGGCACAAGGAGTGCCCATAGCTACGCCATCAACCTGTAGGAAGACATCCTCATTAAAAATAAACACATTGTTGTACAAAACTGTTTCCAAAAATAGTGCCAACAGATCAACCATTTCTTCACCCAGAAGTGATTTCCTATTCAAATAGCGCTGCACCATGGTTACCCCTACTGTTTGTCTGAATAAAAGGTGTTGTTTTTATGAACGGGAGTCTTTGAATTCGTTTTGACTTTTGGAATTGTCGTACCATTTTCATTCTGGTGGACTGCCTGCTGCTCCTGTATATGTTCTGGATTTTATGTTTTTTACATATTTATTTTATTATTACAGGAGCAATTTTCCTGTCGTGGTTTTTGCTGAATAAGATACCAGTTAAATACAAAACCTACAATGGACCTAACTAATTTCATCAGTTGCTATTCCATGAAGACATTTTTTTCAAAATGTCATTTCAAATATCAGATATCAAATACCAACTCATGTTTTTACACATACTAAGATGCACTCTTCAAATGTCAAATCTTATCAGAATATTAGCTTTCAGACATGTATTAATACAGTACAGCTCTAGTATGAAAATAAGTACCTTTAAAATGATATAGGTAGCCTGTCAAACATCTAGTTTATCCTATTAGGTTATAAGCAAGTCCTAGTCCGTGTGTAATTCTTTCTTTTTATCTTTCAGCTTATTTATGCTCATTTTGAAATCCTGAAATAACATGTAAATTTGTCTAATACCAAAATAAAAATACTGTCAGAACATCATCTTTTTCACTGTTATATTTTTTACGCCCCTTTGCTCTTTCCTTGCTTGAAAAGTATATAATTCCTTATTAGCAAGCGTCATGCTTACGCTTGTAGATAATGAGCACTAAAAATCATAGCCTTGGCATATATAAAAATCAGAGGCAAAAATCATATCGGAAGTTAGAAAAACAACTAAGTTATCAAGATACTAGTTACCATAACAACATATCTAGTCTTAGACAGATCCAATCGTAAAATATCAGTAGGGAGGAATTGTTTTCATACCACAGCTGGGATTTACTAACAACTGAAGTTCTAAAAATTAAATTGGATTTGTGGTTTGGAGTCAAAGTTTATTTGACTAAGTCTGAGTGGGTAACAGCCAGTAATGATCTCAGTTGAGAATTTTGGCCTACTTCTAATGTTGTAACACATTGCAAATTGTAACATTGCAATATTGCAATAGTAAATCCCATGTAATAAGGTCTGCTATAAGCCTCAATGCCTAATAACTTTTTTCCTCACATTTCCCATGAAGAAGAATTGAATGTTACTAATAACAATTTACAACACATTACTTGAACTTGTGTAAGCAAATCTTAATTAAAATTTTGTTGCATAAAATGAGGTCCTTTTCCTGTTCCCTGGAACTTCAGAAAAATAACTTTTCTTGTGAGAATCCACCTTTTTGTGTGTGTGTATTATATATAAAATATAATATGGTTGTCATCATAATATACTGCTTACCTATTGTAACAACCTTAACCCACGCACCATGAATTACCAATGCATATTAAGAATAGAGGTTTACATATAGCTGCTTGTAAATGTTCTAATGTTAACTTTCCTTGTTAAACCCAAATTAACTTACTCCTTGTAAACTGTTAAATAAATATATTAAACTTTTGTCTGTAGCTTCCTAACACATTAACTTTTTTAAATAAGATCCTGTTATTTGAATGTCACTGTCATGTAGTACAACATGCTCAGTTTCCTATGTATCAGATTAGCAATAAGCTTGTTTTTGTGAACTGTTAAATAAATAAATGAAACTCTTGTTTGCATTTTCCTGATACATTAATAGTCGTGGCACAAGGGGGTGTAAATGACTTGAGTTGTACTATCCTGGACTATATGAAGTGAAACATGATGGAGATGTGAAAATATAGGTTTGAGGCTGTTATGCACATAGGCTTGAGCAACACTGTACCATCATGAAAAGTAATGCAGAAACAAAAGAATATTGTTTTCAACAACTGCCTTAGCTTCTGGTGTCATTCAAAGGCGGTACAATACATATCAGCTTGAAAGGAGATGGTAGACAGTCCTAACTGCTTTGCTAGGGATAGCCTACACTTCTCCACCTTAAAGCTTTTGAGTATTGGCTAAATCCTTGTTCACCTCCATAGTGCCTCTTTTAAGAAATGACAGTCTTATAAAGTTTCCAATACAAAAAAAAAAAAAAAACAGAATCTGGATAACATTATGGTATTGTTGCTCAATACTAGGAGCCTTAACAAAAAACAAAATCACTCCCTCCATGCAGTCCTTATCCTGGAAAACATTGATATATGTATCATCACAGAGACCTGGTTCAGGATCAATAAAAGCACTGCAGTCTGCGTAGGGCATCAGTTTGAGGTCAGTAATCCTCTTTATGAGGTATTTCTGCGGCCTTTCCAGTTGTTATAGATGTCTTATAGGTTCATAGGTTCATAGGTTCATACTAGGCTATCTGCCCAAGGGCATTTATAAGCCTAGCCCATAGATATGTGGCTTTCGCCACCCCTTTAGTTTGAATAAAACTATGCCTATTATTTTGCTGTGCCTCTGTCAAGCAGTGACACTGAAGTAATCCCTGGGGTATATCTGCGATCTCCCATCCATTGGTCAAGATTCCTCTTGAACAAGGCCAGCGAGGTGCTCTGCCTCACATGTACCGGGATTTTGTTCCACAGCATAGGGAGTCTCTGGGTGATGAATCTGTCCCTCCAGCACGCCCTATTAATAACCGTGTCAAGGTTTAAGTCTCCGCCCTTGTGGTTCTGAGGGATCTAGATTTTTTGAGGTGAAGCATATTCATCAAATCTGGGTTTGACATGGCCTTATATGTCAGGCACAGGTCACCTCTGAGCAAGCGGTATGAGACTGAATAGAGCTGGAGTTCTTTCAGTCGGGCAGCATAAGACATATTTTTGAGACCCTTTATCCTCTTGGTGAGGAACTTTTGGGGCCTTTCCAGCTGCTGCAGGTGTCGGGTCAGATACATTCCGAATGGGGCATTGTACTCAATCATAGGTCTAATGAGTGATGAGTACAGGGGGACGATGACCTCCCTTGATCTAGATGTGAATCCCTTCATGATCAGGTGGGCAATGTAGAAGGTTTTCCTGACTACTTTAGCAACATGAGTGTCAAACGAAAGGCTAGTGTCAATGTGGGTCCCCAGGTCCCTGATGACTTCTTCTGTGCTCAGTGGATTGCCACCTATATGGTAGCTAGGGGTAACCTTGTTTTTCCCGAAGGGTATGACTATGCATTTCTTGGCGTTTAACTGTAGGCCATGGCTCTGGCACCAGTTATCCATTTCTGTGAGGCCCTTCTGAAGGATATCTGTGTCAGAAGTGTTTTCAACTATGGCGCCCAGTTTGCAGTCATCTGCAAACTTTGTCAGCCATAACCCTCCTGTGTTTGCTTGTACTTCAGAAAAGTAGATGCCGAACAAGAGTGGACCCAGGACTGAGCCCTGTTGTACACCACTTGTGACAGGCTTTGAGTCTGACATGGCTCCAGCAACTCTGACCCTGTGGGTTCTGTCACTTAGCCAGTTTGCAACCCATCTTGTGATGTATGGGTTTACATTCAAGTTGATGAGTTTTTCGATGATACCTGAGTGGGGTATTGTGTTGAAGGCCTTTGCCAGGTCGAGGTAGGCTGTATGGACTGCCTTTCCCTCATCAATGGCCTTGGTGACTGTTTCGAAAAAGTCAACCAAGTTTAAAAGGCATGATCTGCCTTTGACAAAGCCAAACTGGGTTGGATCCAAAGTCTGCAAGTTCCCTATGTCTTTATTTATGAGTTCCATTATGATCCTCTCCATGGCTTTGCAGATAAGGCTTGTCAAGCTAATGGGACGGTAATTTCCAGGGTCGGTGGAGGCACCGCCCTTGTGAAGTGGGACCACAGTCTCCGTGCGCCACTCTTTGGGTACGTATCCTGAGGTGATGCTAAGATTAAACAGCTGTCCTAACTGCGGGTTTAATTCCTCATTGAGTTTGTGGAGCACACAGCCGGGGACACCATCTGGTCCCATGGATGCTGTGTTTTTTGCCTTGGAGAGAGCAGTTCTCACCTGGGCGTTGGAGATGTTTGGGGGGCTACAATCCTCTGGTATAGATATCTCTCCTTTGAGGGGTGGGGGGAGTTTGCACTGAACCTGTCAGCCAGTATGTTGGCAATGTGTGTAGGTTCAGTAATCTTCACATCATTTTGGACTAATTCTGAGCATATCTGGGAGTTTCCTCCTAGGTTTCTAACATAGCTAAAGAAGGCCTTATGATTGTCTTTTGTGTCCTTGGCGATTTTTCTCTCAAAATTAGCCTTGGATGATTTTATGAGAGCTCTTAGTTTTTACTTATAATGATCAAAGGTGTCTTACCTTTCAAGGATTTTGCTCTATCTTGTAGTAGCTTCCTCCTTTTGTTGTAGAGCTTGTTTATGGCTGGGGTCCACCAGACTGGACGCTTGCCTTTGGTACAAAGAGTCTTAGTTTTGTTTGGGATTGCCTAATCCATGCAGTCCTGTAGGTGCTGGTAGAAGGCATTTGTAAGTGATTCAGCGGTTTGAGTAATGTTTACCACTGGCTCAGGGGCCTTAAAGGAGACCACACTAGTTTTTAGAAGTGTGAAGTCGGCTTTTGAGAAGTTTTTCACTGTGGTCTTTTTTATTTCAGGTCGGGGCGGGATGAGGACCTCCAGCGAGATTAGTTTATGATCTGATCTCACCAGTGAGGGGTATACTTCCGGTGTTGAACATTGTGATCCCATGTTTGTGATGATGAGATCAAGTATGTTTTCTCCTCTTGTGGGGATGGTGACTAGTTGCTCAATGGCATTTGAGTTTATGAACTCCAGGAACCTTTGGGCTAGAGAGTTTGGGCTTGAGTAGTGTTCCCAGTCTATATTAGGGTAGTTGAAGTCACCTAGTATGATGGTGTTTGGAGATACATTTATCCCCTCCAGTGTTTTCAGGAAGGCCATGTGAGGTTCCTGAGTTTGAGAGGGTGGCCTGTAACATGCTACAAATTGCAGAGCAGTCTTGCCTATGGTTAATTGCACCTGGATGGTCTCCGACGCATCGTGCGTTGCCACCAACCTTGAGGTGTGGGTGTCCTTTATGAATATGAACACCCCCCCTCCTTTTTTGGTGTTGTCCAGATTTTGGGGCCGGAACGCATGATATGAGGTGAAACCTGATAGTGCTTGGGTGCTCTCAGGAGCCTTGAATCAGGTTTCTGTCACAGCACAGACATTGATGTTCTCCATACTGAGAAGGGCCTCGAGTGCGTGCATCTTGAGATTGAGACTTCTGGCATTGAGCAGCATTACCCTTAGTTTTTTTTTCCTTTTTTGTGTTCTAGGGTGGTAGGTTTAGAATTTGAGCCTTGCCTAAAAAAGGCACTATGGGGGTGGCAAGAGCCTTTGCCAATATCCGGAAGCCCAGGGGTGACAGATGCAAGCCATCCTTTGCGAAGCAGCATGGCTTGTCCAGCATGTCATCCCAGGCAGACAGACATTGGATCCCCTTTGAATGACACCAGAATTTAAGCCAATTATTAAAGCTGATCATCTTATCACTGTATTGTGGCATCATTCTAGGTGAAGGTAGGATACTGCTCAAGGTCAGGGTCATACCTGCTTGGGCTACATAATCAGAGAGCTCCTCAATGTCTCTTTTCATGTAGTCCAAGGAGGTACGTCTCAGGTCGTTGACACCAGCATGGACAATGACTGAGTCGTACTTGTACCTGCTGTTGAGAGACCTGAGTGCTTGCGTTATGTGGCGGATTCTAGCACCCGACAGGCAGCTTACTGTGACCTTCTCCTTACTCAGTCTGGTGAGCAGTACGTCAGTGTGTCTGACTATGGAGTCACCAATGACGAGTGTGTCTGGCATTGTGTTTGGCCTTAAGGGCTGTGACTGTTTGACACTCTGACTGTGTGGTCTATGTGCTGCATGTGTTTGGTCCTGAGGTGGTAGTTGTTTGGGTGTCTGCTTTGGTGGCCTCTGCTGTTTTGGTAGATTTTTGATCAGAGCCTCCGAGTATGTCTTTGTGTGATTATGTGTATGATTTGAAGTTGTGATGGTACTATGTGTGACTGGGTATGTATTGTGTGTGGTTACCTTCTCCTCCTGTCTGGTCTTGCCAGTCCTATGTTGAGAGAGCTCAGCCTCCAGTTTGGCCGTATAGTTGCATCTCTCGCATGTATTTGTGTTTTGTGGGAGAAGGAGAGGATTGTCTGTGTACATGAGGCAATTGTAACATTGCCTCAATATTCCCAGGTTCACCAGTTGAGCAGGAGAGGACACTAGCAACTGATCCCTCGACATGCTAGAAGTAATAGATAAAAAACTTACAAAAGACTCCGAGGGATGTGGGTTCTAGGCTGGTGGGGTACTATCTATAATAAAAGTGCTTTATCAAGGTGCAAGTACTGTAGGAGCAAGTGCTAGGCTTTAGAGATAGAGAATAGTCTACTTGGGAATCAAGTAGAGATGAACTTTTTAGTTATAGGATACGCTGGTTAGATCAGCAATACAGTTCGAGGAAGGTAGTTATAAGGGAAAATTTGAAGAGTGGAATTTAGGTAGCCCGAATAGTTTAACCTTGTTTAACCACCGCTGCTCTTGTGTGCAACAGTGGCAACTCCGCGCTAATTCGCTCTAAAGCGCGCTAATGCGTGCTTTATAGCAGGGGGCTGGAAAAAACAGGAAATGACCCAAAATGGCCAACGAATTACTAGTTGCTGTTTCTAACCACTCCTCTGAGGACAAACAAGCAGCTCAGTACTCCCCACTCCCACTGGTGAGTAAAGAAACTACCTCTGGCCACACAAGAAAATGGAGGAACACAGAAACCAAATACAAAGCCCAGGGATCAGCAAAATCTGATCACTGGAACAACTAGCTAGGAAAGTTTAGGAAAGGAGAAGTATTTTTTTGTTTTTTTTATTTTTTTTTTTTGCAAACAGACAGAAAAAATGCAGTAAATGCTTTGTTTTTCGACTAAATTGCTATCAAAGGCTGGTACACTTGAGTGTATTAGCCTGTTTGTAACTTTTAAGCAAAACTTAAAATTATTTTGTGAGGTACATACCAAAAGGGGCGTTGTACTCTGTAATGGGTCTAATGAGTGATGTGTAGAGGGTAACAATGACCTCTTTTTTTCTGGATGAGAAGCCTTTTGTAATGAGGTGTGCCATGTAGAAGGGTTTCCTGACCACTGTGGCGATGTGATTATCAAAGGAGAAACTACTGTCCACCTGTATCCCAAGGTCTCTTATCACACTTTCAGTGTTAAGTAGACTACCGCCTATGTGGTAGTTCATGGGTACAGAGTTTTTACCAAAGGGGATAACAATGCACTTTTTGGCATTGAGCTTGAGGCCATGGCTTTGACACCAGGCATCTGTCTGAGTGAGGCCCTTTTGTAGGATGTCCACATCGTTAGGAGTTTTGATTATGGCTCCTAGTTTGCAGTCATCTGCGAACTAAGTCAGCCAAAAACCTTCTGTGTTAGCCTGTACTTCAGAGAAGTAGATACCAAACAGGAGAGGAACCAGGACGGAACCCTGTGGTACTCCACTTGTCACTGGTCTGAAGTCGGATTTGGAGTCTGCTACTTTCACAGTGTGAGTTCTGTCAGTAAGCCATTTGGCAACCCATCTTGTGACATAGGAATTTATACCTAGTTTAGTGAGTTTATCTATAATTCCAGAGTGGGGGATGGTGTCGAAAGCCTTGGCAAGATCTAGATAGACTGTGTGAACCACCTTACCCTCATCTATGGCTTTGGTGACTGCTTCAAAGAAGTCTATCAGGTTTAGGAGACATGATCTGCCTTTTACAAACCTGAACTGTGTGGGGTCCAGAGTTTGGATATTACCAATGTCTTTGTGTATGAGTTCCATGTTGATACATTCCATGGTCTTCCAGACCAGGCTCATCAGGCTAATGAGGCGGTAGTTCCCGGGCTCTGTCATGGCTCTCCCTTTCTGGAGTGGGATAACCGTCACAGTGCGCCAATCAATGGGCACAAAGCCTGAGGTGAGGCTATGATTGAACATGGTACTTAGGTGGAGTGCCAGTTCATTTTGTAGTTCGTGTAGAACACAGCCTGGGATGTTGCCAGGTCCCATGAATGCTGTGTTCTTGGCTTTGGAAAGTGAGGTTTCTACCTGTGCAGCTGTGATTACAGGAACTTTGCAGTTTTCCAGTATAGAGATGGGCCCTTTAGGGGGTGAGGGGGGGGGGTAAAGTTAGCACTGAACCCGTCTGCCAGGATGCTGGCAATATCAGTTGGTTCTGTATATTTAGTGCCATTGTGCTGTAACTCAGAGCAGATCTGAATGTTGCCATTGATATTCTTGACATAGCTATAGAATGCTTTGTAGTTGTCTTTAGAATCAGTGGCGATTTTGTTTTCATAACTAGCTTTGGAGGATTTTATGAGGGATCTCAGCTTCTTACTGAGGCTGACGAGGGAGTTCCTCCAATCATGGGATTTTACTCTTTTTTGCAACAGTTTCTTTCTTCTGTTGTAGAGTTTGTTTATGGCAGAAGACCATCAGATTGGCTTCCTTTTTTTGGAGGATAGCATCTTGGTTCTGTTAGGGATAGCACGATCCATGCACTTGTGTAAGCACTTATAAAGTGAATTTGTGTAGGATTCAGCAGTTGTACCTCTATTGTCCATTTGCATGGGTCTTGTGAAGTTTGCTACTTCTGTCTTAAGAAGCATTAAGTTGGCTTTGGAGAAATTTTTTACTGTTGTTTCCCTAATGGGGGGTGGGGGTGGGATGTGGATGTCTATGGTGATTAGCTTGTGGTCGGTTCTGACCAACAAGGAATTTACCTCTGGTCCTTGAAACTTCTCATAAAATAGTATAAATGGAAATGTTTTGACTATATAGGTGAATCATAATGCAGGCCTATGTGAGCATCCATATAATTATAGCATAATTTCATAATACCTAGAAATTTGTGTTTTACTGCTTTCTTTATTGTGTTACTTGAGTACAATGATGTTATTCTTAATAAAAGTTTGGCACACTTCTGTACATAGCTATATAACTATCTGTTAATGTCTTTGAACTGTTGTTGCCAATTGGCCCGGGTTATGGCTGTAAATCATCTCTGGACCAGTATACCTACCCAGTTAACAAACTGAATAAGTAAATAAACAAATAAATGCTAAGAAATGTATAATTGTATCCTTTGGCAAGCAAGACTGCTCTTGTAATTATCATGTTGACAACACACCCATGAAAGTTGGTTCCATAACAAATGAACTGCTCTTTGATCACCATGTATCCAATATTGTAAGGACATCCTTTTCCATTGCATAGCTTATATCTAAAGGTATGACACCCAGGCCAATGGGTGTAATCATTCCACTGTACTCAGCACTCATTAGGCCGATCAATAATTATAATGCCGCTTTCAGTATGTACTTCTCCAAACACTTATCATAGCTGGAATGACCGCGATGCTTCTTCACAAAGGAAATCAAGGTCCTAAATCATTAAAACTATCCACGCCTTCTCAAAACCTTACCCCCTCTTCTTGGTATCCTTCAGACTAATGAAAGGCAACCTCTGCCTCACATGTAGATCCTCAGCAGAACCTATCCTGTCAAACCAAGTACACATTCACAAGTCCAGTGGCGGCATAGACACCCACTCAAGGGATCTCAATCCCTTCTGCAACATAAGTAGAACATGGACTGTCAAGAGATGCATCATAGTGAAATCACTTGTATGGAAACTTCTTCCACTCCACATAAACAAAGAATTCTCTTACATGCAAATTTAATTTGGATGAATGTATGGGTAAGCACAAATTCACTCCCAGTTTAGCACTTTTGCGCTTCATGGATAGGGGCAACATGTAAATTTCCCAACATACCCTTATTCTGCCATTATCTGTGTTATTTATACCACTGGGAGGTGCAGTGGTGTAGTGGTTAGTGTTGTTCCCTCACAGCAGGACTGGTTTGATTCTCAGCCGGAGTGCCTTTTGTGCAGAGTCTGCATGTCCTCCCTGCATTCTCATGGGTTTCCTCCAGGTGATCCAGTTTCCTCCAACATTCCAAAGATGTGTCTGGAGTGTTTTTCCCTGGGCCTCTGCTGAAAATGGGCTCTATCCCAGTTAGGCTTTCCAGGTAAACAAATGCTAAATAAATAAAATATAAAGACTAAAACCTACCATGGGAATGTAAGGCTAGGCGTTTTAAAATTCTCACAGATCAATATCCTTTTAAACACCAATGAACCTATTAAATATCATGTGCAAACAATCATTTACCAAAAATAAAAAAAAAATCACTAACTAGTTATATCCATGGTTCTGCAGGTCCTAATCTGACAGCAGTTCTTACCTTATTTTCCTTCTTTTTTAATAAATAAAAAAAAAGAAATAAATTCTGCATGTTTGTATGCATTCCTTATGCATGGTAGCTGCACTCCTTTGTATCCATCACTAAGATGCATGTTGTGATGAAGTCAGTAAGTGCAAAGTTCAGCGTGGCAAATGACATGTTACAGCCAATGTCCTTTTCTTGTTGCGTTTGTGAGAGCATGCAAGAGCATACACGTGTGCTTGTGTGTGGATTTAAAAGAATGACAACTAAAAATTGCTATTTTATTAAACATAGCGACAAAATGAGTTTAATTGGCATCCAGTTTTCAGCTCTAATGCAGACTACTTTCTACACTCCTTCCTTTGGAAGTATTGTTATAAATAATACAGCTCTTACTGCTTATGATAATACTACCAAATGAAAGGGTGTGGAAATTACTCTGCATTACAATCAGATGCTGGATGCCACTTAGCCTCATTTTATGGCCAGTTTTTAATGTGCCAGTCACAGTGAAAACTACACCAACCATGGAACTATTAATGGCAGATGTTTCAAAACAAACGGGAGTTAATGATATCCATTCGATGATGTGCGCATCCCATGCAGGAATGTATGACCTGTAGATGTATTCATGAACAGCCATGTGCATCAGGTGTTGTTTCTTTTGGTTTAAAATTAAAAGTTTAAAAATTACAACCCTTCATTACATTTTTTTGTACATCAGATGTATGGTTATGTCTGTCATGGGCAAAGCCATGACTTTTTCTGCTTCGTAGCTTTGCATGCAATCTTTAAATAAGATATCCCTGTTCATATTTTACTACTTAGTGAAAAGTAAAAATGCTGCATATTTTTTTGCTGTCCTAGCAGTGTAATAGCTTCTCTTTGTTCCTCTGATCATATCTTGAATTTTGCAAAAAATAACAAAAATAGGGTGTGGGAGGTAGGTACAGAGCCTAGCCAAGATGGTGAGAATGACTTGAGACGTACCTCACTGTACTATATGAAGAGAGACATGGTTGAGCTCTCTGAGTATGTGTCCCAAGCATGTATGTCCCTAACACTGAGCAGCATACTACCCTCACCTAGAATGATGCTACAGTATAAACAAAAAAAAAATATTGATTTCAATAATTGGCACAGTTTTTGGTGTCATTCAAAGGGAATCCAGTTCCTGTCAGCATGGTCGGCAAACCTCGCTGTTTTGTCAAGGAAGGTTTACACTTGGCACATCTAGGCTTTTGACTGCTGCAAAAGGTTCTTGGCTCCCTCATAGTGCCTTTTTAGGCATGGCCTCAAAAACAACATTACTAACATGAAATTAACCAGTCAGAACAAAATAAGGGTCATGCTGCTGAGCTTAAACCAAAAACTGAACTTCCTGGAAGCACTTCTGTCACTAGAAGATGTAGATGTCTGCGCAGTCACAGAAACCTGGTTCAAGACCTCAGAGAGTACCCCATCCTTGTGAAGCTACAATGTCTTCCACACCTTTAGACTGCAAAATGATCGTGTGAAAATCAAAGGAGGCAGTGCTTCAATCTATATTAGAGATGAATTCACCTCCTGCCTAGTTAGACTGGAAAACTCCATGGAGTTACTCCAGGTCCAGGTTACAGTGGGTAGGATCCTTATTCAAGTCATAGTCAGTTATATATCCCCCTCCATGGGTCACAACACACACAAAGCCTACTTGACCAAACTGGAGACAATCCAAATTTTACGAACACACTGGTTATGGGGGATTTCAATTATCACACCATCAACTGGGAAACCTACACTAGCCCTAACTCACTAGTGCAAAAGTTCCTTGACTTTGTTAATTCAAATACCCTGGAACAAATTGGCCATAGCCCGACAAGAGAAACAAACATTCTGGACCTGGTCCTCACCAACATGTCAAATAGATGCGCTGCCGCAACCTTTGGACCTTCATTACTTAAAATTTACCATAAATCAGTCACCTTCGAGCTGGCACTAACACCAAAACTCACAAAGAGTGAAATCAGACTAAAAAAACTTCATCAAGGGAAATTATACCCTCCTAGGTGAAGGTATACATGCATTCCAAATGCCACCCCAAGCTGGAAGTGGTAACTATACCGAATCGTACACTAAAGCTGTGTACAATCACTTGCATAAATGTATAGACTCGGCTGTACCAGAAAGAATCAAAGCCAGAGCCCCAAGTAAAAACAAGCTGCCATGGTGGACATCCAGCATCAACAAACTTTACAATAAATGCAAAAAGTTGCTGTCCAAGAAAACAAAGGCAGGATCCCAACAATGGAAAAGCATCCTCCTCAGCCTCAATAGGCAAATAAGACAACTTGTCAAATCCTCCAAAGGCTCCTTTGAGAGAAGCTTAGCAAGTACATCCATGGATAACCATAAGGTCTTTTACAGCTACGTACATAACCTAAAGTGTAGGACTCAAGCATGTGCAGAACTAGTGGTCAACACTATCACACATACTGACCCCACAGAGATAGTAAACCTGCTAGCAGATAGGTTTGGTGAAACTTTCACTCCCTTATCTCCTCCTAACTTACATCAAACCTTCCCCAAACTTCCCCCTACCCTACATATCTGAAGAGCAGGTCTTCAAAGCCTAGTCCAAGACAAAAATCACAACCTCTATGGGACCAGACGATATCCCAAGCTGTCTTCAAAACAGGCTAAAACATGAACTAGCATCACCACTAAGTATCCTTTTCAATCATAGCCTAACCACAGGCTTTGTTCCTGCAGAATGGAGAGCAGCAACAGTTAATTCCCCTCCACAAAGGTGGCCTAGCAACAGACCTAAGAATTACAGACCCATAAGTCTGACCAGCCTCTTCTGTAAGGCCATGGAACGTATCATTATTGTCCTCATAAATAAAGACATAGGTGACCTCCAAACCGTGGATCCTATCCAAATCAGCTTCGTGAAGGGCAGATCCTGCCTGTTAAATCTTTTGGATTTCTTTGAAAATGTGACCAAGGCCATTGACAGGGGCAAATCTGTGCACACAGCACACCTCGACCTGGCAAAGGCTTTTGAAACAATCCCTGATTCAGGCATTACCAATAAACTTAGCAAACTGAATGTAAACCCTTTTGTTGTAAGATGAGTTGCCAACTGGATCACAGACCAGACACACACCATCAAAGTGGATGACTCCACATCAACCAGCAGACATATTACCAGTGGGGTGCACAGAGGTCAGTGCTGGGCCCCCTACTGTTTGGTATATACTTCTCAGAAGTTCAGGTCAAAACTAAGGGGTTGTGGCTGACCAAGTTTGAAGATGACTACAAACTAGGTGCAATCATTGAATACCCAAATGATGTTAGTATACTCCAGGAGGGTCATACACAGACCAACAACTGATGTATTAGTCTCAAACTGAATGCAGAGAAATGCAGCATCATTCCCTTCCGTACAAACAATGTCCCCTCACACTATCAAATCAACAACAATACCCTAAGTACCCATGAAGTGGTAAGGGACCTGGGATCACAAGTTGACTGTGACTTTAGCTTTGAACACCATGTGTCTACTGTAGTAAGGAAAGCTTTCTACATAGCACACTTGATTAGTAAAGGCATCGCCTTGACAGCAAAAGAAGTTATAACCCCCTATACTTGGCACTTATCCGGCCCATAATTGAGAATAACACCCCATTTGGAATGTACTGTACTAAGCACCTGCAGCAATTAGAGAGACCTCAGAGGTTTTTAGCAAAGAGGCTCAAGGGGCTCCAGCATGTGCCTTACACAAACCGACTAAAGTCCCTGTCACAATACTACATATTATATAGACTTCTTAGGGGAGACTTATGCCTGGCCAACAGAGCAATCCAAGACCCAAACCTAATGAACTTGCTGCATATCCGTAAATTAAACAGGACTAGGGTTACCCATTCCAGGGACCTAAATATGGCCTGCAACTTAAATAGGACATGCTGAAGGGACAGATTTATCTCCCAGTGACTGATGCGTCTTTGGAACAGGCTACCAATTCATGTGAAACAGAGCACCACTAGGACACTGGAGGAACAAGAGGAACCTTGACAAGTGGATGGGGCACCATAAATTCTTACCAGGGATAGAGCCCACAACCCTCCTGGACATGGGCAGTCATCACTAAATGCAATCTTGGGTACTAACTAGCATTTCTATGGTATTACATTGGCATGAAATGGCTAGGCTTAAAATGACCTCTGAGTGAATAGCCTAGCAGTCTCCTATTAATCTATGATCCTATGATAAGATGGCTGACTTAGCCCAAAGTTTTGAGCAGGAATTGCAGAAATGTGAATAAAAAATTATATTTCCAGAAGAAAACCAACCCAGAAAGAAAGATGAGTGAGCAGAGCAAAAGAAGGAACATAAGACTGCTTTTAGAGCTGCAAAATAAGAAGGACCAATTGTGCATTTTGTTGAAAAATGTAACCACAACTAGTTAGGGTGGGATCTTCTTTAAACAAACAAGAGAACTACAACACACATGGAAAGGCTGTAAAGAAAGGTACAAGATTTGGAGGAAGATAAAGTAGCAATGAAAGCTGAGCTACAGGAACAGACCCACAACATACAAGTATTAACAGACATAAACAATAAGAAGAAAAGATGGACGATTGTGAAAATTACTTAGAAAAGAGTAACATGAGGTTAACTGGAATAGAAGAGTGAATGGGCAAGAGTAAACTGTAGCTGTTTGTAAATAAGGTATTATGAGAGAGATTCATGATATCAGAAAATCAAAACACAATAATGAGGAGGACACACAGAGTGGAACATCAGCAAGTAGCAGCAGAAAGCAGACCCAGGCATGTGTGGGCAAGTTTCCATTCCTTTGCTGTAAAAAATGAAATAAGACTGACAAAAAGACTTAACATTAGCCCGTTTGCCAGGGTGTTCATAAAGCTGTTCAAGGATTACTCACAGACCCTCTACAGAAGGAAAGCTGTGCTGGAAGAATGAAATTTTATTTATTTTATTTTTTATTTTTTTATTTTACATTTGTTGACCGGGCTAGTCTAGCTGGATATATGTCCATTTTCAGTAGAGGCCCGGGGAGAAAAGCTCCAAGTGTAGATTACAGATATAAAAAAACATATAGGAAACAGAACATAGACATTGTTACATACAATTTTACATAAAAAAGCAGTAAGTAGGGAACATTAATGTAAAAAATGCAAACCAAAAAAATTTTTTTTTTGAAAGCATACATATAAAGTTACTGTAAGAATAGATAGGATAGGAGAGGAAGGAGTGAGTTAACCTGGGTTGGTGCAGGAGCATAGCCAGTGTTTGTTGAGATGATTTTTTATTTGTTTTTTAAAAAGTGAGAGAGAGCACAAAGATGTGATATCAGAGGGTAATTTATTCCACATTTTTCCAACAGAGTTGGAAAAAAGGCAATCTCCAGCTGAATTTTTAGGTTTGGTAATATTTATCAGTAGCTTGTTGGAAGAACGTAGATGCTGCAGGTTATTGTAAGGTGAAATGAGGTTAGTGAGTATGGGTGTTTTAGTTGGTTGGTATAGGATTGTATGAGCTATTTGGAATTGTTGAAATAGGAGTTGGTTAGGGAGTTCAAGCCAACCTAGTTCTCTTAGGTTCAGGCAGTGGTGAGTTTTAAATGGGGTTCCTGTTGCAAATCGAGCAATATTATGGTAAGATTGTGCTAGTTTATTGATATTGTTTTTGGAAAGGTTAGTGAATATAGCAGATGCATATAGTAGAGAAGAGGTTAGATGGGATCTGGCTAAGATTGTCTTTGCGTCTGGTGAAAGGAAGGCTTTGATTCTGTACAGGGAACCTATTTTCTTATTAACTAATTTGATAGTATTGTTGATGTGTGTATCAAAGCTGAGGTTGATATCAATGGTTATTCCTAGTAGTTTGGTAGTCATTTCTGGGAAAATAATGGTGTTGTCAATGGAAGTAAGAGTAAAGTTAAGAGGGGTAGATCTATGGGAAGGTGAGAATAATAGCAGTTTGGTTTTTTTAGGGTTGAGCAGTAGGCAGCGATCAGTGAACCATTGCTCGACAGTAGTAAAAGCCTTTTGTGTGATAGACTGTAGTTCAGTTTGTGTATTGGCAGAGCAGATAATAGTTGAATCGTCAGCATATTGTATGCAGATAGTGTTTGGGATAGCTAGATGGAGGTCATTTATAAAGATAGAAAATAAAAGCGGGCCTAGGATAGAGCCTTGAGGAACTCCCAATGAGATGGGGAGTAGACTAGATAAAGTATTTTTCCAGAGAACTGCTTGCTGACGTTTTTCTAGGTAAGATGTAAACCAAGTTAAGGAAGGAGGATCAAGTGAGAGTGATTTAAGAATATGCAGAAGAAGTTTATGGTTAACCATGTCAAAGGCTTTAGATAAGTCTATGAAGACTGAAGATGATAGGATGTAGTTGTTACGGTTACAATTAATGGAGTTGGTAAAGGAGAGTAAGGCTGTAGTAGTACTATGTGAAGGTCTGAATCCATGTTGGCAGTTAGCAAGTAGATTATTGTGTAGGAGGTGGTTAAGGAGTTGTTTGTGAATACATTTTTCCATAATTTTAGCTATAGGTGATAAGAGTGCTATAGGACGGAAATTAGAGAGGTCGTTGGACTTACCCCTTTGTGTAGTGGGATGATATAAGATATCTTCCAAATAGATGGGAAAATTCCTTCCTGTATAGATCTATTTATTAGTATAGGGATGGGATAGGCAATAGTTTTAGCAGATATTTGCAAGTATTCTGCAGGAAGTTTGTCAGCAGAAGGAGTGGTGGGTTTTAGCTTTTGAAGCAGTGATAAGATAAAGGAGGTAGATACAGGTTGCAAATGAAAGGAAGGAGGTAGCTTTAAAGTAGGGAGGGGTAGTTTAGAGGTATCAGGAGATAGATGGCTAGCAAGAGTTTGGATAGTATTAGTAAAAAATGAATTAAAGTCATTGGCTGTTTGTGTGGGATTTTCTGGGTTGGAGCCCTCAGGGGTTGGTGTGATAGACTGGCCAGGGGATAAAAGATTATTGATGCTGGACCAGAATCTTTTAGGTTCCTTGCTGGGGTTTTGTTGGAAATGTTGGAAGTAATTCTTTTGTCCATTAGGATGGCTTTTTTAGTACTGTTTCTAAGTTCTTTGAAGTTTTGGTGATCTGTTGGATTCTTGGTGGCACGCCATTTTGCCCAGTATTTGTTTCTAAGGATAATTTGTTGTCGGGTGGTTTTGGTTAGCCAGGGTGCTACTTTAGCATTAGTTCTAATAGTACGATTTGGGGCATAGTGGTCTAGGATAGATAGGAATGTGGAATTAAAGTGTTGGACTGCTTTGTTTAGAGGGAGATGTTTTAGGGAGACCAATTAACTTGAGTTAATTCATCAAGAAAGTGTTCATAGTTGAAATGTTTTTTGAGCGAAGGGTTCTATATATGGTAGGTAAAGTTAGGGTGGTTTTATGCCTAATGATATAGGTCAATGAGTGGTCGCTTAGTTCTTCAGGGAGAGTGCCAGATTGATAGGTTTGTTGAGGAGTATTAGTAAGAATCCAGTCTAAGATGGTTTCTTTTTTGTTGGTTTTATTTGTTCTAGTAGGGTTATCTATGAGTTGTGTGAATCCATGAAGGTTAATATGGGAGGTAGGGTTTGTTTTGTTACAGGAATACCAATCAATGTTAAAGTCGCCTAGGAGTATTGTTTCTTGAGGGAGGTCTGTGTGGAGTGTGTTGAGTATGCATTCTAAAGTGTTAATGTTATTTCCTGGCGGAAGATAAGCACATATGATATTAATGGTTTTAGAACTATTGATTTGAAGTTTAGAGGTAAGGATTTCTGCATTGTTATCAGGGCTAAGAGTCTGTTCTATACTGCTAATTTGGATATGAGATTTATGGAGAATTACTATCCCCCCACCTTTTTTAGTAATACGATCGAGTCTAATGATGTTATACCCAGGAGGAGTGATTTCACTGTCTTTGATGGAAGGCTTAAGCCATGTTTCAGTTAGGCATAAAATGTCAAATTGATGGATTTCTAGTAGGGCATGTACTTGAGAGATTTTATTACAAATACTACGTATTAAGATGGGCAATGTAGAGGGAGTTAGTTGGTCTAGTAGTAGATCGAGTGGGAGTTTTGTCTTGTTTTTTATAAGTATTTGAATATGTATGGTTTGGTCCAGGGTTTGGATTTATGTCCCCGTCCAGGAGAAGATGGAGATGTTTAAAATCTTTAGGTTTAAGAAGTTTGTATAAGTTGTCTATTATTTTTTTAGATTTTGATTTGTTTGATTTGATGTGACAAAATTTGTGGTATTTGGTTGGAGTGTATTTTGCTAGAGTTGTAAGGTTTGGGAGGGAAGAAGAGAAGGTTGATAGAGGTGTAGAGGTTTCTTTAGATGAAGTAGTAATATTAGGGTACAGTGGGTATTCATAGAAGGTTAGGAAGTAAGTAGCAATAAGACAGAAGAGAGATGAAGAGTAGACAAGAAGTTTTAGTTGTGTGGAGTTTTGAGTTGTGTGCATTTTAGTAATAGGGGAGGTGAGTGAGGGAGAGAAGTTTGTGTGCAATATGAGTAGTTTGAAAAAGTGGTTTGGGGTTGAGATAGGATGTTACAAATTAGTGGGTGTGGTGATTGGCCGAAGAGGTAGAGTGAATGTATGATGTGTAGCAATTTGATTGGGGTAGATGAAAGAGGGATGTGGTTTCTAGAGGTATTAATGTAGGAGCACTGGGGGTGGGTGGGAATTGGGGGTAGGGTAGGGGAGCGGAGTGAGCCCGCAGGGCGAACGGAGCGGGTAGAGACAAGAGAGTGGACAACCAAGTAAGACAATCAGTAGAAAGGGAGTAATCAGAAGGTAAGTCTAAGAGTGGGAGACTGAAACAGTGAGGAAAAACAGGCCTAATCTAAGGTGCTTATAGACGGGAGTCTGTTGCAAGGCTACAGTAAGGTACGTGTATGTAAGAGTAATAGAGGGTAGTCAGTAAATCCAGGGGTGAGGATAGAGAGGTGAAGCACAAAAACTAAGACCAGACAGAGTAGAAATCAGGGCTAGAAGTAGGGTTGGGAGGTCTAGTTAGGAGAGGGTTAAGATCAGGATGCAGAGCTGAAAAGGTAGTGCGCCACCTAGAGGCCAGAGGTATAGTTTCCACAAATCCCTCACATGCAAGGTAGGTAGGCTACAGGAGGGGGAAGTGGGCAACCTACTACGAACAAGAGAGTCAAGGCTGTCTAGAAGGGGTAGATTGAAGATGAAAAAGATATAAAACACTAGTTAGAGGTGAGTTGTAGGCTGCTGGCTACCTGTAATGGGGAACTAGCCTAGCAAAGCAAGGTAATTTGTCAGGAGTTATCAGTAAATATTACTAGTTACAAGCTCAGTACATACTTCCATTGTTCAACAAAAACAAACAGATGGTCACTCAGGGAGCCCGAGGGTAGTTCCAAGGTCCAGATTTATGTTCAGAGAACTTCAGGAGGGTGTTTTGCAGGAGTTAGATACTTGAGGTTCCCAGGCTATTAAAAGGTAGGTAGAGAAGAAAGAAGATTAAAAAAAGAATTTAACCAGAAGAGCAGTAAGGTGGGAAACAAATAAGCAATTACAACTCTATGTATTAGGTACTAATCATCAAACACCTAAACAGATTCTAAAAAAATACTAGGCTAATAACAGCATGATCTGATTTCCAAAAATACAGTCAAGTAAGAAACAGGTAAGCAATCACAGCTATATATGTTAGGTACAAATCATCAGATACATGCAACAGTTCTTCAAGACCTCTAGGCAGACATTATTGCAATTGGTTACTGCTCAGTCCCTTAGAGTCGCATTTACCCGTAAGTATCAGTGTTAGCACGCAAGCAATGCAGAAAAGACACAAGGTGGAAATGAACTAAGAATAAAAGGAACAGCCACATGGCTGTAATACCCTGTAGTTCTGGAAGTAGAGCAGGAAGGGGAATGGTTCAGGCGACACAATATGGAGGATGCTCAAAAGTTTAAACAAAGGTTAACACAGACAGCTAAATAACACAGGTGGTAAAAATCTGAATCACCTGCAAGACATGGACTATGAAAGCAACCTTAGACATAGAAGAGGTGACACAGATACACTAGGGGGACATGCAGTTTTAGAAGGTAAAAACCCAGCAGGGAAGAAAATGAGAAGAGGAAACGTAGAGCACTGCATGCCAGTAAATCAGATGAGCAGGAAATACACACATCATAAAGGTAACTACAAGGAGATGAGAAAAGACACAAGGTGGCAAAGGAGAAATAGCCAGCGCCATGATGTACTGGAATAAAGCCAAGATTATGGCCCAGGCAACCCAAACTGGATTAATGGCCTGGATTTCTGAGGTGCTGGCAGAGAAGGATGGGCATTTATCTAGGTATTCTCTATGGGAAGGCATAGTACACAGTGGGGTAGCTGTCGGACCTAATGGTAAAATACAGAGGGGGGACTGAGGATAGATTATTACAACTCCTTTCGCATTAAGAATGGTGTGTGGTACCAGGATGCCCTAATAATTTTTAATCCATGTTGGCCTCAGTCCTAACAGAGTAAGCCCAGGGGAGATTAGGATGGGTAGGTAGTCATAACATTTGACAGGGGCACTGGGACACGCTGATGCTTGGCTGCATGGATGGGGGGGATAATGGAGGAGAAACAAGTGAAAGAATTATATCAAAGGGAGAGAAAAATGAGATGTCTCTCCTAAGGAAGATTTAGGCTCAAAAACAGAGAATGAAATAGAAGTAAGAGACAGCCAAAGGAGAGTTCTAAGGAGATGAAGGCAGTGTGTAGAATGTTTCAGGTAACTCAGAAGGAAACTGCTGGACACATGAGGGACTAAATAAGCTAGGTAGAAGTCTTTGTGATGACAGGCAGAGTCAAAGAGGTGGAAGGCAAGACTACAGATGGAAAGAAAGTGATTGCAGAAGAGAAAAACAATAACTAATTGGAAGGAATGGACACTGAAATGCAGGTGACTCTAGGGAGGGTAGAAAGGATGCAATAAATGAAACAGATCCTTACCATGTGAAATATGTCCCAGGAAAAATTAACATGAAAACTTTACAAACAATGGCTATTTTGGAGCTATGGGTTTATTGAGCTTTTTTCCTTGGGCCTCCACTGAAAAAAGGATTTCCTCAGTTGGACTTTGCCAGTAAACAAATGCCAATCAGTAATTGCATAAATAAATAATTAAATAAATAAATGGGAACAACTGAATCAATTCACAGGACATCAAAGGGCAATACAGTCAAGAGACATTGAGGCAAGTTTCCAAAATTAGCAATATTTTTTTTAACTACTTAATGATGCTCAATAAACTGCATTAAACATAAGTTTAATATCTAAGTTAAAGGAATAAAATGCTAATTTAACAATTGGGAGAATTAAAGGGAATGTATAGTGAAATGGGAAAAGTAAGGTAAAGAACAAACTACAGACAAATGTGAAATAAGTAGCATAGTAATCAGCTAGAAGACTGAAAAGAAAAACAAAATGCTGGAATATTACACCAGACCTGTGAGCAACAGTGGGGAGAGGAGACTAATGCATGGGAATGCTATGATATAAAAATATTGTGATATCAGTACTGGGATGACATTCAATGTATTAGTGTGAGGGACACCTGAAAGGGAACTAAGTAAAATCTTACAAAGCCCATATCTAGGCCATACCCATGTACATGCAAGAGCCAAAAGCCAGAGATCCAGAGGCCAGGGAATGGGAAGAGGGGTCCTAACACAGACATCTCCTGTACAGCACAATATTCAGCTCAGAAGGTAGGCCCAGAGAAAGGGGAATTTTGTTAAACAAGGAGCTCATAACATCTCTGTATTCCTCCCTTATCAGATCAATTATCGAATACAATGCCCCCTTCGGCATGTACCTTGTCAAGCACATGTAGCAGCAGACATTCCTAACCAGGAAAATCCAGGGTCTCAAACTCCTGTCCTATACAGATACGCTAAAAGCCCTGTCCCTCTACTGAGTCTCGTACAGATTGCTCAGAGGTGACCTGTGTCTGGCATACAAGGCCGTCTCAAACCCAGCCTTGATGGAGTTGCTGCATATCCATAAGTTAAACTCCACTCACGCAACCCACATGCAAGGCATCAACCTGGCCTGTAACATTAATAGAACTTGTTGGCGGGAAAGATTTGTGTCCCAAAGATTCCCCCATCTGTGGAAGAGACTCCCTCTCCATGTCAAGCAGAGTACCTCACTAGCCCTTTTTAAGAGGAACATGGACGACTGGATGGGAAACAGAAAATGCACTCCTGGGATCCCTCCTGTGTCCCTGCCGGACAGAGGAAATAACTGACTTTTTGGGAACATGGGTGAAATTCTTGGCAAGGCTTATAAGGACCTCTGGGCTAATAGCCTAGTATCATCCTATGAACCTATGAACCTATGACACATTTGGGGTTCATCAAATCTATCAGAAGAAGGAAAATACAGGGAAAATTAAAGAAGATGGGAAAGATGTTCTATTACAAGAGACAACATTGAAAATCAGAGATGGGAAGATGTGTTATGACTACCCAAAGAGAGAAATGGACTCCAAGGCAGAAGAAGAAGAAAAGAGAATAGCAATTGTGCTTCATATCAGGCTTCAGGTGACTACTGAGAAAGTTATAAACAATGGGATAGGTAGATGGTTCATCTAGCATGGAAGGATGGAAGGTGCAACTTGGACAAGAGGAAACATATTTGCACCAGGCTGGAATGAAAAAAAGATTATACAAGAACTTTTTTGCTAGCTGAACACAGACAAAAAGTGATGGGATAGAGATAATGAGGGGAGACTACATTGTCACCACCGAACCATAAAAAGACAGGTTACACAGAACGAAGGAATATATCACAAAAATGAGAGAAGAACTATCCAAGGGAATGAAAGAGGGAGGATGGCTGGACATATGGAGGAAAAGGTATCCAAACAAGAGGGAAGAGAATTTCACAAGAAACATTTTGGTGCAGGCAAGTAGAGTCGACAAGTTCTTACGAAGCAAAACCTAACGGAAATAATGGAAGAGATGCAAAAACAGGACAAACACATATCAGATCCTGCAACACTGACACTTGCATTAAGTGTGCAGGAACAGAAAATAATGAGAAGGGGTAAAGGTGGCCAGCTAAAAATGACAGGAAGCAGGCAGCAATGAAACACTGCAAGGATTAGTAAAGGAATCGATACAAGACAACGTGAAAGATAGGGTGAAAACAGAAGAGTGTGGGTGGACTGGGATAAAAGTCACCATCAGGGGAAAACTGATGAGTGCAGAAGGAAAGAAAAAAGGTGACTGATGAGATGGAGAGAGAGCTAAAGGTGGTAGAGAAGGAAGCCAGAAGAAATGAAAGTAGACATGAAGCACTACAGATCAGAGAAAAGCAATGCAAATTGAATTAGAGAGTAAAATTATTACATAGCAAGAAATTCAACCATTGTACTGGAAGAACTACTGGTGGGTAGTGGGAGAGGCTAAAAGGAAGCAGACAGAGAGAGAGAGGAACAAGTATGGAAGATAAGGAGAGGACATGGGGCATATTTAGAAAAGGATGAGATAGTCAGTGAAAGATTCCTACTACAGGGAGATTTACAAACAACAGGTAAGATCAGCAGTATCAGAATGAAAATGGAGAAAGAATGTAGATGGATACACCCCCCAACACAAACCATGAAACACATACATCACAAAATCAGTGTGCCATGCAATTACAGCCCTTAAGGCAAAATAACATACCCGCCATACTAGTAATAGGTGACTCTATAGTCAGGCACACTGACATCCCACTCTCTAGCCTGAATAAGGAGAAGGTTACTGTTAGCTGCCTGTTGGGTGTCAGGATCCGCCACATAACACAACCACTCAGGTCACTCCATTACAAGTACAAATACGACTCTGTCATTGTCTATGTTGGTGTGAATGACCAGAGCCGTACCTCCCTGGACTACATGAAAAGAGACATGGAAGAGCTCTCTGATCACGTAGCCCAGGCTGGTTTGACCCTGACATTGAGTAGCATCTTGCCCTTACCAAGAATGATACCATGGTATAAAGAAAAAAATTATCAATTTCAACAATTGGCTAAGTTTCTGGTGTCATTCAAAGGGGATCCAGTGTCTGTTCGCCTGGGATGACATGCTCGACAAGCCACGCTGCTTTGCTAGAGATGGCTTTCACCTGTCACCCTTAGGCTTTCAAATACTGGCCAAGGCTCTTGCCACCCCCATAGTGCCTTTTTTAGGCAAGGCTCAAAAGACAAACCCACTGCCGTAAATAGCACAAGTAACAAAAAACTGAGGGTAATGCTACTCAATGCCAGAAGTCTAAACCTCAAAATGCACGCACTCGAGGCACACCTCAGTATGGAAAAAATCGATATATGTGCAGTAACAGAAACCTGGTTTAAGGGTCCAGAGAGCACCCCAGCACTATCAGGCTACAACTCATACCATACATTTCGGCCACAGAACCCAGACCAAAATACAAAAGGTGGAGACCTATCCATATTCATCAAGGATACCAGCTCCTCCAGGTTAGTGGCACAGCACGATGCTTCAAAGATCATCCACGTTCAACTAACAATGGGCAAAACTGCAATTCAAATTGTAGCTTGCTACAGATCACCCACCATGTCCCAGGACCCCCATTCTGCATTTCTGGAAACACTGGGAAACATAAAAGTCCTACCAAACACCCTAATGTTGGGTGATTTCAGTTACCCAAACATTAACTGGGAGAACTACTCAACTACTAACTCCCTTGCCCGACATTTCCTAGAATTTATAAACTCAAACACCCTGGATCAACTGGTCAACACTCCCACCAGAGGTGACAATGTATTGGACCTGGTCATCACCAACATGGGGGACTGGTGTTCCTCACCAGAGATCAACCCCTCGCTGGTTAGATCTGAGGATAAACAAATCACTTTGGATATCCACATTCTGCTCCAACCCCTGGACAAGGAAACCACTGTGAAAAACTTTTCAAAAGCAAACTTCACATTACTAAAGACCGAGGTGGAAAGTTTCAAAGCCCCCATGCTAAAGGATAATGCTGTCCAAGCTGCAAAATCCTTTACTAATGCATTCTATGGGCACCTACAAGAATGCATGGATCGTGCTATCCCAAGCAAAATCAAGACTCACTCCTCCAAGAAAAGGAAACCAGTCTGGTGGGCCCCTGCCATAAACAAGCTATACAATAGAAGGAGAAAACTAGTACAGAAAAGAGTAAAATCCCAAGAAGGGAAGACATCACTGATCAGTATCAGCAAGAAACTACGATCCCTCATAAAATCATCCAAGGCGAGCTTCGAAAGAAAAATTGCCAAGGACTCCAAAGATAACCACAAGGTATTCTTTAGCTATGTCAAGAATCTAAGTGGCAATGCTCAGATCTGTTCAGAGTTAGTGCAGAATGGCACAAAATACACTGAACCAACCGATATTGCCAACATCCTGGCAGACAGGATCAGTGCAAACTTGAGCCCCCGCTCACCCCCAAAAGGGCCCATAACCATACCAGAAGAATGTAGAGCCCCTGAAATCACAGACACTCAGGTTAAAACAGCCCTCTCCAAAGCCAAAAGCACAGCATCAGTGGGACCGGACAGTGTCCCAGGCTGTGTCCTACATGAGCTCAAAGATGAACTAACCCCTCACCTAAACACACTGTTCAAACTCAGCCTTTCCACAGACTATGTACCCATAGATAGGCACACAGCAATGGTTATTCTGCTCCACAAAGGTGGAGCCACAACAGATCCCGGGAACTATCACCCTATAAGCCTAACTAGCTTGGTCTGCAAGGCTATGGAGCACATCATCATGGATCTCATTAACAGAGACATTGGGAACCTCCAAACACTGGACCCTACCCAGTTCGGCTTTGTTAAGGGCAGATCATGCCTCCTAAACCTGGTGGACTTCTTTGAGACAGTTACCAAGGTTATAGATGAGGGAAAGGTGGTACACACAGCCTACCTAGACCTTGCAAAGGCCTTTGACACCACTCCCCATTCTGATATTATAGACAAGCTCACCAGCCTGAACATAAACCCCTACATCACAAGATGGGTTGTCAACTGGCTCATGGACAGAACCCACATGGTGAGAGTTGTGGGAGCTAGGTCCGACTCTAAACCGGTTATAAGTGGCATTCCCCAGGTCTCAGTCCTAGTACCCCTCCTGTTCGGCATATACTTCTCAGAGGTACAGGCAAGCACAGGAGGACTATGGCTGACCAAGTTCACAGACGACTGCAAACTAGGGACTATAATTGACTCTCTGGCTGACACAGACATCCTCCAAAAGGGTCTCACTGAGACAGATACCTGGTGTCAAAACCATGGCCTCAAGCTCAATGCCAAAAAGTGCATAGTCATCCCCTTTGGAAAAAACAAAGTACTCACAAACTACCACATAGGTCATAGTCCCCTAAATACAGAAAACATAATAAGGGATCTGGGAACACAAGTAGATAGTAGTCTCTCCTTTGGTAATCACATTGCCAAAGTGGTTAGGATATCCTTCTATGTGGCCCACCTAATCACAAAAGGGTTCGCATCCAGATTAAAAGTGGTCATTGTGCCCCTCTACTCATCACTCATCCGACTTATCATAGAGTACAATGCCCCATTTGGGATGTACCTTACAAGACACCTGCAACAGCTAGAAAGACCACAGAAGTACCTCACCAAGAGGATCACTGGCCTCAAACAGAAGCCCTATGCAGCTTGACTGAAGAAACTCCAGCTGTACTCAGTTGCATACCGCCTACTCAGAGGTGATCTCTGCCTGACATACAAGGCCTTGTCCAACCCAGAATTGATGGACATGCTCCACCTAAAGAAAACCTTATCCCATCGAGCCACACGCTCTAGGGATCTAAACCTCACCACAACAATAAATAGGACATGCTGGAGGGATAGATTCCTGTTCCAGAGACTTCCCATGCTTTGGAACAAGATTTCAGTCTATATTAGGCAGAGCTCCTCACTAACACTCTTCAAGAGAAACCTTGATGGGTGGATGGGAAACAGGAAATTTACCCCGGGGATCACTTCAGTGGCTCTGCTGGACAGAGGCACAGGGAACTAATCTAAGGGGGTGGCGAAATCCAACACATTCTGGCTAGGCTTATAAATGCCTTCAGGCAGATAGCCTAGTACCTACCTATGAACCTATATATAATGGAGGAAGAGCAAAGAGACAACTGCAATATGGAGGTGACAAGGGATGAGCTAAGGAAAGCCATATACAAGATAAAAGAGAGAAAAGCTGGAAATCAAGATGGATTCCTCCACAAATTCTATAAATAGGGATGGGAAGAAATGTGGAAAGTACTAGAGAAAGACTACAAGAAAATGACTTGGGTAAATGATCTAAAAGTATGAAGAGGGACTGGATAGCCATGATATCTAAATAGGGAGGATAAAAGAAGGAAGTGGGAAATTATAGGTCTATCTCTTTGATTAATGTCGATGTCAAGATTTTGGAGAGTAAGACCAGATGAAGTGTTGCCAACAATAATACAAGTTGGGTACAGTGGCTTTTTGAAGGAAAGGAAGGCAGAAAAATATGGGGTGCCTGCTGGAATTTATGCAGGTGGGGGGAACTGAAGCAAGAATGTAAAGGTGGGATTGTGTTCTTTTGATTTGCAGCAGGCCTTGATCTGGTAGTGTGGCAATTCCCATGAAATGCACTGTAGGTAGTGGAAAAATTCATATGTTGGATAAAGGCCATGTACAATTACCCATAAACTGAAATACTCATAAATGGAGGAGTATCTGAAGAGGCAAGGATATAGAGAAAGAACAGATGGGGTGCCTGCTATCCCCAAACCTGTTCACACTTGTGATTAAGTAGCTGGCAGTGAAAGTTGGATGCAATTTAGTAATGCCTGAAGAAAAATAGGGGATAAAATTTAAGTTTGTATTATATGCAGAGGATGGCATGTTAATGTCAGATGATGTGTCTACAGCAATGGAACTGTAAGAGAAACTTTTGAGAAGTTTAAGGAAAAGGAGGGACTCAGGTGCAACAAAAAGACAGTGGTCATGATATTAGGAAAAGGGAAGGGGAAAGGCTGAAATAAGCGAGATAAAAGAGGCAGAGTTTCTCAGGTACCTGGGGCTCTATGTTAATGGAATACAGAGAAAAAAACAATACTAACCTAGAGGAATTTAGAAAAAAAGTTAAGGACTACTCTCCAGAGAGGGAGTAAGCAAACTTAATAGTTTCTTGGGAGAATTAATGCAGCAAGGGTGATGATGCTACCAATAATCCTTCACCTACTGCACAGAATACAAATAGACCCAAGGGACAAAAGGCTACAAGACGTAAAGGACTGGGCCAATAAAGTCAAAAAAAGAGTGAGCAAGTCATAAATGAAAATGAATAGGAAAAGAGGGAGCTGGGAGCTCCTGCATATCCTTATGCATGCACTGACATGCATCATAATTGACTAGACAGAAACAGAAGAGCATGTTAAGCAAAAGAAAGTAGTGGAGAGAAAGATGTGGCAAAACTTCAAGTATATGGATGAAGCAGAAGTAAAATAACTGGGATGCAAGAAGTGGGGTACAGAGAACCTCAAAAAGTATGAGGACAGAAGGGTGGGTAGCAAAGATAAGGAAGAAAAATGAGGAAATCTGGAGGAGATGAGCAAAAGCTAAAGAGTAAGACCTGGTACACAGAGAAAAGGAAAGTCTGGAAAGATTTAAAACAATGGAGACGTTAATGCAAACATACAGAATACCAGAGGATCATTGGTGGAACTACTTACTAGTCAGGAGCACTGGAAAAAGAATACATGGAAGACAACTGGTCACCACTCCCACAAGAGGGAACAACATATTGGACCTGGTCATCACCAACACGGGGACTCTATGTTCCACACCAGAGGTAAACCCCTCATTGGTAAGATCAGACCATAAACAAATTTGCCTGGACATCCATATCCTGTCCCCACCCCCAGCCAAGGAAATCACTGTAAAGAATTTCTCAAAAGCCAGCTTTGCACTTCTCAAGACTGAGGTGGAATCCTTCAAAGCCCCTGGTCCAGAGGATAATACAACCCAATACACAGAATCCTTTACAAATGCATTCTATGAGCACCTGCAGGAATGCATGGATTGTGCTATCCCAAATAAAACCAAGACTCACTCCTCCAAAAACAGGAGACCGGTCTGGTAGACCCCAGCCATAAATAAGCTATACAACAGAAGGAGGAAGCTACTACATGACAGAGCAAAATCCCAAAAGGGAAGGCATCTCTGATCAGTATTAGCAAGAAACTTTGATCCCTCATAAAATCATCAAAGGCCAGTTTTGAAAGAAAAATTGCCCTAGACACTAAAGATAATCACAAGGCCTTCTTTAGTTATGTCAGGAACATGGGCGAAAACTCCCAGATATGCTCTGAATTGTTGCATAACGGTACAAAATATACCGAACCTACAGACATAGCCAACATCCTGGCAGACAGATTCAGTGCAAACTCCCCCCCTTCCTCCCCAAAGGAGCAAATGCCTATCCCACCTGAATGTAACCTCCCTGACATCACAGATGCACAGGTGAAAGCTGCCCTCTCCAAAGCAAAAAACACAGCATCTATGGGACCGGACGGTGTCCCAGGCTGTGTCTTAAACGAGCTCGAAGAAGAACTGAACCCTCACATTAAGTCACTGTTCAAACTTAGCCTGACTACAGGATATGTACCCAAAGAATGTCATACAGCTACAGTGGTCCCACTTCACAAAGGTGGTGCCACAATGGACCCCGGAAACTATCGCCCCATAAGCCTGACTAGTCTGGTCTGTAAAGCTATGGAGCGTATTATCATGGAACTCATAAACAAAGACATTGGGAGCCTCCAGACAGTGGACCCTACTAAATTTGGCTTTGTTAAGGGCAGATATTGCCACTTAAACCTAGTTGATTTCTTTGAAACAGTTACCAAAGCCATAGATGAGGGCAAGGTAGTCCATACAGCCTACCTGGACCTCGCAAAAGCCTTCGACACAATACCCCACTTGGGCATCATAAATAAGCTTACCAGCTTAAATATCAACCCCTATATCACAAGATGGGTTGCAAACTGGCTCAGAGATAGAACCCACATGGTCAGAATCGCAGGAGCCATATCCGAATCCAAACCAGTTACAAGTGGGCACAGTTCTGGGACCTCTCTTGTTCGGTATATACTTCTCTGAGGTTCAGGCTAACACGGGGGGATTATGGCTGACAAAGTTCGCAGATGACTGCAAACTGGGGGCCATAACTGAATCTCCAGCTGACACAAGCATCCTCCAAAAGGGTCTCACAGAGACGGATGCTTGGTGCCAGAGCCATGGCCTCAAGCTAAATGCTAAAAAGTGCATAGTCATCCCCTTTGGGAAAAACAAGGTGCCCACAGATTACCACATAGGTGGTAATCCATTAAGTACGGAAGAAGTAATTAGAGATTTGGGGACCATCGTAGATAGTAATCTCTCCTTTGATAATCACGTTGCCAAAGTGGTTAGAAAGACCTTCTATTTAGCCCACCTTATCACGAAAGGGTTCGCATCTAGATCAAGAGAGGTCATTGTGCCCCTCTACTCATCACTCATCAGGCCCATAATTGAATACAATGCCCCTTTTGGGATGTACCTTACCCGACACCTGCAGCAACTGGAGAGAGCCCAAAAGTACCTCACCAAGAGGATCATGGGCTACAAACAGATGTCCTATGCAGCTCGACTAAAGAAACTCCAGCTCTACTCAGTTGCTTACCGCCTACTCAGAGGCAATCTATGCCTGATGTACAAAGCCACGTCAAACCCAGAATTAATGGGCATGCTCCACCTCAAAAAACCCAAGTCCCTTAGAGCTACACGCTCCAGGGACCTAAACCTCAGCACAAAAATAAATAGGACATGCTGGAGGGACAGATTCATTTCCCAGAGGCTCCCCTCACTCTGGAATCGAATCCCAATTCATGTTAGACATAGCCCCTGGCTGACCCTCTTCAAGCGAAATCTGGACGCGTGGATGGGAAATCACAAATTCACTTCTGGGATCTCTTCTGTGTCCCTGCTAGACAGAGGCACAGTAAACTAATCTTAAAAGGGTACCTTCTGTGACCTACTTTACAGAGGCACAGTAGGCTAATCTAATAGGGAGGCGGAAGCCAAATACACTCTGGCTAGGCTTATAAATGCCCTAGGGCAGATAGCCTAGTATCTACCTATGAACCTATGAACCTATGAACAACAAGTGAAAGGAAAAGGAAGGCAAAGAAGGCAAAAGGAAAGAGGATGACACTCTGGAGGAAGTGAAAGATGTTAGGGAGGCAAAGAACTAAACTGATCTATGAAACATTAATGCAAAGAAGGGACAAGGTCAAAGAAAAAAGAATGAGAAAGACTTGGGAAAGGGATGATGGATGGAAAGGAGTTGCAGGAGGTAACTATTTGAAATGCCGGGACCCACTAAAGCGAGTCCCGAAATGCAGAGACTGAATGGCCGAAAGATTGGACTTACATATACTAAGTTCGAGATGCTATTTCTTAGCCTATTGCCTTTTCTCGGAGATATGGTGACTCAGAGTTGGTATATATAAGTTTGGGGGGTGGGGAAGCTTACCCTCTTCATTAATTGCGCAGGGGGTTTGCCCCCTTGCAAAAAAAAAAGTTTAAAGGAGAAGAGTGATTTTCAAGATTCACTCTTCTCCTGTGTTTTCAGTCTTTTTTTGGCTTGTCGGAACTTGCCATTTTGAGTGCCAACATTTCAATAGGGAGCCATTGCAGGATACTGGCAAAAAATAATTTAACAGCCCGCATTTGCATTTGTTCCCCCACTTCCTTTAACTAATCTAGTCCAGATACAGATTTGTTGTATCCAGGACTGTTTGTAAGCTCCTGAGCCCCCCAAGCCTTTCTCTGTTGGAGGGAAGCCTTCTAGCTTATCAGTGGGAGTGGTAAGCACTAGGTAACCTATCTACCACATAAGGAGTGGTTTCTTGCCCAGAAATTGTAGTTATTGGCCGTTTGGGCAGTTTTTCCATCTCTCTCAACTTTGATTTAAAAGCCTGCATTTGCACTTGTTTCCAACTTTTCCTATAACTAATCTAGTCCAGATACAGATTTGCTGTATCCAGGACTATTTGTAAGCTCCTGAGCCCCCAAGCCTTTCTGTGTTGGAGGGAAGCCATCTAACTTATCAGTGGGAGTGGTAAGCACTAGGTAACCTATCTGCCACATAAGGAATGGTTTCCCAGAAATTGTAGTTAATGGCCGTTTGGGCAATTTTTCCATCTCTCTCTTAACTTTATGATTTAAAAGCTGCATTTGCACTTGTTTCTTTCCTGTAACTGGTCTACTTCAGATACAGATTCTTGGTTTTAGCACTTGAATTTGCTTATTCATGCTCAGCACTTGTTCAGAATTTGTTGTAAGCACTCAATAAGTTACAAATTACTACAGCACTTAGCCTTCCTCATTACCTAGAGGAAACCAGTTTTTGTACTCACTTTCCTCACTTGTCTAGAGGAAATAGTTTTTTTATTCAGGCATGTCCAAGGGTCAGCTCCCAGTGTTCTCTCCTGTCTATCTGATGAATCTGCACATCTTGGGGCAATGTAGCAATTGCCTCATGTACACAGACATCCCTCTCCTCCTACCACCCAACACTACAGCCTGTGAAAGATGCATTTATTTAGCCAAACTGGAGATAAAGCACTCTCCATCCAAGAATGAACTTGACAGTCAAGAGGAGAAGGTAAACACTTGCACCACACCACACTTATCACATAGTCTCACTAAACCTACACCACCAAAATCCACACATAGAAACACAAAACCATTCACAAAGGCCCTCAATAATAATCTGCTCAAGCAACAAAGACCTCCAAAGCAGAAATGCAATCAACCTCCACCCCCCCAACACAACCCAAATGACACATAGCCCACAGACTCAGTGTGCCACTCAATCCCAGCCCATAAGGCAAAACAATGTACCCAACGCACTAGTCATAGGTGACTCTATAGTCAGGCACACTGAGTGGGACATCAGTGTGCCTGACTCTATAGTCAGGCGCACTGATGTCCCACTCACCAGGCTAAACAAGGAGAAGGTTACTGTCAGCTTCCTGTCCGGTGCCAAGATCTGCCACATAACCTATGCACTCAGGTCACTCCACAAGTACAAATATGACTCCGTCATTGTCCATGTTGGTGTGAACAACCTGAAACGTATCTCCCGGGACTACATGAAAAGAGACATGGAAGAGCTCTCCGATCTTGTAGCCCAGACAGGTATGACCCTAGCCCCGAGTAGCATCCTCCCATTGCCCATAATGATACTGCAGTACAAGGACAAAATGATTGACATCAACAATTGGCTAAGCTTCTGGTGTCATTCTAAGGGGATCCATTATCTGTCTGCCTGGGACAACGTGGTCGACAGACCACGATGCTTTGCAAGAGATGGCCTGCACCTGTCACCCCTGGGATTCCAGATACTGGCTATGGCTCTTGCCACCCCTATAGTGCCTTTTTTAGGCAAGGTTCAAATGACAAATTCACCACCATAACAGGAACAGGCAAGCAAAAACTGAGGGTAATGCTACTCAATGCTAGAAGTCTAAATCTCAAAATGTACTCCCTCGAGGCACTCCTTAAAATGGAGAACATCGATATCTGTGCAGTGACTGAGACCTGGTTCAAGGCTCCAGAGTGCACCTCTGCATTACCAGGCTATAACACATACTGCACTTTTCAGCCATCTAACCTGGAATGGAACACCAAAGGCGGAGGTGTGTCCATATCCATTAAGGATATCCACACCTCCAGGCTAGTTGCTCAGCATAATGCATCTGAGATTATCCAAGTGCAACTAACTCTGGGCAAAACTGCAATCCAAATTGTAGCTTGCTACAGCTCCCCCACCATGTCCCAGGATTCCCACTCCTCTTTTCTTGATATACTGGAAAATATTAGGGTTCGACCAAACACCCTAATAATGGGCAATTTCAACTACCCCAGCATTAACTGGGAAAACTACTCATGTACCAACTCCTTTGCTCAACGCTTTATGGAATTCGTAAATTACAATGCCCTGGATCAACTTATCCACACCCCCACCAAGGGCAACAATATCCTAGACCTAGTCATTACCAACATGAGTGACCGGTGTTCCACACCTGGTCAACTCCTTGTTGGTCAGATCCGACCATAAGCTAATTACCCTAGATATTGACATCCCACCCCCATCCCCATTAAGGAAACCACGGTAAAAAATTTCTCCAAAGCCAACTTCATTCTTCTTAAGATAGAAGTGGTGAACTTCATGACACCCATGCAGATAGACAATACAGTTATGACTGCTGAATCCTACACAAATGCACTCTACAAGCACTTACACGAGTGCATAAATCGTGCTATCCCAAACAGAACCAAGATGCTATCCTCCAAAAAAAGGAATCCAATCTGGTTGTCCCCTGCCATAAACAAACTCTACAACAGAAGGAAGAAACTGCTACAAAAGAGAGTAAAATCCCATGAGTGGAGGAGCTCCCTGGTCAGGCTCAGTAAAAAGCTAAGATCCCTTATAAGATCCTCCAAAGCTAGCTACAAAAACAAAATCACCACTGATTCTAAGGACAACCAGAAAGCATTCTATAGCTATGTCAGGAATATCAATGGCAACACCCAGATCTGCTCTGAGTTACAGCACAACAACATGAAAATTACAGAAACAACTGATATTGCCAACATCCTGGCAGATAAGTTCAGTGCTAACTTTACCCCCCACCTCCACCCCCTAAAGGGCCCATATCTATACAGGAAGAATGCAGAGTCCCTGCAATCACGACTATGCAGGTAAAAGCTGCACTCTCTAAATCCAAAAACAGAGCATCCATGGGAATGGACAACATCCCAGGCTGCGTTTAAAATGAACTTCAGAATGATCTGGCTCCTCACCTAAGCACCATGTTCAGTCATAGCCTCACATTAGGTTCTGTGCCCACTGAATGGCACACAGCAACAGTTATCCCACTCCACAAAGGGGGGAGCCACCACATATCCCGGGAACTATTGCTCTATTAGCTTGATGAGCCTGGTCTGTAAGGCCATGGAACATATCATCATGGAACTCATAAACAAAGACATTGGTAACCTCCAGACTCTGGATCCCACCAAGTTCAGGTTTATGAAAGGCAGATCATCCCTCCTGAACCTGATTGACTTCTTTGAAGCAGTCACCAAAGCTGTAGATGAGAGTAAGGTGGTTCACACAGCCTATCTTGACCTCAACAAGGCTTTCAACACCATCCCCCATTCTGAAATTATAGATAAACCCACTAAACGAGGTATAATCCTTACATCACAAGATGAGTTGCCAATTGGCTCACTGACAGAACCCACACTGTAAAATTTGCAGACTCCAAATTTGACTTCAAACCAGTTACAAGTGGAGTACCACAGGGTTCAGACCAGGGACTTCTCCTGTTTTGTATCTACTTCTCTAAAGTACTGGCTAACACAGAAGGCTTTTGGCTAATGAAGTTCACAGATGACTGCAAACTAGGAGCCATAGTTGAGTCCCCAAATGATGTGGACATCCTTACAGAAGGGCCTCACTGAGAAAGATGCCTGGTGTCAGAGCCATGGCCTCAAGTTCAATGCCAAAAAGTGCATTGTCATCCCCTTTGGTAAAAACTCTGTACCCATGAACTACCACACAGGCGGCAGTCTATTTAATGCTGAATGTGTAATAAGAGACTTTGGGACTCAGATGGACAGTAGTCTCTCCTTTGATAATCACATCACCAGTAGTCAGGAAATCCTTCTCCGTGGCACACCTCATCACAAAAGGGTTCTCATCCAGGAAAAAAGAGGTCATTGTTCCCCTCTACTTGACACTCATTAGACCCATTATAGAGTACAACACCCCTTTTGGAATGTACCTCACAAGACATCTGCAGCAGCTGGAAAGGCCACAGAAGTACCTCACAAAAGAGGATTACTGGCCTCAAACAGATGCCCTTCACTGACCATCTCAAGAAAACCCAGCTTTACTCCATAGTATATCACCTACTCCGAGGTGATCTCTGCCTAACATATAAAGCTATGTCAAACCCAGAGCTGTTGGACATGCTGCACCTAAAGAAATCCCAATCTATCCGAGCTACATGCTCTAGGGACCTAAACCTTGTCACCATAATAAAAAGGACATGCTGGAGGGATAAATTCCTGTCCCAGAGACTTCCCATACTCTGGAACAAGCTACCCATCTATGTCAAGCAAAGTTCCTCATTAGCACTCTTCAAGAAAAATCTTGATGAGTGGATGAGAAATAGGAAGTACACCCCAGGGATCACTTCTGTGGCTGTGCTCAACAGGGGCACAGTAAAAAACTTTCTTGGGTGGCGTAAGACAGGGAACCTTGTTGGCTAAGCTTACTTAGGCCCTTGGGCCAATAGCCTAGTACCTACCTATGAACTTACGAACCTATAAGTGAGGCATATGCAGAAAGTAACCAGAGTGGGAGATCAAAGCCTGAGTACTGCCTAGATGGTATTTAACCCCAATGGGACTGATAAAGGAAGGCAGAAATGAGCATAGTAGATGCTGGAGGTGTCAGAAGGAAGAGGCAGGAATGATATACATGTTCAGGGACTCTGGGAAGGCACAAAAAGTCTTGACGCAGGCACAAACATTTCAGGAGATATTTCAAAAGGAAGAAAAGTATATTTGGGAAATCTTTATATGGGGCATGAAGAAATAGGGCAGTATCTGGAAAAGAAGAGAAATGGACATTATCAGACTGCTGAGTACCGAAGGTAAAGCCATCATCTCTCAGAACTGGTAATGGACAAAAAATAGTATTGTACGAATTACACAAGAGGTTCCTGGACCTGGGGAGAAGATGGCAAAAACGTACAAGATTGAGGAAAGGAGGGAAAGGAAAAATGAAAAGAAAAATCCAAAAGAAAGAGGTTTTAAAATACTACAACACTGAAAATTATACCAGGAGGAAGGACAGTGAAAACCCAAAGTGAAACATGTCCTAGCCTCATACAACACCTTGTCTCGGTTTATTTGTTCAGATCTTAATTTTTGCCAAAAATAGCAAAAATGTCATCTTTCATGTAGAGTCACAGTAGCTCATGTGAAAAAGAAATTTTGTCAATCTGGGGTTTGCTTAGCAACATCTAAAAGCACAGTCCCTAAACATGTTAATTCCACTTAAGATACAGATTTAATTAATTTGTGTATTACTGTTATCCAGAATGTACTTGGAATGTACTTGTTAACAGTCAATGTCAGTGTTTATTTTATCTGCTTTTACAAAATTATTACAACTAATGACGCTATATTTGCCTCTGGCCCAGATGCTATGCATATCCTAGTTAGAATGTCTAATAAAATATTAGTGTTCTACTGGTATGAAACCTATGAATTAATCATTAGGGCAGATTCAATAAATGTTACATGATTTGCTAAGACCATGTGCACATCACATAGCAACACGCACATGGCAGCGCACTGTTTTGTATTCAGTAAGCGGCTCTACAGTGTGTAGATACACGCAACCATAGTAAACACTGTGGAATGCTAATTACAGCATAAGCAGCTGAACTGTATGCTAATCAACTGGTCTAAAATACAGAAGTTATTCAACAAGCTATAAAGCAACTGTGTAAACTCAGTGCTGGTTTTCCCTGAGAAATTCAAAGACCAAATATGTCAAATGTACAACTGTTCCAAAATCATGTACATATTTACCGCAAAACATTCAATTTTATGCAATTGCCAATCACATCTACTTGTGGCCATCACTCCCCTAGAGTGTCTATGGGCCATCCTAGAAAGCTAACTCCCCAGTGTCATTGACAATATAGGATATTTCCATTTCACTGAAATGACAATAGAAGAGTGTAAAGAGAAAAACAATTGTAACATTAGCATTTGTGATGACAGTTAATAAGGCTGTGCATCTGAGAAAGTAAAATGCCCTTACAAATGTGCCTATGCCATTAGTAAACTTCTAAGAAGTGCGTACAGATAAAAGCAGCATTTGCTAATGCATGTATATATATATATATATATATATATATATATATATATATATATATATATATATATATATATATATATATATATATCAGAATTTTTCTTTGTGACATGTGAGCATATCCCATATATAACTGAAAAATGGAAGCATACCTTATGGAGTTCAATAGTCTTCTGTGCAGATAAATACCAAAGTAATATCTTCTTCTGTGTTATCCACATAAACAAGTCTCACCTTCAGGTTCCCTAGCTACACCAGTCCTTTTTTGTAGTGTAGTTTCAGGGCTGTGAGCATGGTGAAGATGCAACCGTGAATGATTACTGGTAGGAAATAGGAAAACACAACAGCAATTCAGACTCTCTTACCTCCAGTGGGTGTTTCAGCCAGGTTAGACTTATAAAGTGTAGAAGTAATTGTATCAAGGTTTTAAATGTAAGTAAACAGCACACATTTCAGTTTCTGTTCAGTAACACCCAACCTCCCCTTCATTTTTTGACAACTGTATATTATTGTCATTTAATATCTTAACGCATTTCAAGGACAATGATGCATAATGCCTTACAGACTGCATGTCTCAGATTACTGGTCAGATAAGACAATAATGAGAAACAAACAGAGACAGATATCAGAGCTGCATGTATGCAAACAATAGTCTTAAATGGTTGTGTGATCACTCAGTGTACATCTGAAATTAATACATATACAAACAACTGTTATATGTGTTGTTAATACTGTGGATGATGTATGCACAATGATTTTCATTCTCTGATGCAAAGCTATTTCTGTGGCAAAGAGGAATAAGACACCCTTACTGTGTTTTCAAGGTTTATTGGAGTGAGAGTTCAAATCCAGACCTACGTAAAAATATTAACTAACATAAACTTTTGTAGTGCTTTTACTTAATAGATTTCCTTTCCTCCTTTCTCATATTTTTTCCTTTTTTTTTTTTTATTTAATTCCAGTGTTTGTGCGACTTAGCTCAAACAGGAGAAATGGAGAAACACAATAAATGTCATGTTTAGTTTTGTTTTCCTCACTTGTATGATGGTTAGCAGAGTGCAAACTTGGACTATTGGCCCACACAGGAAGCAGTCAGAACACCTGCAGAGAGGGTATAGACAGTCAAAATTTCGAAAGGGATACATTGTTCCATTTTTTGCTTTCCATCGCGCAACACCACTTAGATATATTGCACGGCAGTTAGCAAGCTTCCCCAACATCTGCAGCCATCGAATACCTGCAGAGAGGAAGCAGTCAACACTTTCAAAATGGATACAATGTATCAACTGTGTGTTGGACACTGTGCAAACTCGGTAAGCAGCATTGCGTGGTGGGTAACACACATAAGTTACTAATGAATAGGGAAATAGCTAATGTAATCTAATCTAATCTAATTAATTATTTCACCCTAAAGAACTATCTACTAAATACCCCTGCATATATCCAAATAGATAAACATCCTAGTCTCCTTGAGCCTTCCTCTAGCTTACCACAATCTTTACCCATCAAAACCAGTAGGAAACTCTTTTTGATCTATAAGTTACTTTAAACAACTTTGTTCTTACTATAATCTCACTAACCTTAACTATCATTCTAATCCCTCATCTCTTTAAAACTACCCCACTAGTGATTTTTCTTTCCTTTTATTAATTCATTTAACCTAATACTACCACTCTTCTGATCTTTTCCTTTTTTAACTTTCAACCTATTTCAATATTTACAAAAAAGTGTGTGTGTGTGAGTGTGTGTGTCTCTGTGTGTGTATCTTGTAAATTATTAAATTTTTCTCTCTGATATTATAACTTCTCACAGTTTATTAGTTTGTTTCTCATTTTGTTATGTTGTACTGTATTGTACTGTAATTTCTGTAAATTCTGTAAATTCTTGGAAAATACTGTGTAATCATAATGCGTTTGTGGAGCCTTTCTCCCTGGGCCTCTGCTGAAAATGGGCTCCTGTCCCAGTCAAACTTTCCCAGTCAACAAAAGTTAATAAATAAATCAATAAAATAAATAAATATCCAACTGTTATTTAACTCTTCCTGTGGCAGCAGTTGTAAGTGTAGGGCTGTAATGCAGATGGTCCGGGGATGTGTGTGTGTATCTTGTAAATTATTAAATTTTTCTTTCTGATATTATAACTTCTCACAGTTTATTAGTTTGTTTCTCATTTTGTTATGTTGTACTGTATTGTACTGTAATTTCTGTAAATTCTGTAAATTCTTGGAAAATACTGTGTAATCATAATGTGTTTGTGGAGCCTTTCTCCCTGGGCCTCTGCTGAAAATGGGCTCCTGTCCCAGTCAAACTTTCCCAGTCAACAAAAGTTAATAAATAAATCAATAAAATAAATAAATATCCAACTGTTATTTAACTCTTCCTGTGGCAGCAGTTGTAAGTGTAGGGCTGTAATGCAGATGGTCCGGGGTTCTAATACAGGAAGTGCAACATATTTTACTGTTGTAATGGTTCAGTTTATAGTAATGAATAGAAAAATATCCAAGCACTATTTCAATATTCCTGTGGCACCAGGTGTAAGTATAGGGCTGCCATGCACATCATCCTGGGTCCTAATACAGGAAATTGCAGATACATTTACTGTGGTTCCAGTTTACATTATATTAAATTAAATATCACGTATAACAATTTATACATATTTATAAATAGTGGAGCTGATATGAATTATATGTATGAGGGATAATACACCATTACAGTGTTTTGAAGGTTCAGATATATGACTGACAGTATACTGTCTACTATGTTTCTATAAGTATATATCTGTTATCTGGGCTTGGATGAACTTCACATTGAAATAAGACACATGCACAAAAGGAATGTATATACAATGACCTTGTCAGGTCACACACATATTCATTCATTTATTTATTTGATTTGTTTACCGGGATGGTACAGCTGAGCCAGACGTACCCATTTTCAGTGGATTCCCAGGAAGAAAATCTCCACATATAATGCATTTCACATACAATACAGAATTTACATTAATAAAGACATTTAGTACATATTATTGGTAGCTTATACAATTGGTGAAAAAAGTACATAAGTAATCATTCTCACATCAAAGATATTATACATGCAATACACAGTATATACATGAAAACATTTCATATGAGTAGTTTTCAGCTAGCAAAATTTATATAGAACACTTCATGCAGTGGGTGCAAAACAGATATAGGAATAAATAATACATGATTAAGATCTCAGTCTGTCATCTGTATTTATAAATGATTCATGACTATGTCTGAGAAAAACTTCTGTGGCAAAGATCAAAAATCACCAATGTGAAAGAAAATGTTTTGTCCCTTACACATAGGTTTGAATCCCACCCTGTAAAAATCAGCAGTTTTAGCAGTGTATAAAGCCAAACAAACATGTGTTAGGTCATGAAATTTATGTCCTCAGTGCATGTCTGCAAAGTTAAATCACCTAACAGTTACAGCAGCAGACACCCCTCAAACTAATGTCAAGTGTCAGATAAACCTTCCAATTTTCAAAACTCCATTCCTCCCTGTTTGGCACTGTTGCTCTCCAGTTAACATTGCGGAAATGCGGTTGGCATCATTGCTCATGTTTGTGCATTACCAGTAAACTCAATAACAGAAATTGGTGGGAAATCATAATTTGCTATTGCACTGCTTTGGAATTAGACATGTCTGGTGTTACAGGGTAAGATGCCAGTTCAAAATATTTATTGGACTTCTGGTAAATTGCCACGGCCAAAGATTTTTGCAGGGGAAGTATTCTGGTTCCCAGTACAAGTCTGAGGCTTGAAATAGTCTGGCTGAGGCTGCTTCCAGTGTGACTGGTATCCCATGCACTGTAGAACAATGTAGGCACCATTTTAATGATCTAAAATGGCATAAGCGGGATACACTCAGCTAGTGGTTGGATGGGTTTCCAACTAGCAATATCTCACAGTTGTGTAAGTATGCTAATAAAGAGAATTTATAATACATAGATAGCTAAATATAGGCAACACTGGTATGCATAATGCTCTTCTGTTTTTTTCTTTTCACAGCTAATTCTGAAATAGCTGTAAATAGGTAGGCCCATGTTGATTATCTAGAGAGAATGAGGGAAGCAAGTGGTATGCAGCACAAGATAGGTAGTATTATAGCTTTAAAATTTAAAGAAAAATATTTTAATTTCTGTACAGAAATAGCAAAGTAAGCATGATTATCCTAATTGTAAAAGCAAGCATGTTTGCATCAGTCTATAGCACAAACCAACTTTAGGAGTCAAGTGTAAGACTATAGTCAGGTGGTGGGTTCAAATACCATGAGTAGCAAATATAAAATTCTTTATTAATAGTACATAAATTAAATTATACACAAGTGGCATAAATGCCCTGCTGTTAACTTTAATCTGTATAATTGGACTGAGCATATGTTCAATATCTGCACATTGCAGAGATTACTTTGAGTAATCTGTAATTATAGTTTGTAGTTGTTAGGAAATATGCTTAAATGTAAAACTTCAGATAAAATAGTTGTATTATTGTGATAATTCATTGTATTGTCAAATATGACAGCACTAATTGTATCTTCTTTTTCTCTCACCCCAACCCTATCTCTTTTTTTTTTTATTTTCTATGTGTCATTAAAATGTCTCCATGTCATTCATTTGTAACAGATCACTAAATACTTCACAGCACAGGTAGGTAGGCCAACCCCAGTGGCACAGCCTGCCCTTGCTCCACCAGCTCCAGCACTGATGCTCAGCACATCTGGGACCCAACCTGGCAGTACTGCCTGTGCTGCCACTGTACTACCTGCACTCTCAGGTAGCACTACTCTGGCAGCTGGTGCTGTGGTACCCTCCAGGAGTACTGGTAGAGGTGGAGATTTCATCAATCACCAGGAGATGCCAGGGTTGGTGCATAGTACCATGCACAGCACCATTGGTGTATGCCTACACCAGATGGAAATGCTGCTTTCCGTCATGGCCCATTTGAGGGAAAGACATCAAGCACTCCAGAAGCCAGTGGAGTAAGGGGTCAGTGATGACAGTCCTGTGGGTGAGGACTAGATTCTCACTGTCCACATGCTTGACATGCATGGGCTTGCATTATCCCCTCCCTCACCCCAATTCTGGTGTCGCCCAAGCATTTGTATCTCTCACAGTCCCTGTGTCCTGTCTTATTTGTCCTGTTTGTTTGCATTTGCTTCCTCACCTACCCAACTTACCTGACCCAGAAATACCAACATCCCTTACCCAGCTTTCCTCTCTTACTGAAGTTAAAGAAAAATTTACACCTGTCCCACAAAAAAATATTGTCCCATGCATAGCTCTCCATTTCACGCATGTGTCTTCTTGACACACTTGATTTGGTCCAATTGGCTACAGAACATGATTGTGTTGTTGTCACCCTTCTTTGTGGAGGTGACAGTCCAAATTCAGCTAATATTCTGTACATGTTTTCATTTTACACTGTTGAAGAAATGGATAACTATGTTTTTACCTACCTCCCTCCTACACATTTCTATATTGGTTTCCCTTTGCTCTTTCCCCTGCTTGCCCCCCCATTTCACCACTTTCCTGTCTATCCCATTTTAACACTATAATCTGGTCAAATATAGAATCCTGCACAACACTCATAACTAACTAAAAATGCAACTGTGATATTGGTATAATACTGACAGTATCAACACACGCCAAAGATTGCTGCCACATCCAAGACAACACATGAGGTGCAACAAAAACATGGGAGGATTTGTTACATTATGAAAATAAATGCACAACCCAATGATAATGTAGACATCACACCCTATAAGCAGACCAAGTGGTATGTAACCTGTGTCCTGGGGTAGATGGTATGTAGAACATCCACCAGCATGAGGCTACAATTGTGACTACTCCCTTGCATGTAACACAACTACTGAGTATGTACAGGACATCCAAATCAAAGGCCATAATATCACAATGTGTAACTGAAGTGTACCACCTTTGCCATGGTGAGCTGTCACGCATCTTATTGGCCATACCTAGATATTCAGCCTAGCTAGCCTATATTGATCATAATGTCACATAGAGGTATAACAGTGTCCTTCCTAACACAGATATTACAGGGTCAGGACAGTGTGCTAGATTACCCTAATAGATTGCTGGCATGTCATAATAGTTTTACAAGTATGTTCATGCAGAACCATCTATGATCACTCAGAGACATGGGATTACTGGTGGAATTATTCTGATATTGTCCATGATTGTGTGGGCTTCATTTTACTGTTGTCCATGAGCCTATAAATGTGTCACACTTGTTGGATACCTCTGCTGACATTATAGTCATATTCAGGCAAATCATTTTGCCGAGCTTTACAATATTCACCTAACCCGAATTATATATAACATCTCTGATAAATGTCCTCGCCATTGTTCATGTCAGGATGCTTATATCACAAAGATGTATTCTCCATTGTTATGTCACCTTGCCTGACAGTCACATAATATACATTTTCACAGTGCAGTACATACTACATCATGCTATGTGATTAGTGCTCTTGCCATAACTGTCTTCCATTTACATACCCTCATCTGCTGTATATTACAATGTTTCACCTGCCCTCTTTCACAGTGTTCATTCCTACAGTTCATCTCTGTGTCCCTATCCAATACACACACTTCCCTTGACTGTTTATTTTAAATGGCAGTCCATGTACTGTTACAGATCATTTATACAACTTTTGTATAGAATGCCTGGAATCCATGTTACTTTACATGGTTTCCTGGCCTACAACACTGTTGCCAGCCATGAAACAGTGGCTGTTTACATTTAAACGTGGTGCACGGCGTGGTGCACAGCTGCTCACCAAGCAAACACATAAATTCGGTATAGACTTTGTGCAAAGCCTACATGGAGTTTATGAATCCTACTGATTATCTTTCCTGAGTCATAAAATTAAATATATATATATATATATATATATATATATATATATATATATATATATATATAAATATATATATGAGTATACTATGTGAATAGCAAGTAAACCTTGTAACTGAATACTCTCAATGTCAATTTTGTTTCAAAGTTCATGCAATTAATAACTTCAAAATAATTTTCATTTCTGTAAATATCTGGGCCATTAGATGCACACAAAATGATTATGTTCCAAAGAAAAGCAGAAGATCTTGAATTCCATTTTGTACCCTGAAGTTTTAAGATTTGCTATCCCTTTTTCTAAGGTTAAATTCACATATTTTTATTTTATGAAAAGGGTCAGCTTGCTCTACGGGAGATAGTGGGATGGGGATAACAGTAGTGGGGGAGGGATACAGAGCTGCCTTTACACAATTGTGTGGATGGCCTGAGAAGTTATTGCCAGTGGATCTATCCAACATACCCTTTTCATTTTCTCGCCATTTCTGCCTCCCGAAGGCTCATTTCCACTTGCTCTGCTGAAGTCTGTTCTAGCAGCAATAGGAGAGACAATATATGGAAGAATAATTTCTGTTGTATCTTGTGATGGGCTATGAAAGAGCTGCTTGATCATCCCCATTATTTTCTTTCAGATTTTTTTTTTTAATGTGAGGGGGAACAAGCTCCCTGTATGGAATTACATTTTTTTAGCTGGCTTTTTACATCATCAAGAAGGGTCTGGATACTTATTCAGGCATATTTTGTGAACACTGGCCCCATGGATGCTGTCCTGGACATTGCAGCTACCATCTTGTATATACATTGTATGACATGTTTGCCCACTTTCTGCTTAACTTGAGCCAACCTGGACAATTGAACTCACAGCGTTTCATTCTTGCCTCTGTAGAGTAATCTTCTCAATTTGTTTCAGGATCTCTCCTTGATAATTTGCCACATGAGTCTAACAAGTAATGGTCCTGAAACAGAGGATGGTATATGTATACACTTTCTTCCCAAACCTGACTAAAACCCTAATCTCTGTCTCTTGGAAAGGTATTGAATCCCCTGGCCACAACTAGGGAATCCATGGCTATGTCTCCTATCCGATTCTTGAAAATGAACTGGAAGGCTGAGGAACCCTGCAGAACCTATTAGACTTGGAGCAGGTAACTGAGAGTTAGGCTTCAATGAAACAGTACTGGGCATACAGTGGTGGATTTAGACTTGTCCAATAAAGGCCCAGTAGGTTTAGATACCTTTTTGGTCTTTGATGCTTTATGGACTTCCTACTTAAAATGCTTTTTCATAAGCTTGAGGGCCTTCCCAAAGGAGACATCATCTGCTGTTGAGTATAATTAAAGTGTCTTGTCATCATTTCAATCATATCCTGGGGGAGGACGTTTAATTGTTTAAGATGTATTTACTAAATCTCATTAATTTTCAGAAGAAAATCTCAATCTCATTCTATCTTTCTGTTTTTAGAATCTCATTATCTTAAAGGACAAAGTTCTCATTTCCTTTTGCTGGTCTATGAAACTGAAAAGGGGGCTGGGTGGGGATTTGCTCTGAGCTCTGCTATATTGCAAAGACCTCTTCTGCCAGTTTCTTAAAGTTTTATAAGGAGAAGCCTTGCAGAGTAAGAAACAATCAGGCATCAGTTTAAGTGTGGCTTATAAATTATGAAACATGGGGGATGTACGGTGCTCATATGCATGGCTGGCCTTAGGCATAGGCGAACTAGGCAAATGCATAGGGCGCCGTACAGGCCGGCCTCATAAAGGGCGCAAATTTAATGAAATTGTTTTCTCCACTGCATGTTTTTTTTTTTACTTTTTCCTCCACTTTTCCGCCCTTTTTGTAGCACTTGCGCCCTCCCCCCCACTTCCATAATCTAAAGCATGACTTCACCAGCCCCCTACTGTATTCTTCCACTCCCTCCCCCCTGCATCTGTGATCAGTCAGTAGCTACTCTTCTTTAGTTTTATTTAAATCATCCAGTGATGCTTTCGTACCGCCCGCCTCTCATTCTTTTCTTCATTAATAGGATAGAGGTGGGCGGATCTATTAGCTTTCTTCACTTCCTGGACATGCGTGCATCAGTGGCCTGGTTATTTTCACCATGTGGGTGACACGGGAGACAAAGAGCGACTTTTTTTTTTAATTTCCTTTGCTTTACAAGAAGGTAAGTCCAGTTCTTGAGCTCTGTAAAGCAAATTACTCCTTATCAGGCTATTGCTAAAGGCATCGTGTATCGTTGACGTAAACATTGATTTTAATTGAAAATGTTTCTCCTGATCTACTTTCATTTCATTCATTTAAAATTCAGGCTTTTTGTCATATATTCTATATGTACTAAACTAAACCACTCAGTTTGGATTAAGGAATAAGGAATATTACAGTCCTGTACTTCAGGGCAGAATGTCAGCATACCCCTTGTACAGTGTATCAGTCTTTGTCTGGATGGTGGCTTGCTTGTGGTACTGAGTAATGTGCAGTTCATGAACAGAATGTGTGGTCATTGGTACATGCCCGGTGCACTGTTATTCCATCTATGCCTATATCCTTACACTGAAAGTAAGTTGCAGTAGTTTTATTACCAAAGGAAGGAAATGACCCAAGCCTGCCTTCTTTGGGAAGAGACTATTAATATTTAGTCATGATTATAAACTGTTTATGTCAATTACTGCAATATGTTTATCAAGATGTATTCATGGGCTAATAGTAAGCGATCAATATGGATTTGTGAAAGGAAGGGAAGGCAAACTTTTGATATTTTGAAAATTGGGTCATCTATAAAAGCGAACACTAGAGAAAGTAAATCTTTTGGTGAGAGTTATCTTAGCTGTCAGGGTGGAGTTTGACAGGCCCAAGTTACAGTTTTTAATTCAGGCATTGTCAGCACTTTTATATGCAAATGTTTCTGCAAAACTGATCACATTCACAACACTTTATACTGATTTGGTGGCAAAGTTACACAGATGGCTCTAACTGTCTTTCAAGTTAATGGAATAGACACATTAGGGTTGCCCAGTGTCACTGATTCTTTTTGCTTGGCACTTGAAACCTATGGTTGTCACTACATGGAAATCCAAAAAGGGAGCAGGAAAGTAGATGAAAATCTCAATTTCTGGGTAATGCTCCCATTTATATGGTTAAGCCAGATGAAAAGTTAGTTACACCTTTTTGCAAAAAAACAGTTTTGGGTATTTTTCTGGACATAAGATATATAAAGATATGATGAGGTCAGAGGGTTATAGTTACAAGCCACATGGTGAACTGAGATAAGGATTGGGGCTTCTGTGGGGAAATGCCTTCCATAAATTTTTGGGAAGGTGGGTGGGTACATCTCCACATGATTCATTTAGTAAGATGTATGATGAAAGTACAGTTGCATTAAACATCCCATAATTATAGATGTAAGAGTAGATCACCATCTCAGTACTGATCGTTGTGGTTTCTTGCTATGCAGACACATGCAACTGACCCAATTTCCAGAGTTAATACCAAAATGGACAGCGAACTGTTTTACCTTTTGCTATACTCATCAAGGAAAGTACCTACAACATCTGTCAGGGGACATGCCACAGGAATCAGAGAGGCCACCACTGTCTTCCTAAAAAGGTGCCCTACTCTGGCCATCCTGGAAGCTGCCACCTGGTCTTTAGTCCACACCTTTGTTAAGCAATACCATTTAGGCACTGCATCCAGGGATAAGGCAGGTTCTGCTACTATAAATCAATAGAACCTTCTGTCTCAGGGGTCTTCAGACAGCTAACCACCCAATTTACAGCTTTGTGATTCCTCCCAAGGATCAGTACTGCAACACTGACTGTGAAGAACATAGTACAGTTGTGTTACATCTGCCACAACTGTAGATATTCAAGTAGGTCAGTGTTGCAGTGCCAGCTCCTACCCTCCTTCCCCTCTGTCTGCCTGGTGTCTATGGCTCAGGGTTGGGTTGGGTACCTTAAACCTATCATCATATCCCCCTCCCTATATTTCTAGTCCACATTCACTCTGTTCCAGGTTTTAGACAACTGGGAGGGTTGTGCTACCCTCTAGCATTGGACTGACCACAGCATAATAAGAACTGAAGAAAGTGCCAGCAAAGTACCCCTTTTCAGTGAATTCCTGGGGAGGTACAAAAAGAAAATGTGATACAAAGTACAAATAATAATCAAAATAATCAGATGTGATATAAAATGTGGTATTGTAAGGACAATGTTTCAGTTAAGCTAGAAGTAAATGCTTTTGAGTGGAAAATAAAAGGCATTGTAGCAATATTTAAGAAAACTATGCTGGTGAGATAAATAGATCAGTAAGAGGTGAAGATATATTTATTGGGTTGGAGAGCATATGCAGTGACAGTTGTTGAACTAATGATGCTTTATTGTGATTTTGAAAGACTTTACATTTTGAATTTGCCTCAGATACTGAATTCCATAGTTTGAAGATGGTGCTGGAGTATAGTGAGTTGCCAGCAGTGGTTTTAGGTTTTAATTATATTCAGTAGTAGTTTCCCTTTGGAGCCTAAGGGTTTGCTAAGGCTTTATAAGCATGCTCAGGCTTGGACAACTTTCTAGAGTTCATGGGCTGATGGTAGTTGAGTGAGTAAGAAAGTGGGTAGTTTGCAGTTAATGGCTATGCAGTGGTGGGTCCAACTAGGTAGGCGGGATACAAATTTGGTTATTTGCTGTTACAGTGGTTGTTAAACTTGTGAAAACTGGAGCAACATATAAGATGG